>NC_088908.1:23244122-23544122 GCF_037157495.1 Lathamus discolor
CCTTGCAGGGCTTTGCAGAGGATTCAGACCTTCAGAGGTTTAGGTGCCACCTAAATAGAACTAAGGTGGCCAGCAGGATATTTGGGAGCAAAGTTCTTTGCTGCAGAATTTGTACTGTGCCTTCTTCAGCTGGGGCTGGTGAGGGTGGTGGGAGCAGGAGGGGGGCTGCTGGTGCACTGGGGCTCTGGGGTGGGATGTGGTGGTTGGGTCCCCACACTGAAGTTCTCTACCACTAGCCCCAGGAGAACCTGGGTGGAGAGGTGGCAGGCACTACTGAGGGTGCCCAGTGGGTCTTCTACATGTTAAAAAGAAAAAAAAAAGCTGGGGAAACCAAAAGAGCTATAGCCTTCCATTTAAACATAGCATGCCAAGAGGAAAAATATGGTATTTTTGTCACAATTTTCCCCATTCAAAATATTGGGGATACTAAAAGCTCTCTGTATCTTGGAGGAGGCCTTGCTGGATTATAGAGAAGGAATGGATGCTTTCTTCGCTTCTATTTTAATTTACCTTTATTAAGACTTCCACTCACTTTGTTAATGCTGGTACCTGGATGTTGAATAGTTCAGCCCCTGCAGACAGTACCGAGTGATGCTTGTGGCTGCAGGGAACCCAGGCAGCTTCTGGGAGAGGAAGTGGGTCTGGAGTCAGCCCTCTGATGGCAAAACAGGCGAGGGACAGGCACAATTTGGGAAGGAGCAGCTTTCCTCTTGCTTCTACTCCCCAGGTCACTGTTGGAGCATGTGACACATCCAGCAAGAGGATCCCAGGGCAGTTGTAGCTGCAAAGATGATGTTTGAAACTGCTTTTGGAGACTGCTCCTGCCCCCTGACAACTAGAAATAAAAGAGGACTGAGAGTCTTATGGTACAGATAGTTTACAGAAGGAGAAGATAATGATAAAATAAGTCTCCTTTTGATAGAAACAGCTACTTTGGATACTGCAGCAGAAATGATAAGAGGGTTTGTTCTTTAATGGTTTCATTGTGTGTGGATCGTAAAAGTGGGTTTTGGTGGGGTTTGTTGTTATTTTGGTTGGTTGGTTTGTTTGTTTTTTAAGGTTCCTTCTTCCTTGTACGAGCTTGTTGCGCAGCAGAGAAACACTTAGCAAAAGTAGAGCATGTGTTTTCCTAAAATGAGATTGCTGTGGCATGTTTAGAACTTGAAACTGTGTGACTTTGAAGTTGACTTCATTTCACACTGGTGATATCCTTTTAACTGTCTTAACAATGCAGTTCAGCTCTGAGAAGTGTCTGGTAAAAATCTGGGCTTGGTTTCTGACTGTTTCAAAGCTTTTCATAACAAATACCCTCTGCTTACCAGCAGCCCTTCCTACTTGGAAAAGTTTGTATTGTTTCATTATTATTTTTTCAAAGGATTTACTTACACATTAAAATGTCTCATGGACATTATTTTCAGTTAAAAAAATGTTTGGCTTAATTAATTAAGCAGTTACAAGTTGTACTAAAACTAGTCGATTTTGAACTGAGAGTGTACACAAGCAGGTTTATGCCCTGGTGAGCAAATTGTGCTATGTTCACATGCTGGCCATTGAATTTCTGAGCCTTACTTATGGGTACAGACTCTGGGCAAGTAAATCCCAGGGATCCAGCCTGTGGTGCTGTGCAGGGGTAAGATGAAGCAGGACCACGAGCAGTGTTGCAGAGGCCAAAGTCTTGTCTGTATTTGAAGCAGATACTGCTGCTAAGGGCAGTCTTGCCTTGGATGCTCTTTCTTTTTGCTGGCACAGAACTTTAGTACAGTGACAGGGGGAAGTAGTTTAAGGAAGGGACCAGGGTTAGCAACACTGCCAAAAGGGGGGGGGGGGGGGGGGGGAGGGAAGGGGAAGCTTCCTCAAAATCTTTTAATCCCTTTTTTTTTTTTCTTTTTTACTTCTCCATCTTCCATTCAATTTGAAATAATCATGTGCTAAGGTATGTTGCTGCAGAAAACACTGTGCTTGAACTAGAGAGGGGGAGTGCAGAGGCAGGGATAAGTGCCCTTCCCTAAGGAGCAATGGCAGGACTGCATGTTTTGTTGCTGTGCTAGCTTAAAGTGTGTGTTGAATTGGGGCCCAAGTGTATGTTTGGTGCGGGGCTGCTGCAGAGGAAGGCACTGCATTTAGTGTTTTATTTTGTTGTTATTACTTAAAAAAATAATAATAAATTAGTGTTTTCTCCTTTGAGGAGTTCAGTGTGATTAATCTTAAAGGATCCCTGCGTGGCCTTCCAGGACTGGCTGTGCATCAGCTCTGTCCTCCTGCTGTGGAAGGAGGAGCTGGTCCCCGCAGTGCCCTGGGCTCCTTCTGAGTGTCCTTCTGCTTTCAGGAGCCCCGGCATGGGGAGCTGGTACTTCTGCTTGGGGCTGAAGGTGGAAATTGCTAAACTCTGCCTGCAGGCTGCTGGGGCCATTTGCAGTGCTGTGTGCTAGGCTCCTGTGCTGCTGCAGTTTTTGTGCCCTGGTGAGTTCTACCCCTGTACCTCCCACCCTGCCAGGCAGGCTCATGGAGCGGCTGGTGAGCCTGGATTACTTCTGTTTGTTTGTTCATCTGCTTAAATAAATAAATAGCTTTGCTTCCCCCTGGTCTTCTCCAACAGCATTAGCCAATGTTATTCTGAAGGCAATGTCTCTTGTTCTTCAAGAAGCTTCTGCATGCCCTGGTGTTGTGGTTTAAACCCAAACACAAAGCTCATCCACTCACTCCCCCCCCTTCTTTCCCTCCCTCTACCCCTGGAGGGACGGAGAGGAGAATCGAAAAGAATGCAACTCCCACGGGTTGAGGTAAGAACAGTTTAGTAACTAAAATATAACACAAATCACTACTGCTACCACCAATAATAATAATGATAAAGGAAATAACAAGGGAAGAGAATACAACACCTCAACACCAGCCGACCAATAACTCGCCCCACTTCCCCCAGCCGAGCACCGACTGATACCTCGTCCAACCCTGCAGTGAACTAGCCCTTCCGGGTAACTCTCCGTTACATCCTGGGCATGACGTGCTGTGGTATGGAATACCTTTTTGGCTAGTTTGGGTCAGGTGTCCTGTCTCTGCTTCCTCCCAGCTTCCTCTCCTCCCTGGCAGAGCATGAGGCTCAGAAAGTCCTTGGCCAGACCAAACATTTGAGCAGCAACTAAAAACATCAGCGTTATCAGCACTGTTTCCAGGCTAAAAAATCAAAACACAGCACTGCACTAGATACTAAGAAGGAGAAAAAATAACTGCTACTGCTGAACCCAGGACACCTGGGCATCTTCATCTCCTCTCTTCTGTCATCATAGAACAGAATCTTAGAATAGCTGGGGTTGGAAGGAACTTTCAAAGGTCATCTAGTCCAACACCTCTGCAGTAAGCAGGGACATCTTCAGCTAGATCAGGTTGCTCAGAACCACATCCATCATCGGATGAGGTGATATTAGCACATCAGGCTAAGTTCATAGAAGTGCATAAGGTTAAAAAAAAAAAATAATTGGGGATCAGTTGTGGTTTCTTCAGAAGAGGTACAGGAGCAGTCTGTGTTCTGGACTAAAATGAGATCTGAAGGATTTAGAAATAAATTATCCAACTGTCCATGATCTTCTCATTTATGCCTACATCTGAAAATTCTTCTCAAAATAAACCAGTGTTACAGCAGAAGCAACCTTCTGCAGGCATTCATCCAGATCTCCAAAAATAACCTTCCAGTACATTGATTTGAAATTATTTTTTGAATAATAAGCACAGAAGTCAAGAAAGAAGGAAATTTGGTTTAAAAAGACTATTGGTGATATAACATCAACCTGTAATATCTATAAATATATATATTTGTACAGATGCCCATTTTCCTGGTCGTTAAAGTGATTCCTGTATAAAGCCCCCAGATTCTGATTGCTTCTACAGACAATAAACCACTAAGATCTCTTAGTGGTTTATTCTGTACAAAGTCATTAGTGAAGAAAAACTTCATACCCTGGAGTGACAATGTGAGCTTAACAACTGGCTTTCAAGTTAGGCCAAATAAAAGTGATTACTCTTGCAAACACACAAGAGCTTGAACAAGAAGGATGGTTTCTAAATCAGACGATGCAGGACATGAGGGTGGGAATTACTGTGATTTCTTTGATAATGTCTGTTTTGAAACTTTGCATTTAAGGCAAAAAAAATCTAGTCTAGTATATTTCAACTTTAGTACTCTTTCAGAATAATTTAGTTATGTATTATCTGTTGTGGTGGGGAAGCTTATCCTTTCTATCTTGCTTGAGTGTTCAAACTTGGCTCCTGTTTTTAGATGTGTCATGCTGTGGCCTCTCTGAGAAGCAAAGCACACTCACTGACTACAGATAAGGAGGTAATTCATTTCTAACCACTGGTTTGGAAATGCCTATTTGGGTGTAGCTTAATGAATGTTTCCCGTTTGCAGAGGGGCTTCGTGTCCCTCATGGTACCCCTAGGAGGCTCTGCAGAGCCAGGTTTGCTTTCTGCTGGAGCTGACAGGCTGTGCTCAGAGTTGCAGTGATGAGACACTTGCATTTAATAAAAGTCACTGTGGAAGGGTTCTTGGGATCTTTCCAGGGAGAGTTTCCTGTTTAAAATTAGGATTTTTTTTTTTATTTATTTATTTTTCTTTTTAAGCCTTGATGTAAACTGGTAATTGCTAGAGTTTTCTTTTAAATCCTAAGATGCCAGTCAGGACATGGGGAATGGGGGGCACAAGCAGACTTCCCCTGCCCCCCACCCTGCCTTTATGTTTCTAGACTTTTCTGTGCAGGAGACAGTCCTGGGGCAGCGCTTGGCAGGAGGAGCCTGGCCCCTGCTTTCCCACCGCCCCAGCTGTTTGCCACCATCCTTCCCCTGTGCCAGCCCAGCTGCTAGAGGGACCCTGCTTGGAGGTGTTTTGGATCTGGAGTAATAAAAGCATAAACTTTTTGTTGGAGGCCTCTAACCCTTGGGGTTTCGGTGAGAAGATGACTGTGTGGCCACAGTGGCACCATGCGGCACAGCCCATTGGTGCTGGTTGTGGTTTGTGAGCTGGGATGTACCAAGGGCCTGGTGGAGGTTGCTGGCCTGGGCTGGGTGTTCTGTGGCCTCAGAGAGAAGGCATCCTTCAGTCCAGGTCATGAACAGGCTTTCCCTTAGAAGTTCAGAGAGAGATTTTGTCCCTCTGAGCATCCATAATGAATGTTGAAGGTGCTTATATCAGAGCTCACCAGTGCTCCCTGTGACTCCTCCCCCTGCATGCCTTCCCAGGGCTTTCCCCTCTTTGATCTCTCCTTTCTGGTTGACTTGCTCAAGCCTTACTCAAAGTGCTTGGTTTGGATTCATGACTTCCTCAATGTGCTTGGTTTGGAACAGGCTCTAGCAGCCAATGGAAGCCATACAGGGGGCACGGATGCCTGTCAGCCTGCCCTATGCAGTGTTAAGGTTGCTCATGGGGCTGCTGGGGTTTGCCTGGAGAAGTGCACGTGTGCTGCCCAAGCTCTGCTTGGAAGGGTGACATTTTACCCTTGTACCCAGGTGGTGTGGGTAAGTGATGTTCCCAATGTCACCCCAGGGAACAGAGTTTAGATTCTGTCACTGTAACCAGATTGCTGCTTTTTTTTTTTTTTTTTTTTTTTTATAATCTTTCCAAAATACTTAACTGTTGGAGGAAAGACCTAAATATCTGTTTACCTTAATGAGCAGCTGAACATCTCAAACTTCTCTCCAGAGGAGCAGGTAATGTGCTTCCCTGAGCAGCAGCTTTGAACATCAGTCTGGGGGATGGCATCTTTATAAGTGTTAGCTGGAAGTGTTAAATTCAAGCTCTGGGTTGCAGTGGTCTTGTTTAGCTCAGCTGCAAGAGCCTGCTGCAAAAGATCCAGTTTTTACTCCAGGGTAGGACTCCCATGAGGTTTTCTTTGACTTTTGCTCAGGACCTCACAGCTAAGTTAAAGTTGGGTCAGGCAGCTCTGCAGAGGCCCTGGGTAGCACCTACCAGCTTTCATTTGGTTATTGGAGTGTTCAATGTAGGTAGCATAGCTCCTGTCCGTGTGGCATCAGGCTGCCTCTGGAGCCAGGGTGTGGATGGAGATGAGGTCCTGGGGTTTCGGGAAGTTCCCACTCCATTCTGATGTACAGGAAGAGGTGTGTAACCTGCTGGGAGCAAGTGCCCAGCTCTGGCTGCAGGATGATGCCCACTGCTCCACCTCACTGGGGAGATGGGTTTTGTGACCTTTAGGTTGGGGTGAGGCTGGGAGAGCAAGGGCTCGGGGGAGTCTCCATGTGCTCACTTTGTCTGCTTCAGTGCTTCAGTAAGGAGATGATAGAGGGTCCCAAAGTTTAATTTGGGTTCCTTTTTGAAGGTGGCACAAGTGCAATCTCATATTGCTGTACTGAGGTCATTGCTATCTAGTGCTTTATGAGAGGGGCATCTTATGGTGGTGTGATTGCCTGCTACAGCTGTCCAGCTGTAATGGGGGAAAGGAGATGATCCATGTGCTTGGAACTCTTAATTTGAGGGTGGGAAATAACGTTTGGGGGACAAACCCCACACTTTCTCATTTTCTGTGTAAGTGCAGAAATGCTGATTTATTTATTTATTTCTTTATTTATTTTTCAGAAATCCTCATGAGCAGATTCCCAGTGCTGTGGTGGGCTTTTAACTTCATAAAGATGAGATTTTATAGGAAACAGAGGTCAGCCTGGGTAGGGTCCAGGCAGGAGGGTCTCAATTTAGGATCTTGTGGTGTGAAATACGGTTTTTTTCTTGTTCCATTTGGGCTAGTGGAGCTGTGTCTGTCCTAGTGACTCAGTACAAAGGTCTGAGGTGAGAAGCAACTTGAAAAGGCTGCGTGGCATGTGAGGAAGTAAGTTTGCTCTTAATCATATAATATTAGCCTCCTTTGCAGTAGACACATCTGCTGTAAAATTGACCCCCTCATCCTTGATATGCCTAGTGATGGAGTCAAGAATAAGTTGTTCCATCATCTTTCCAGGGATGGAGGTAAGGCTGACCGGTCTATAATTACCCGGGTCCTCCTTCTTGCCCTTCTTATAGATTGGTGTGACCTTTGCCATCCGCCAATCCTCAGGCACCTCGCCCGTTTCCCACGACTTACCAAAGATGATGGAAAGTGGCCTAGCAATGACCTCCGCCAGTTCCCTCAGCACCCGTGGGTGCATTCCATCCGGACCCATCGATTTACAGATGTCCAGTTTGCATAGCTGATCCCTAACCCAATCCTCATCTACCAAAGCAAACTCCTCCTTTGTCCTGACTCCTTCTGGGGCTATAGAAATCCGGGGCCCTCGGGGAGAGTCTGCAGGAGTAAAGACAGAGGCAAAGAAGGCATTTAGCACCTCTGCCTTCTTTATATCCTCTGTCTCCAGGGTACCCACTTCATTTAGCAGTGGGCCTATATTGCCTCTTGTTTTAGTTTTATTTGCTATGTGTTTGAAGAAGCCCTTTCTATTGTCTTTAACCCGACTAGCAAGATTGAGTTCCAAGGAGGCCTTAGCTGTCCTAATTGCCTCCCTACATCCTCTAACAACTGTCCGATATTCCTCCCAAGCAGCCAGCCCCTCCTTCCATAATCCATAGATTCTCCTTTTCCACTTGAGTTTGCCCAGCAGCTCCTTGTTTAACCACGCCGGTCTCCTAGATCCCTTACTTGACTTCCTACTCATTGGGACGCTCCGATCCTGAGCTTGGAAGAAGCGGTCCTTGAATGCTAACCAACTATCTTGAGCCCCTTTACCACCTAGTACACTTTCCCATGAGACTTCCCTTAGCAGTTGACTGAAGAGGCCAAAGTTGGCCCTTCGGAAATCCAGAACTGTGGCTTTGCTAGGTATTCTATTCCTCCCACACAGGATCCTAAACTCCACCATCTCATGGTCACGGATCGAGAACTGGTTGAAAGGAAGAAGGCAGAGAGTTGTGGTCAATGGCGCAGAATCTAGCTGGAGGTCTGTGACTAGTGGAGTCCCTCAGGGGTCGGTGCTGGGACCGGTGCTGTTTAATATTTTCATCAATGACCTGGATGAGGGAACTGAGTGCACCCTCAGCAAGTTTGCTGATGACACAAAACTGGGAGGAGTGGCTGACACACCAGAGGACTGTGCTACCATTCAGCGAGACCTGGACAGGCTGGAGAGTTGGGCGGGGAGAAACTTGATGAAATTTAACAAGGGCAAGTGTAGAGTCTTGCATCTGGGGAAGAACAACCCCATGTACCAGTACAGGTTGGGGGTTGACCTGCTGGAAAGTAGTGAAGGGGAAAGGGACCTGGGGGTCCTGGTGGATAGGAGGATGACCATGAGCCAGCAATGTGCTCTTGTGGCCAAGAAGGCAAATGGCATCTTAGGGTGCATTAGAAAGGGAGTGGTTAGTAGGTCAAGAGAGGTTCTCCTCCCCCTCTACTCAGCCTTGGTGAGGCCGCATCTGGAATATTGCGTCCAGTTCTGGGCCCCTCTGTTCAAGAAGGACAGGGAATTGCTTGAAGGAGTCCAGCGCAGAGCCACAAAGATGATTAAGGGAATGGAACATCTCCCTTATGAGGAGAGGCTGAGGGAGCTGGGTCTCTTTAGCTTGGAGAAGAGGAGACTGAGGGGTGACCTCATCAATGTTTACAAATATGTGAAGGGTAGGTGTCAGGATGATGGAGCTAGGCTTTTTTCAGTGATATCCAGTGATAGGACAAGGGGCAATGGGTGTAAATTGGAACATAGGAAGTTCCACGTTAACATCAGGAAGAACTTCTTTACTGTAAGAGTGACAGAGCACTGGAACAGGTTGCCCAGGGGGGTTGTGGAGTCTCCTACACTGGAGATATTCAAGGCCCGCCTGGACAAGTTCCTGTGTGATGTACTGTAGGTTACCCTGCTCTTGCAGGGGGGTTGGACTAGATGATCTTTTGAGGTCCCTTCCAACCCTTGGGATTCTGTGATTCTGTGAAAATGCTTAGCGCTGAGAGCCTGATTGGGCAGCCCATGCTAAGTGTTCAAACTCCTGCCGCCTTTTTTCTTCAAGCAGTATCTTCTGGCTTCCAGGTTTCTGATAAATTGATAAGAGGAATTGCGTGAGTCAATAGAGTTGTAGACACTTTGCCAATATAACCCTAGTGCTATTGATCTGCCAGTAAATTAAAGTCTTAGATGCTGCTGATATTTCTAATCTGCCTCACCAATTACAACCTCCCAGCTAGCTGGGAAAGAGCGGATTGGAGATGAGGCTTCAGAGTTTTTTCTCAGTGAGCCTGGGGCAGAGGGGGCTATGGGAACAGCTTCTGGGGCAACAGTAAGGCAGGTGCATGTTTGGGATTGCTGAAGATGGGTCTCCACCAGTTCAGGGTTTATACTGCCACAGTTCCCAGGGTGTAGCCTTGGCTGCTGGAGGATGGAGACAGTTTGGAGGGGCAGCTAGTCCATGTCTCTGGGCTGCATCCAGCCCTACCTGGGACACTGCCCCTTGACTGCCCATCGTGGCACAAGATGGATGATGCCATTGGGGTCGTGGCCACAGAGGGGGACTCATGGGTCCCTGTGGAAGAGGCAGGTCAGAGGGATGCTTGCTGGAGGAGGAGGGATGTGAGGAACCTGCTGTCCGGTGATTCCTTCCCCTGGAGCTGTGCCTCTGTTTGAGACTGGGGACAGAGCAGGGTATTCAGCTGTCTGAGGACTGATGGATCATGGATCAGAGAGCTCCTGTAGGGCTCCCACTTCATATGAAGTTTCAGCAGATCCTTGCCCAATAAGCCCTTTTCAAGTCTCATTTACGTTTGAAAGTCTGTAGTTAGCTTTAGGAAGAAATCTCCAGATAAATGCTGAGTTCTTTCTAATACCCCAGAGTGAAAATCAGTGGGAGGGATAATTCCTTCCCTTGTCCTACACAGACTTTGATGTATTTCTACCTCCATCGGCACCTTTTAAATAAAGAAACAGCCCTCCCCTTCCTCTTCTGCCTCTTCAGACACAGCCCAGGCTCCTGGAGGATCACTCCAGCTGGCAGAGCAGGATGGTCAGTCAGAGGGTCTCTGTCAGCCCCTTGGCATTGATTTGGGCTTTTACTGGGGTGGGGGTTGGCTGCAAGCACAGCATGTTTCTGGGTTTGTAGGGCTTGGAATAGAGATGTTTCTGGGAATTAAGTAGAGAGTGGCCTGGTAGCCGGAACAGAGGACCCAAGTCTTGAAGTTGCTGGTAGAGCGATACCATGGTGAAGGGGTTTATGAAAAACCCCCAACATTCTCCTTTCCCTAAATCCAGCAGAGTGAAGGTACTCGCTGTTACTAAACTGCTAGGCAGGTGGAAGATGTGCCCACAGTATTAGATCATTTTTATCCTAAGTTTGTACAGAATGCTCTAGCAGTGACTTCTGCTGGGCATCTGGCAGCATCTGTTTCAAGGCAGATCAATTTTCCAGAAATACCTTAGTAGGAATTAGTAGCTGTGACATTACAAGACAGCTACTTCAGAGCCCTGGAACATGCTTATGTCTAAAAGATGTACCCTCCAGAAATGAAGTTATTTATCTGGCCACCTCTCTTCTAGCTGTACTGAATTATATTTTCCCTGATGTTGTGAAGTTACCATATAGGATGTAACTATTCTAAGTGCTGCAGTTTTGGCAGGGGTTTGCTGAGTCTCATGATCCATCTGTAATGGATTGGAGATGCTGAGCTGCAGCAGGATATAGCAGCATCCAGGAGCCTCAACTCAGAGCGCTAAGAGCAACCGAGGGAGCCTCAAGTCCTCGACAGGACTTGCCCAGGAGCTGGCAGCTCAGCTGATGCGAGCAGGGGCTCACAGGGGGCGGAGCAAGGAGGAGCGGCACCAGCCCTGACTGGTTAAACTCTGCCCTAGGGAGTGCGAGCGATGAGGAGTGCGGTGAATGGGGTGGGTCGAGGCAGTTTGTGTGGGCAGGCGAGCGAGATGGTGAGTACTTGCCGTATGACCACGGCTCGGTCTGGGAGTTCTGCTCTGATTGCCCAGGCGGTGGCCAGTGTAGGCATCCAGACAGAGCTGAAGAGAGGGGAGGCTGCAGTGCAGAGATAGGAGTGTAGAGAGTGCGTACACTGGTCTTGTGAGGGGAGGGTGCACCACGGGCAGGCCTGCACTTGGTGCTCCCTGGTGGAGGTCCTCCTGCAGCAGGTGGCTGAGCTGTGGGATGCTATTAATAGGCTGTAAGATGTCAGGGAAACTGAGAGGAAGTAGGACTGCTTGCTTCAGGCCCAAACTGTGCAGGGGGCTGAAGCGTCCCCTGTAGTTCATGGAGGAAAGAAGGAGGCTGTGAACCCAGGAAGCTGGGAGACAGCAACAAAAAAAGGAGGAGGAGGACAATCAAAAGCATGGGGCTTCCTCCTAAATCGTCCCCACCCAGAACAGCTCTGCTGTCCTGCAGGGCGCTGATGAGGAAGCACACTCACACCAGAAACAACCAGCTGGTGCACTGGTAAAGAAGATCATTACTGGTGCTGCCAGGAAAAAGCAGCGGGTCATAGTAGTAGGGGACTCTACTTTGAAAGGAACAGAAACACTCATCTGTCAGCCTGACCCAGTCTCAAGGGAGGTGTGTTGACTACCAGGGGCTTGGATCAAGGATGTTGCAGAGAGGCTGCCTGGTCTAGTAAGTCCCACTGACTATTACCCACTTCTAGTGATCCATGTGGGTGCTAGTGATATAGATAGCAGTAGCCCAGAGAAAATAAAGAAGGACTACAGAGCCTGGGAGAGGTGGTTAAGGGCTCTGGAGCTCAGATTGTCCTTTGATCAATTCTCCAGGATACAGGGGGGGACCCTAAAAAGGCTAGGAGGATTGGCCAGGTTAATAAATGGTTAGAACAGTGGTGCCATAGTCAGGGTTTTGGGTGTCTTGAACACGGGACCCAAGTTAGTAGGCCAGGTCTACTGGGGGCTGGTGGAGTGTCCTGGGTTTACCAGTAGCCATTTTTCTCCTTCTTAGTAGCTGGTGCAAGCTCTGTGTTTTGACTTCCAGCCTGGGCAGAGAGCTGATAACACCGATTGTTTTTAATTGTTGCTAAGTAATGTTTATTCTGGCCAAGGACTTTGTGAGTCTCATGCTCTGACAGGGACGAGGGGAGGCCGGGAGGTAGCAGAGACAGGACGCCTGACCCAAGCTAGACAAAGAGGTATTCCATACCACAGCACGTCATGCCCAGGGAGGTAATTGAGAGTTACCTGGAAGGGCATGGTCTCTCTTTGGGGGGGGTCGAACTCGTTCGGCAGTGGTATCATATTCTCTTCTCTTGTTATTTTCTCTTATCAGTATTATCATTGGTGGTAGCAGTAGTGATTTGCGTTATACCTTAGTTACTGGTCTGTTCTTATCTCAACCCGTGGGAGTTACATTCTCTCAGTTCTCCTCCCCATCCCTCCAGGAGCAGGGAGGGTCGGGGAAGGAAAGAAAGAGGGAGAAAAAGAAAAGGGGGGGGGAGTGAGTGAATGAGCTTTTGCGGTTGGGTTTAAACCACAACAGTTCTTTTTGGCGCCCAACGTGGGACACAAAGGGTTGAGATAACAAAAGATCTGACTGGATTAATAGTCACTCGTCGCAATGCTGATTTATTGGCTCTCAAAGTTGTTTCTCTTGATCTCACAGTTTCAGAACGCTGTACATTACATAGAGCCGGTATTTGCTGTGTTGGTGTTTTTCAAGTGTGGGGCTTGGGCTAAGGTTTTTGTCTCATTGTACTTTATGATAATGACTTGTAATACAATAGAATCATTGATCATGAAAGTGATTGGGCTTATGTTCCCAGTGTGGTCACCACCTTTATACTTTGGGAGGTATATAATAAAGGTGCTTAGCAATTACACATAATTTTTCTCCTTCTTGGGTGGTCAACCTGTGAAGGAGACATTCTTTTACCCTCCCAGCCCCCCTCTCAGACCATTTACAGCATCATTTGAGATTTTTGAAGTTCTTGAATGGTCTTTTAATACTGTTGAGACCTGTTTGCTGATTGTGATGGGGATCACCATGTTGGCACGCATACAGAGTGTGTTTTGCCCACAACCATTTTGTCTGATTTCAAGAGTTAAGCAGAGTCAGGTTTGGGCCTTGTCTGGGGTTAAACGACGATATAGGAGGACCAAGAGATTTTCCCCGAGGCTGGACAGCCATGAGTGGCAGGGTGTGTGGGATAGTATGGGAAAGTATCTAGGTCAGTGGGCTCTTCCAGTACTTTGGAATTTCACCACCGAACAAGTGCAAAATCCGGAAGAATTAGTAAAACACTTAAATGAGGTGTGTGGTCAATCTGGCCATACCAGAGATGGACAAATCATGGCAACGTGCTGGGTCTTGGCCTATGCTTACAGGGCCTTGTTCAACACTATCCAGCACCTTCAAAAGGAAAAAAATGCCCCTGCACCTGAGGGCAAAACAACAGTCAGCGCAGCTACTCCAGCTCCAAGCACAGCAGCCACACCACCCCCAGCGACAAGTACAATTGCTACTCAAACCACAGTGATAATCACTGCAGCTAAACCAGAGGACCAATTCGTACCAATATCGGTTGCCCCTGTAAGCAGGAGAAAAAGCAAAAAAGAGGCAAGAAGGGTGAATCAAGATGAAGAAACAATGTATTCACCACCCGGTCCAGCATTTGAGCAGGAGTCATCATCACATGACGACAAAGAAGAAGAGGTGACTTCTCGACCTGGGACCTCAACCGAGCTACGGAATATGCGAAAAGATTTTACCCGTCAACCAGGGGAGCACATCATCACCTGGTTGCTCCGATGCTGGGACAATGGGGCCAATGGTCACGGACTAGAAGGTAGGGAAGCCAAGCAGCTGGGATCACTTGCTAGAGAAGGAGGAATTGACAAAGCAGTTGCAAGAGAGATCAAGTCCGTCAGTCTTTGGAGGCGGCTCTTGGCAGCTGTGAAAGAACGGTTTCCATACAAGGAAAATGTTATGAGTCGTTCGGCCAAGTGGACTACTTTAGACAGAGGCATCCAGTCTCTGAGGGAATCAGCCATCGTAGAGATGATCTATCACATCAAGCCAAATAACGGGGATATACCCATACACCCAGATGAAGTCGAATGTACACGACCCATGTGGCGAAAACTAACACGGAATGCACCGTCATCATATGCCCATTCATTGGCAACAGTAACCTGGAATGACATAGTACCACTAAAAGTGGATGAAATGATTCATAAACTCCGAGAGTTCGAAGACAACCTCACCCCTTCCATCATCTCAGCTGTGGGAAAACTGTCCCAGGATCTCAAACAATTGAGGGATGATCTACCTGATTTATCCAGCTCCTCACGTGTACCAACACACGTCTCAGCTATTAACAAAAGGTGTCCTATTCTTCGAGAGAGAAGATACAGGAGGTATATGCCACGGGCCACCCGATGGTTTTACCTGTGGGATCACGGAGAAGACATGACGAAGTGGGATAGAAAACCTACTTCAGCTTTGGAGGAACGGGTGAGCGAATTGAAGAGGGGAGCAAGGGCCAAGACTCATCATCCCATGAGAGCTGCGGCTTCAGTCTCTGGTGAGCAGATCCCCAGATGGAGCGGAAGAGCTGACTTTACTCCAGCTCCTGTGATAACAAAGAATAAACCCTTTCAATATGACTTAAGTGTTCAAAGTTTTGATGACTATTAGAGGGGCCCTGCCTCCAGCCAGGTGGAGGTAGGGGATAATCGGATTTACTGGACTGTGTGGATCAGATGGCCTGGCACATCAGTCCCACAGAAGTATAAGGCTCTAGTAGATACCGGTGCACAGTGTACCCTGATGCCATCAAGCTGTCAAGGGGTGGAACCCATCTATATTTCTGGAGTAACAGGAGGATCCCAAGAGTTGACTGTACTGGAGGCTGAAATCAGCCTAACTGGGAAGGAGTGGCAAAAGCACCCCATTGTAACTGGTCCAGAGGCTCCATGCATCCTCGGCATAGACTACCTCAGGAGAGGGTACTTCAAAGACCCAAAAGGGTACCGATGGGCTTTTGGTATTGCTGCTTTGGAGTCAGAGGAAATTGAGCAGCTGTCCACCTTGCCTGGTCTCTCAGAGGATCCTTCTGTTGTGGGGTTGCTGAAAGTCAAAGAACAAGTGCCAATTGCGACCACAACAGTGCACCGGTGGCAATATCGCACCAACCGAGACTCCCTGATTCCTATCCATCAGCTGATTTGTAGACTGGAGAGTCAGGGAGTGATCAGCAGGACCCGCTCACCCTTTAATAGCCCCATATGGCCAGTGTGAAAGTCTAACTGTCGTGGTTTAAACCCAACCACAAACCTCGTTCACTCACTCCCCCCCCTTCTTGCCCTCCCCCTGCTCCTGGAGGGATGGAGAGGAGAATTGAAAAGAATGCAACTCCCACAGGTTGAGATAAGAACAGTTTAGTAACTAAGGTATAATACAAATCACTACTGCTACCACCAATAATAATAATGCTAAAGGAAATAACAAGAGGAAAGAATACAACACCTCAACACCAGCCGACCAATAACTCACCCCACTCCCCCCAGCCGAGCACCGACTGATACCTTGTCCAACCCTGCAGCCCTTCCAGGTCACTCCCCGTTACATCCTGGGCATGACGTGCTGTGGTATGGAATACCTCTTTGGTCAGTTTGGGTCAGGTGTCCTGTCTCTGCTTCCTCCCAGCCTCCCCTCCTCCCTGGCAGAGCATGAGGCTCAGAAAGTCCTTGGCCAGACCAAACATTTGAGCAGCAACTAAAAACATCAGCGTTATCAGCTCTCTTCCCAGGCCAAAAAATGAAAACACGGCACTGTACTAGCTCCTAAGAAGGAGAAAAATGACTGCTGCTGCTGAACCCAGGACACTAACGGAGAGTGGAGACTAACAGTAGACTATCGTGGCCTGAATGAAGTCACACCGCCATTGAGTGCTGCCGTACCGGACATGCTAGAACTTCAGTATGAATTAGAGTCAAAGGCAGCCAAGTGGTATGCCACCACTGATATTGCCAATGCATTTTTCTCAATTCCTTTGGCAGCAGAGTGCAGGCCGCAGTTTGATTTTACTTGGGGGGTTGTCCAGTTCACTTGGAACCGACTGCCCCAGGGTGGAAACACAGCCCTACCATTTGCCATGGATTGACCCAGAGTGCACTGGAACAGGGGCAAGCTCCAGAACACCTGCAATACATTGATGACATTATTGTGTGGGGCGATACAGCGGAAGAAGTCTTTGAGAAAGGGAGGAAAATAATCCAAATCCTGCTGAAAGCCGGTTTTGCCATAAAACCGAGTAAGGTCAAGGGACCTGCACAGGAGATTCAATGTTTTGGGAATAAAGTGGCAAGATGGACGTTGCCAGATCCCCACAGATGTGATCAACAAGATAACAGCAATGGCTCCACCAACTAATAAGAAAGAAACACAAGCTTTCTTGGGTGCTGTGGGGTTCTGGAGAATGCACATCCCAAATTACAGTTCGATTGTAAGCCCTCTCTATCATGTGACCTGGAAGAAGAATGATTTTACATGGGGTCCTGAGCAACAACAAGCCTTTGAGCAAATTAAACGCAAGATAGTTCATGCAGTAGCCCTTGGACCAGTCCAGACCGGGCCAAATGTAAAACATGTACTGCACACCGCAGCTGGGGAAAATGGTTCTACCTGGAGCCTCTGGCAGAAAGCTCCAGGGGAGACTCGAGGTCGACCCCTCGGCTTTTGGAGTCAGGGGCACAAAGGATCTGAGGCCAGCTATACCCCAACTGAGAAAGAGATACTGGCAGCCTATGAAGGGGTTCGAGCTGCTTCGGAAGTGATTGGCACTGAAGCACAGCTCCTCCTGACACCCCGGTTGCCCGTACTGGGCTGGATGTTCAAAGGCAGGGTCTCCTCTACACATCATGCAACTGATGCTACATGGAGTAAATGGGCTGCACTAATTACACAACGAGCTCGAATAGGAAATCCCAGTCATCCAGGCATTCTAGAAGTCATCATGGACTGGCCAGAGGGCAAAGATTTTGGAATGTCACCAGAGGAGGAGGTGATGCGTGCTGAAGAGGCCCCACCATATAATAAACTGTCAGAAAGTGAAAAACAGTGTGCCTTGTTTACTGATGGGTCCTGCCATATTGTGGGAAAGCATCAGAGATGGAAGGCAGCCGTGTGGAGTCCTTGACGACAAGTTGCAGAAACTGCTGAAGGAGAGGGCGAATCGAGTCAGTTTGCTGAGGTGAAAGCCATCCAGCTGGCCATGGACATTGCTGAACAAGAAAAGTGGCCAGTACTTTACACTGACTCATGGATGGTGGCGAATGCCCTGTGGGTGTGGTTGCAGCAATGGAAGCAGAGCAACTGGCAATGCAGAGGTAAACCCATCTGGGCTGCTGCACTGTGGCAAGATATCGCTGCCTGGGTGCAGAGCCTGGTGGTGAAGGTACGCCACGTAGATGCACATGTACCCAAGAGTCAGGCCACTGAGGAACACCAGAACAACCAACAAGTGGATCAAGACGCTAAGATGGAAGTGGCTCAGATGGACTTAGATTGGCAAAATAAAGGTTAATTTTTTTTGCCCTGTGGGCCCATGATACTTCAGGCCATCAGGGCAGAGATGCAACATATAGATGGGCCCGTGACCGAGGGGTGGACTTAACAATGGACACTATTGCCCAGGTTATTCATGAGTGTGAAACATGTGCTGCAATTAAACAAGCCAAACGGTTAAAGCCTCTTTGGTATGGAGGACGATGGCTGAAGTACAAATATGGGGAGGCCTGGCAGATTGACTATATCACACTCCCACCAACCCACCAAGGCAAGCGCCATGGGCTTAGTATGGTGGAAGCAACCACTGAATGGCTGGAAACATATGCTGTGCCCCACACCACTGCCCGGAGCACTATCCTGGGCCTTGAGAAATAGATTTTGTGATGACATGGCACTACAGAGAGAATTGAGTCAGACAATGGGACTCATTTCCGGAATAACCTTATAGACACTTGGGCCAAAGAGCATGGCATTGAGTGGGTATATCACATCCCCTACCATGCACCAGCCTCTGGGAAAATCGAACGGTACAATGGGCTGTTAAAAACCACACTGAGAGCAATGGGGGGGAACTTTCAAGCATTGGGATACACATTTACCAAAGGCCACCTGGTTGGTCAACACCAGAGGATCTGCCAACAGAGCTGGCCCGGCCCAGCCCAGTCAGAACTTTTACATATTGTAGAGAGTCACAAAGTTCCTGTGGTGCACATAAAGAATTTGCTGGGGAAGACAGTCTGGGTTATTCCTGCTTCAGGAAAAGGCAAACCCACTCGTGGGATTGCTTTTGCTCAGGGACCCGGATATACTTGGTGGGTAATGCGGGAAGATGGGGAAGTCCGATGTATACCTCAAGGGGATTTGATTTTAGGGGAAAACAGTCAATGAACTTAACTGTATGCTGTTGCCTTCTGCGTAATACTTTTATAGCCCATCAACTAGATGTCTTCAGGTCACCAGCGACTGGCCCTGACTTCCCTCCAACCATCATCCTGACAGAGAATGAACTTTGATAGAACCAGACAGGTTCTGCAGTGAAGGAACAATCAGCATCAGCAGGCAACGATCCAACACTGCACACAGCCTTTCCTGCCCTGAAACTGTTACAAGGGATGGAACCTGATATCATGGACCGAATGGACTCGACAGCATTACAGGGATTGGTCCATGCACTAAGAAATGATTTTTTTTTTGTGTGTGTGTATGTGAATGAATGTATATATATATATGCATATATATGTAAGAGAGATGGTATATTGAAAATGTGGGATCTGAGCATGACGTGAATGATATGGAATAAGGGGGGAGGAATACTGTCCTGGGTTTACCAGTAGCTGTTTTTCTCCTTCTTAGTAGCTGGTGCAAGCTCTGTGTTTTGACTTCCAGCCTGGGCAGAGAGCTGATAACACCGATTGTTTTTAATTGTTGCTAAGTAATGTTTATTCTGGTCAAGGACTTTGTGAGTCTCATGCTCTGACGGGGCTGAGGGGAGGCCGGGAGGTAGCAGAGACAGGACACCTGACCCAAGCTAGCCAAAGAGGTATTCCATACCACAGTACGTCATGCCCAGGGAGGTAACTGGTAGTTACCTGGAAGGGCACGGTCTCTCTTTGGGGGGGGTCGAACTCGTTCGGCAGTAGTATCATATTCTCTTCTCTTGTTATTTTCTCTTTATCAGTATTATCATTGGTGGTAGCAGTAGTGATTTGTGTTATACCTTAGTTACTGGTCTGCTCTTATCTCAAGCCGTGGGAGTTACATTCTCTCGATTCTCCTCCCCATCCCTCCAGGAGCAGGGAGGGTCGGGGGTGGGGGGGGAGGGGAAGGAAAGAAACAGGGAGAAAAATGGGCTTCAAGATGTCAGGGTGGCTGACAGGAAGCAGGGCTGCTTGCTCCAGCCCCAAACTGTGCAGGGGCCCCAGTCTTCATCTCCAGCTCATGAAGGGAAGAAGGAGGCCACTAACCCAGGAAGTTGGGAATTAGTTACAAAGAAAAATAACAAAAGAAGGAGGAAAAGGACAATTAAAAGCAAGGGGCTTCCTCCTAAATCTGTTGTCCCCATGCAGAACCAGTTTGCTGTCCTGCAGGAGGCTAACGGGGACGGGGAAACGCAGTTGCACCACAAACAAACGGATGATGCACAGGTAAAGATCTCTACTGGCTCTACCAAGAAAAAGCAGCGGGTCATAGTAATAGGGGACTCTACTTTGAAAGGGACAGAAGCACTCGTCTGTCAACCTGACCCGGTCTCAAGGGAGGTGTGCTGCCTACCGGGAGCACGTATCAGGGATGTTACAGAGAGGCTGCCTGCTCTAGTAAGTTCTACGGACTATTACCCACTCCTGGTCATCCATGTGGGTGTTAGGGATATAGATAGTAGTCGACTGGGGACCATAAAGAAAGACTACAGAGCCCTGGGAGAGGTGGTTAGGGGCTCTGGAGCTCAGATAGTCTTTTCGTCAATTCTCCAGGACACAGGGGAGGACCTAAAAAAAGCTAGGAGGATTAGCCAGGTTAATAAATGGTTAAAAGGGTGGTGTCATAGTCAGGGGTTTGGGTGTCTTGAACACGGGACTGTAGTTTGTAGGCCAGGTCTACTGGGGGCTGGTGGAGCTGGTCTGATGATAAACAAGAGGAAGAGCAGTTTTGGTAGGAGGCTTGCCAGACTGGTCAAAGAGGCTTTAAACTAGATGTGTTGGGGGAGGGGGGCATCTTTCCATCTCAACACACTCAGTCAATTGCTAACACCTATAATAAATGCTCGGAATAATTCCAGCTGCTCCAGCCGACGAGCTGGTTTCATTTGGAGCTCGGCTCAGATGCCTCTATACAAACGCCTGTAGCATGGGGAGGAAACAAGAGGAATTAGAGATGTGTGCATGTCTACGGGTGTATGATATAATAGGCATCACAGAAACATGGTGGTATGGCTCCTATGACTGGAGTGTTGGAATGGAAGGTTACAGGCTCTTTAGGAAAGACATGCCCAGCAGATGGGGAGGGGGAGTTGCCCTTTATGTTAGGGATAGGCTGGGAACTCTGTTTGGGGACAGGTGCGCAATTTAAAGAGAGTTTGTGGGTCATGGTTAAAGGGAGAGCAGCTGTGGGAGACATTACTGTGGGGATCTGTTACAGGCCACGTGATCAAGGAGAACCTGTGAATGAAGCACTCTACAGACAGATAGGAAAAGCCTCACGCTCGCAGACAGGGTACATAGTGAATAAAATACAGACTAGGGATAACATAGGCCCCTGTCCTGGGTTCAGCAGTAGTAGTTATTTTTCTCCTTCTTAGTATCTAGTGCAGTGCTGTGTTTTGATTTTTTGGCCTGGAAACAGTGCTGATAATGCCAATGTTTTTAGTTGCTGCTCAAATATTTGGTCTGGCCAAGGACTTTCTGAGCCTCATGCTCTGCTATGGAGAAGGGGAAGCTGGGAGGAAGCAGAGACAGGACACCTGACCCAAGCTAGTCGAAGAGGTATTCCATACCACAGCACGTCATGCCCGGGATGTAACTGGTGGTTACCCGAAAGGGCTAGGGGGCCTGCAGGGTTGGACGAGGTATCGGTCGGTGCTCAGTTGTGGGGAGTGGGGCGAGTTATTGGTCGGCTGGTGTTGAGGTGTTGTATTCTTTCCTCATGTTATTTCCTTTATTATTATTATTATTGGTTGTAGCGGTGGTGATTTGTGTAACCTTAGTTACTAAACTGTTCTTATCTCAACCCATGGTAATTGCATTCTTTTTGATTCTCTTCTCTGTCCCTCCAGGAGCAGGGGGAGGGCAAGAAGGGGGGGAGTGAGTGGACGGGCTGTATGGTTTTTGGCTGACTTTGTTTTAACTACGGCATTTCTTTTTGGCACCAAACGTGGGGCACGGAGGGTTGAGATAACGACAGAGATGATAAGATTAATAGTCGTCACAATGCTGATTTATTGTCTCTCAAAGTTGTTCCTCTTGATCTCACAGTTTCAGAATGTAGTACGTTACTTAGAGCCGGTATTTGCTGTGATAGTGTTTATCAAGTGTGGGGCTTTGGCTAAGGTTCTTGTTTCACTGTACTTTATGTCAATGACTTGCAATGCGGGCGTGCTCCGGCAGCAGGGTGGGATGGACATGGCCGTGAATTTGTACCTGGCCATCCCGCTGCTCTTCACCATCCTGGCCCTTGTCCTCGCCTCCGTCTTCGTGAGTCTGCAGGGAGCCGAGGGGGAGCGGCCCCGGGAGCCAGCTGCGGCCGAAGCAGCCCGGGAGAGTGGACCCGGGGATCAGGCGGTGGCGGGATCAGGGCCAAAGGCCCGGAAGGAGGCGCCTGCCGAGCAGCGGGAGGAGGTGGTGGAGGAGTCGAGCCCCGCAGAGGAGCCGAGCCCCGTGGACGAACGCAGTCCCGCAATGGCTGAGAGCATCCCCTGGAAGCTGCTCACTGAGCCCCAGGAAGATGCAGGAGTCCATGCAGCATTTCCCAGCAAGGCAGAGGAGGAAGATCTGCACTCAGGAAAAGAGAAGCTGGTGGTGGGAGAGCCGGCAAGCACAGCAGCTACACCAGCCCCAGGGACAAGTACAGCAGCATCATTTGAGAGTTCTGAAGGGTTTGAATGGCCTTTGAGTACTCTTGGGACCTGCCTGCTGACCGTGATGGGGTTCAGCATGTTGGCACACACAGAGTGTGTTCTACCCATGACCATTTTGTCTGATCTCAGAAGTTAAGCAGAGTCAGGTTTCGGTCTTGTATAGAGTTAGATGACGATGGAGGAGCAGATTTTCCCCAAGGCTGGACAGTCATGAGTGGCAAGGTGTGTGGGACAGTATGAGCGAGTATCTAATCCACTGGACACCTCCAGTGCTTTGGAAGTGTCGCAGATGGAAGGCAGCTGTATGGAGTCCCCAGCAACAAGCTAGAGAAACTGCTGAAGGGGACAGTGAATTATTTTGAGCCTGGTGGGCCCATGCACTTTTGGCCATCAGGGTAGAGATGCGACATAGAGATGGACTCATGATCGAGGGGTGGACTTAGCAATGGACACTATTGCCCAGGTTATTCATGAGTGTGAACACTGCACACGGCCTCTCCTGCTCTGAGAGACTGTTACAAGAGATGGAGCCTGACATCATGGACCAGATGGACTCAGCAGCTTTATAGGTCCATGCACTAAGAAATGATCTTTGTGTGTTTGTAGATGTATATATATGTAAGAGTGATGGCATATTGAAGATGTGGGATCTGAGCATGATGTGAATAGTATGGAATAAGGGGTGGATAATGTCCTTCGTTCAGCAGTAGCAGTTATTTTTCTCCTTCTTAGTATCTAGTGCAGTGCTGTGTTTTGATTTTTTGGCCTGGGAACAGTGCTGATAACGCCGATGTTTTTAGTTGCTGCTCAAATATTTGGTCTGGCCAAGGACTTCCTGAGCCTCATGCTCTGCTATGGAGGAGGGGAAGCTGGGAGGAAGCAGAGACAGGACACCTGACTCAAGGTAGCTAAAGAGGCATTCCGTACCACAGCACATCATGCCCAGGATCTAACTGGTAGTTACCTGGAAGGGCTAGGGGGAATGCAGGGTTGGAGGAGGTATCGGTCGGTGCTCAGCTGTGGGGAGTAGGGCGAGTTATTGGTCAGCTGGTGTCGAGTTTGTCCTGGGTTCAGCAATACCTGTCATTTTTCTCCTTCTTAGTAGCTAGTGCATGCTGTGTTTTGATTTTTTGGCTTGGGAACAGTGCTGATAACGCCGATGTTTTTAGTTGCTGCTCAAATGTTTGGTCTGGCCAAGGACTTTCTCAGCCTCATGTTCTGCCAGGGAGGACAGGAGGCCTGGAGGAAGCAGAGACAGGACACCTGACCCAAACTAGCCGAAGAGGTATTCCATACCACAACACGTCATGCCCAGGATGTACGGGGAGTTACCTGGAAGGGCTGGGGACTGCAGGGTTGGGACGAGGTATCGGTCGGTGCTCAGGCGGGTGGGATGGGGCGAGTTATCAGTCGGCTGGTGTTGAGGTGTTGTATTCTCTTCCCTTGTTATTTCCTTTATCATTATTATTATTGGTGGTAGCAGTGGTGATTTGTGCTATACCTTAGTTACTAAACTGTTCTTACCTCAACCCGTGGGAGTTGCATTCTTTTCGATTCTCCTCTCCGTCCCTCCAGTAGTAGAGGGAATGAAAGAAGGGGGGGAGTGAGTGGACGGGCTGTGTGGTTTATGGCTGACTTTGTTTAAACCACAACAGCCTCCTTCAGAAGCTGTCAGGAGACCTGGCTACCCTGGATTTGGAGAAGGCTGAGGTTCTTAATGATTTTTTGCCTCAGTCTTCACTGGCAAATGCTCTGACCACACCACCCAGGTCTTTGAAGGCAGATGCAGGGACTATGAGAGTGAAGACCTTAGGCCCACTTTAGGAGAGGATCTGGTTTGAGACCATCTTAAGAGCCTGAATGTGCAGAAGTCCATGGGACCTTATGAAATCCATCCGTGGGTCCTGAAGGAGCTGGCAAATTAAGTTGCTAAGCCACTGGCCATCATATTTGAAAAATTACGGCAGTCGGGTGAAGCTCCTGACAACTGGAAAAATGGAAATATAACCCCCACTCGGTGGATAAAGAACTGGCTAGATGGCTGCATGCAAAGAGTTGTGGTCAATGGCTCAATGTCCAGCTGGAGACCAGTAACAAGTGGTGTCCCTCAGGGATCGGTGTTGGGACCAGTCTTGTTCAACACCTTTGTCGGTGACATGGACAGTGGGATTGAGTGCACTCTCAGCAGTTTTGCTGATGACACCAAGCTGTGTGGTTCAGTGGAAGCACTGGAGGGAAGGAATGCCGTCCAGAGGGACCTAGACATGCTTGTAAGGTGGGCTGATGCCAACCTTATAAAGTTTAACCATGCCAAGTGCAAGGTCCTACACCTGGGTCGGAGCAATCCCAGGCATAGCTACAGGTTGGGCAGAGAAGGGATTCAGAGCAGCCCTGTAGAGAAGGACTTGGGGGTGTTGGTCAATGAGAAAATGAACATGAGCCGGCAGTGTGCACTCGCAGCCCAGAAAGCCAACTATATTCTGGGCTGCATCAAGAGGAGCGTGACCAGCAGGTCGAAGGAGGTGATCCTGCCCCTTTCTTCTGCTCTCGTAAGTCCTCACTTGGAGTACTGTGTGCAGTTCTGGTGTCCTCAACATAAAAAGGACATGGATCTGTTGGAACAAGTCCAGAGCAGGGCCACGAGGAGGATCAGGGGACTGGAGCACTTCCCGTATGAAGATAGGCTGAAAGAGTTTCTTGTAGACCAACACCCCCAAGTCCTCTTCTGCATGGCTCTTCTGAATGTCTTCTCTGCCCAACCTGTAGCTGTGCATAGGACTGCTCCGACCCAGGTGTAGGACCTTGTCCTTGGCATGTTTAAATTTCTTACGTTCTGCATCAGCTCACTTCACAAGTGTGTCAAGGTCCCTCTGGATGACATTCCTTCCTTCCTTCCAGCTTATCAGCCGAACCACATATCTTGGTGTCATCAGCAAACTTCCTGAGGGTGCACTCAATCCCACTGTCCATTTGACCAACAAAGATGTTGAATGAGACCGGTCCCAACACCGATCCTTGAGGGATACCACACGTTACTGGTCTCCAGCCGGACATTGAGCCATTAACCACAACTCTTTGAGTGCAGCCCTCCAGCCAGTTCTTTATCCACCGAGTGGTGCATCCATCAAATTGATGTCTCTCCAATCTAGCGACAAGGATGTCATGCTGGACAGTATTGAACGCTTTGCACAAGTCCAGGAAGATGACGTCAACTGCTCTCCCTCTGTCTGTGAGTTCCGTAGCCCTATCATAGAAGGCCACCAAATTGGTCAGGCAGGATTTCCCCTTAGGGAAGCCATGCTGGCTGTCACCAACCACCTTGTTGTTTTTCATGTGCCTTAGCATGCCTTCCAGGAGAATGTTCTCCAAGATTTTTCCAGGCACAGAGCTGAGACTGACTGGTCTGTAATTCCCTGGGTCATCCATTTTCCCTTTCTTGAAAATGGGGGTTATATTTCTCTTTTTCCAGTTGTCAGGAGATTCATCCGACTGCCATGATTTTTCAAATGTGATGGCCAGTGGCTTAGCAATTTAATTCACCAGCTCCTTCAGGACCTGTGGATGGATTTCATCAGGTCCCATGGACTTGTGTACCTTCAGGTTAAGATGATCTCGAACCAGATCCTCTCCTACAGTGGGCCTAAGGTCTTCATTCTCACAGTCCCTGCATCTGCCTTCCAAGACTTGGGTGGTCTGGTCAGAGCATTTCCCAATGAAGACCGAGGCAAAGAAGTCATTAAGAACCTCAGTCTTCTCCAAAGCCATGGTAGCCAGTTCTCCTGATAACTTCTAGAGAGGGCCCACATTGTCCCTAGTCTTTCTTTTATTTGCAGTTTATCTATTGAATCCCTTCCTGTTATCTTTCACATCCCTAGCCAAGTTTAATTCTAACTGGGCCTTAGCTTTCCTAATTTGGTCCCTAGCTTCCTGTGCACTTGTTGTGGTCAGTACAGGAAAGGGCATTTCAGCACCCAAAGTGCTGATCTAATTGCTTTAAGGTAATTACTTGATGTAACTGGAGGTAGGACATGGTAGTCCTGCCTCCGCAGTGCTAATTCCCTGTCCTGAAGGCACAGGGTGGTGTGGTCAGAACATGCCAGTTCCAGGAAAGGCCCTGTGGGATATCCGGGCTGGGTCCAGCCCTTGGGTTGTGCTCCTGCATTTCTGTGCCTAGGTCAGCAGACCCCACACAGTACAACTCCATCAGTGTCTCCCTGACTTGGGTCAGAGCATCTCCCTGATCTCCTGGTGCTTTGCAGGGACCTAATTCCTTGTGCTCCCTCCTTGCTGTGGCTTGTGGTCCCATGGTCCAGGGTTTGTGAAGCCTTGTGGATGGCAGATAATTCCTTGCTCCTTTTAGCTGGTGCAGATAACAGACCAGGGGTTCAGCTTGTTTTTCACACACATTTCTGTTGGCTGAGGCTGAAGCTGTTTTCAGCAGAGGAGGGAGTCATCCAGGGTGACTTCCATCATAAATACTGTATTGCCCTTGACAGGGAGAGACAGCACTGGGATGTAAGCCATTCATTTGCAGCATCTGTGTGTCTATCTAGGTTTGCTTTCAGGATCAGGATCAGCTGCAGCATGTTTCTGGTGGGTCTGTGGTGATTTCTCTCCAGTTGTGGAGAGCGCGACTTAGCCATTGGACCCTGCATTTCTCCTTCCTTGGGTCCTGAAATATTTAGTGCTCTGTACACGAATGTAATCACTGAGCTAGAGTATTAATGGGTTACAGTCCAAAGCCTCTAATTCAAATGTCTCTTGATTTGCAGGAAATTTAAGTTTGGGATTTTTACGTTCTCTGCCAAGGCTGGTAGTTCAGACACTGTTCCCAATTTCTTTCCACAAATTGGAGGAAGATGTGATTTACTGTTTTAAGAAACACATGGTTCAAAAGACCTTTAATTAAAAAAAAAACAACAAGTTCAGTGCGCATCTGAAACTGTAAGAATTGCTAGACTGAGTCAGAACAGTAACTTGTAGTAATCTTGTTAGCGTAAGAATAAACACATAACCACCGGAATGGTTATATGAGGTGCTTTATTGCAGCGCTGGGAAACCAGGGGCACTCGCCCAAATCTGGCTTCGACCTCGTCACATCGCGTTCGCAATTTATACACTAAAAATTTGGTCACTAATACATATTCAACACGGATTACATCATTAACTAATACATATGCATCAAGGATTACCACATCAGTCTGTTACCACATCAGTCTCTTCTGCACTTGTGCAGCCTCCTCTGGTGGTCGCATTGATGAAGGTAAGGAGTCTTCCTCAGATGAAGTAAGAAGTCTTCCTCGCTCTGTCCTTTTCACCTTTCTGTTCTTTGGATATATCCCAACCATTGTGTGGACGCCAGCATTCTCTTATTCTCACTTGACTACCCTGGTGTGTCCATTAATTTCTGCTTCGATAGACTTTCACAATACTTTCTTAAATCCACCCATATATCCTGCACCATATGTGATTATGTTAGCTCTTGCCACCTAGCCTACCATTGTTAACATTGGTTACTGAATAACTATGGTACAAAACTACAAACAATACTGCAAAATTACAGTATTTCCAAAACCACACTATTGATTTATAAATTTTTCAAATATAATAATTTCTAATATTTAGTTATCGTAAAAATTTCGCCCCTTTATCTAACAATCTGATCTGTGGAAAGTGGACATTTCTTCATAATTTTCTTCTTCTTTGACCTGTCTGCATAGCAGTGGATTTATAGAGTCGTGGAGCACAGGTCTGGAAGGAGACTGTTGCTGTACCAAGGGAGTTGTGTTGCTGAGACCATGCTTGGCTGTCCTGTGGTCTTGCTCCAAACAGCCTGTGCAGTGCTTCATCCCTCATAGTTAACAGGGAAAACTTCACTCCTAACCTAAAACTTGGCCTGCAGTGATACAAGAATGTATTTTTTGGGTTTGGTAAATGAGTAAAATAGGTCACAGCTATTTTACAACAATTACCTGTATGCTGGAAAACTTACTGCTCTGTCTCTTTTCCAAAGCTTTACAAGACCAGTTATCTGTTGAAACAGAAAGGTTCACATAACCTTCAAAACAAATCTTGAGCTGTTTTACTCCACCTATCCAGTACCCCATATGGTTTTGAGCCTGTGTAATCTCTTGGCTTTGGGATGGCTGGCAGCACTGTGTTTCCCAACATGAGCGAGAGCTGCCTTGCAGTGTCACTTTGCTTGTGGTAATACAAGGCAGGAGCACCCAATTTCCTTCTTTCTGCTGTTTGTTGCTTTTAAATCCCTCTGTCTTACTCTTGGCCTTTCCTCTGCCTTACGCTCTCATTTCTTGTAACCTCAGGGTTTTTGCTTTCTTGCTGCCTAAAGGTCTTTCTGCCCCTCCTGTACTTTGCTGTGGTGTCTGATGCCCCTCCAGCCTGGGCTGGGTGGCATGGCTGGTTCTGGGCTTTGGGCTCTTGAGGGAAGAAATGGACTACGCCTGATCCAATGTGAATCCAACATAAGACACTTTATTGTGTGACAAGCCCATATTTATATCATTCTGCTTCCTTTACACACAATCGTGCATTCTTTGATTGGTCGCTAGCATCCCTTTTATAGTCTACTAAGTGCTAAGCAGTAACTTTCAACTCTTTTACTCCCTTATCATCCCGATTTAGCAACACTACTAAAGGTTACAAATATTCACACTGTTTGGTCTGTCTTTGAGATGCATATCCTGCTTTATCTTGCAAATTGCCTGCTTTGTTTTGCTAACCGATCTTTACCCTTCATAGTTCTCTTTACAGTTCCCAAGGCTTAGGCCAAAGCAGGGCATTAACACCTGGTATTTTCTTCCGGGTTCCCGAGGCTTGAGCCTGTCCAGGGCAACAGCACCTGATATTTTCTTTACCGTTCCCAAGGCTTAAGCCGGGCCAGGGCGATAACACCTGGATCCATTTCGTTAACTATTTCTGTCCATCACCCACAGGCTCTAATTGAGTTACAGATTTTGCTACCTGGCTATTCAGCTGTTTTCTGGCATTACTAGTATATTTGAAACAAAACCCACTGGATTTGGTGTATATAGTCTACAGCAAATGCTGGCACCTCAAATATTAAAAAGGAAGTTGAGGCTAAAAGTAAAGTGTTGTTTTTGTAAAATAGTAAAAGTTGGATAAAAATAAATACTCCCATAGGAACAGTAACTTCAGCAGGAATGTGCTTACCTCAAGTTCAGACCGAAGACCTGCTGTTGTACATGAGGCTTTAAGACCATGGTGGATCACATCTGCCCTGTTTGGCCCCTGTTTTCAGGAGGTGTTCCAGTATGGGTGTATCGTACTGCTTGGATCTGCTGCAGGAGGCAGTGGCTGGGAGGGGATGCACCCCCAGCTCATATCCCTTGGGTTTGCTGGGGTTGGTGCAGTCTATAAAATATTGTCCCTGGTGGCCTGATGGAGGTGTGAGCTATAAAGAGTGCAAGATGCCCAGCAGTGTATTAAACACTACTTGAGTACAGGAGGGCAGCATATCACAGGAGAGAGATAAGCAAAGTTCTCTGATTGTGGATCAATAAAGGTTAGTGACTTCATATCTCAAAGTGAGAGAACCTGTTTTCTGCAGAGCCATTTGTCAGGTTGCAGACTGAAGCAGTGTTAACCTCTTCCTAACCAGATATCTGTTCTTCATCTGACTCCAGATCAAATAACTTTCCCTGTCTGCCACAGAAGGTTCCCTGACCTTGCCTTCATAATCTCGGCAATTTAACGTTAGTGTGGCCATGATGGAGGGGTTCTTTTCCAAACGGTTCCATTCAGCTCTGTGCTGCAGCATACTGTGTCTAGTATCATGGCACTGTGCTGGCTGGGAACTGGGCCCTGGGATGCACTGCCATTGGAAGTGCTTCACATCTTGGTGTTCATCTGCTGTTCTCCTCTTGGTGCTGTTACGGCCTTGGTGAGGTGGAAAATGATACTTGTCAGTGTTAGGACACCAACAGAAGTTAGTTGTTTGCTCAAAGGTCTGGCATTGTTAGGCCCCTTTCAGATACTGGAAGGCTGCTATGAGGTCTCCATGCAGCCTTCTCTTCTCCAAGCTGAACAGCCCCAACTTTCTCAGCCTGTCTTCATATGGGAGGTGTTCCAGTCCCCTGATCATCCTTGTGGCCCTCCTCCGTACTTGTTCCAACAGTTCCATGTCCTTTTTATGTTGAGGACACCAGAACTGCACACAATACTCCAAGTGAGGACTCATGAGAGCAGAGTAGAGGGGCAGGATCACCTCTTTCGACCTGCTGCTCACACTCCTCTTGATGCAGCCCAGGATACAGTTGGCTTTCTGGGCTGCGAGCGCACACTGCTAGCTCATGTTCATTTTCTCATCAACCAACACCCCCAAGTCCTTCTCCACAGGGCTGCTCTGAGTCTCTTCTATGCCCATCCTGTAGCTGTGCCTGGGATTGCTCCGACAATTGAATGTATCAACCCATTCTGCAGTCTCATTTCTTTGCTACATACTGTGAGGCACCAGCTTTCCACATGAATGCAACTTCTGAATGTGGAGAACCTGGAGCCGCATGTCTGTGCTGGCTGAATTCCAAGCAGGGAGTTGTGGGCAAATCCTTTGTGCTGCTGGCATGAGCGGCTCTGCGGGATCCTCAGAAACCTGCCCTAGCAGTACACAAGGGGATTTTCCAGTATGTTTTTGTGTTGCTTTTCACTTTCTGATCTTGTCTTCATGTTGTTGGTAACATCAGATACCTGCAAATGAGCAAACTGTCATTTTTGTTACTTAGTGCAGTGTGCTCTGCATTGATAAACAGTACATTGGTAATGAGTTGAGCAAGAAGCAAAAGCATGAATGGTTAAGATATTTTGCATTTTCTTGATGTATATGTGTTAGCTTTAACTGTTTTAAAGCCTGCTGTTTTTAAAATAACCTTGGTCTGTTGTCTTCCACTTCTCACTTTTCTAAATATCCAAGTGATAAGGATGGCTTTTCTTCCCATAGTGGGTTGGAAGGGAAGTGAAGGCTCTTGTCCCCCAGTGAATTTATCGTGACTTTCCACCTGTGTGGCAATAGCTGCTTACACGTACAATGTCCTAAAAGCTTCCTGGCAAACCTCCAGGGCCTCGTGCTGCTTATAGCTGTTTTAGGGAAAATCCATGTTATCTGATGCTACTCTTTAGGACAGCTGCCTTGCAACCAACCTCTGCTTGTGTCTAATTACCAGTTCCTATTATGGCTTGTATTCTTAGAAAAAGAGCATAACCTTTTTGGAAACAGTCTGTGTGATGTGGTGCTGCAGTCTGGGAGCTGTGATGCAAACTTCTTTCCAGATGCTACAGGTGAAGCACTACCTTGCTTGAGATATTGTGGCACTTTCAGCTCTACTTTTTCAGTGATGTTGAACTTGGAACACAGAACATGTAAAATAAGGGCTGTTTGTCCACTTTTTGCTGTGTTTTGAGGTTTATGTGTGACAGTGCTATATTAGGACAAAATTAAATATTCCTATGTATTTGGGACTTTAATTATATGATCCAAAACAAATGAACAACCTAATTTTCCATGAGAGTCCTTCATGCAATCATTGCAGTCGAGATCAACATTTACATCAGAGATGTACAAGAGCACATGTGAAGACTGATGTGAAGAATGTGACACATGTGAACATGAGACACATGTGAAGAATGATGAAGACTGCTAAAGCGAGTCCTGTTGTGCTGTGATGGGGCTGCCAGAGAGCTGTGGAGCTGCCTCCAGGTGCTGGCATTCCAAGTGCCTGGGAACTTCCAGCACAGCAGAGTTGAAGGGTGTCCTTGCCAGCAGAGGAGCATTGATGGTCTGCCAGAGCATCTGTGCCCTGTGGTACAGGAGTAGGATGTAGGTATTTCTGCTTCGCAGGAGCAGGTCTCTTGTTTTCCATGGATGAAAGGAGAGACTTCTGTCTGGAGGAATCTGTGGTCTTAGAGATAAGATAGCAAAGAAGGATGACAGATGGAGGGTAAGGGCAAGAGGAGAGTTAATTCACTGAATGAACTTATGTTATCTAGCAAGGAAATACCTTTTTTTTTTTTTTTCTTTTTTTTTCCCAAAACCTACAGAGACTTGAGTTATAAAGACTTTCTGATTACCTTTCATCCTTTTTCCATTAGTGATTTCTCATTGCTAAAAGAGCCCCTTTCCTGTGCTCCTCAGGCTGTGTCCTGGTGGGTCGGGGGGGCTATGATGTGAGCCCATGCTAATGGGCTAATGTCCAAGTGGAAAGTGTATTTTCAGTGAGGAACTGCTGAGATATTAGTGGAGCCTGGATTACCCTGTGATTGTGCTGTCAATACTGCTGTATTAAGTCAGAGCCTGTACAACACGGGGAAACACTTAGCTCACTACTGCTGCTGCTTATTGAGAAGCCAATAGCAATTTACTTGCTGACACTTGACATCAAATCCATTCCCAGAGGTACAGCTCCTGCAAAACCACTGTTGGGCTCCCCTTCATACCTGTGCCTTCCCTTTGGTCTTGGAGCTGCCCATGTGATGATCCTGATGCTCCTCCAGAGGCACCTGCCTGCAGGAGAGGAAGGAGGGACCAGTGCCTGCCCCAGAGTGAGGCCATGGGACTGGCAGGTAGAGACCAGCCTCCATGGAGCAGCAGAAAACCTTCACTCTGGAGAGCTGGTCTTATGTGGGATTAATTTTATGCAGATATGTTACCTTTTCTTGCATGTATTCAGTGAAGAAGAGAGAATGTGGGTGCTCTGGTCCTTCCATCCCACATCCTGAAAGCTTGAAGTGCCTGGGGCCTCTGGGCCAGAGCAGCTGGATTCCTCCTGTCCTGCTTCTCTGTTTTCCTGGGATGAGCACAGCTGAGTTCTGATGGTCCTTTCTGCATCCACACATAGCATTAAAAAAAAAAAACTTCAGATCATCTGCTGCCAAATGTTTTTGAGCAGAACAACTTCCAGGATATTTCCTTGAAGACTGAACTCCCTAAAATGGGGACTAACAACATGAAGGAGCAAGGGTGGGATGAGAGCAGAGCTGGAGTATGGATGCAAGATGACTGGAGAGGGGAGGGAGAACGTGAGGAATAATCCCCTGATGATGTGCTCAGCCAGGAGCACCTGGGCCCAGTGGGCAGCCTCAGCCCCCAATGTGGTGGGGCAATGAAACTCCCACAGAGTTTTAATTGCAGCTCTAGCTGTTCTCATACATTGCCTGGTAAACAGTTTTAAACATCCTTTTAGCTGTGGTGTTGCTCTTTGGTGCACTGTTCCCTTTGTGCCTGAACCTTCTGGGGGAGGGATAAGAGACCTGTGTCCTAAATATAAAAGGAAACAAAGAAAATGTGACACATGAGGAAGACACTTGGAGCTACTATTTTAATTTTGCAGAAGTAAAATTTAGATTATGTTGCAAGTTGTGTTTTAAATATATCTGTTGCTCTGTGCTTGCCATGTAGCCTATGTGGAGCTGTCCTGGCTCTGCAGGGTGTGGAAGAGAACCGTGGTGCTCTGGAGCCTGGGCAGGGTCTGTTCCAGACCAGCCGTGCAGGAGGGCACTGTACTGCACCAGGGTGTTTGCTCATAGCAAGAGGAAGCTGTTCCCAAATGCTTGGGAAGTAGCAAGTGCAGAGCAGTTGGTGTTCAGCTCTCCTGTAGCTCCCATGATGAGAGCAGGGATGTGATGGGAATGTGTTTCACTGTCTTCAGACTTCTGCTAAAGCAGGGCTCAGTCTGGAGTTGGGAGTAGGTGAGGTGCTCTGAGTGCCCTGTGTCTGTCCTGTGGTCCCAGCATGTGGTGGATCTCACCACATGGCTTTGCTGGCTGCCAGTCAGAACTGACCTGCTGCTGTCTTTGCTGAATGTGACTTCCCTGCCAGGAAGCTCTGGACACAGGGTGCCTGCTCCCCCCTTCCCTCCCCTGCCCAGCCCAGCTCTTGTCCCAAGACATGTTCCCATTTGCAGTCCTGAGCCAGGACAAGCAGCAGGTGCCTGTTGTGGAGACTTGCTGCTTAATGGGGTGGCTGTAACCAGAGCTGGGAGGAGATGTGGCCAGGAAGCCCATCCATAGACCTCTGGGTCATGACAGCTCAGCATCAGCGAAGCCTGTCAGTGATACTGGCCTCCCTCATGCATTTCAAAAACCAGTACAAAAATGGATGCGGTGAGAGCTTATAAACCAATTGCACTTGCATTAGTGTGGCCTGAGGCTTTGCATAATGACTGCTGGGCTCATGTCTCCCAGAAACTCAACTTGGAGGAAACAAAAACATTTACTTGTTAAATATACAGGACAATGAGTGCTATAGGTGCTGTGGTGTAGCATGCATGCAGCTGATTCCAGTGGTACACAACCTTTTTATTGCCTGTTCTCCTCAGAACAGTTTTGAAACCTCGCCTGGCTCTGTCCACAGGAGCCTAGTAATTTTCTAGTGCATAAGCGTCTGAGGGTAAAAGCTCCTCTGTGTTTACTAAAAGGTATCCAGAGTGGAAATATAAATTTACCAGAGCAGATCTTATGTATATGCAGGGTTGCCTGAGTTACCTCATCAGAAATGTTAATCATAGAATCAACTAGGTTGGAAAAGACCTTTAAAGATCATCAAGTACAACCATTATCCCAGGACTGCCAAGACCACCACACAACCATATCACTGAGGGCCTCATCTACATGGTTTTTGAAAGCTTCCAGGGACGGTAATTCCACCACTTCCCTAGGCAGCCTGTTCCAATACCTGGGCACCCTCTCTGTGAAGAAGTTTTTCATAATATCCAATCTAAACCTCCCCTGGCGCAGCTTGAGGCCATTATATCTTGTCCTATCACTTGTTACTTGGGAGAAGAGACTGACCCACACCTCACTACAACCTCCTTTCAGGTAGTTGTAGAGAGCGATAAGGTCCCCCTGAGCCTTCTCTTTTCCATACTAAACCCCCCTTCCCTCAGCTGCTCCTCCTAAGACTTGTGCTCCAGACTCTTCACCAACTTTGTTGCCTTTCTCTGAACATGCTTCAGCACCTCAGTGTCTTTCTTATAGTGAGTGGCCCAGAACTGAACACAGTACTTGAGGTGTGGCCTCACCAGTGCTGAGTACAGGGGGATGATCACTTCCCTGGCTCTGCTGGCTACACTATTTCTGATATAGGCCAGGATGCCATTGGCCTTCGTGGCTGCCTGGGTGTACTGCAGGCTCATGTTCAACTGGCCGTCAATCAGCACCCCAAGGTCTCCTTCCACTGAGCAGCTTTCCATCCACTCTTCCCCAAGCCTGGAGTATTGCATGGGGTTGTTGTGGCCCAAATTTAAGACCCAGCACTTTGCCTTATTGAACCTCATAAAATTGCTCACAGCCTATCAATCCAGCCTGTCCAGATCCCTCTGCAGAGCCTTCCTACCTTTCAGTAGGTCAATGCTCCCAGATAACTTGGTGTCTGCAAAGTTACTAAGGGTGCCCTCAATCCCCTCATCCAGATCATCAATGAAGATATTAAATAACACTGGCCCTAACACTGAGCTCTGAAAGACACCACTAGTGACTGGTTGCCAACTAGATGTGATGCCATTTACCACCACTCTTTGGGCTCAGCCATCCAGCCAGTTTCTAACCCAGCAAAGAATCCTCCTATCCAGGCCATGAGCAGCCAATTTGCCCAGGAGAACGCTGTGGGAGACAGTGTCAAATGCTTTACTTAAGTCCAAATAGACAATGTCCACAGCCTTTCCATCATCAGCCAGGTCAGTCACTTTATCATAGAAGGAGATATGGTTGGTCAAGCAGGACCTGCCCTTCATTAACCCATGCTGACTGGGCTTGATCCCTCTGTTTTCTCCCACATGCTTTATGATCTTACTTAAGATCAACTGCTCCATGACCTTCCCCGGCACTGAGGTCAGGCTGACAGGCCTGTAGTTCCCAGGGTCTTCCTTCCTGCCCTTTTTGTAGAGGGGCATCACATTGGCCAACCTGCAATCCCCTAGGACCTGTCCACTAGACCAGGACTGCTGATAGATGATAGAGAATGGCTTAGCAAGCTCCTCTGCCAGCTCCTTCAGTACTCTTGGGTGTAACCCATCCAGCCCCATAGACTTGTGTATATCTAAGTGGAGCAGGAGATTGCTAACCATTTCTTCCTGAATTATGGGGACTCCAATCAACTTCCGATCTCTGCCATCAAACTCAGGGAACTGAGTACCGTTAGGATGGCTGGTGTGACTGTTGAAGACTGAGACAAAGGCAGCATTAAGTACCTCAGCCTTTTCCTCATCCTCAGTCACTAGGTTTCCCCTAGTATCCAGTAGAGAATGGAGGTTCTTCTCAGCCCTCCTTTTATTGCTAATATATTTGAAAAAGTACTTTTTATTATCTTTTATGGCAGTGGCCAGATTTAGTTCCATCTGAGCCTTTGCCTTTCTAACTTTCTCTCTATACAACCTATCAACATCCTTAAGTTACCTTATGGGGTAACTGTCCCTTCTTCCACAGGTGATAAATTTATTTATTTTTTTTTCTTCCCTGAGTTCAAGCAATATCTCCCTGTTCAGCCAGGCTGGTCTTCCCTGCTGGTTTGATTTTCAGCACATAGGGACTTAAGGCTCCTGTGCCTTAAGGATTTTATTCTTGAAGAGTGTCCAGCCTTCCTGGACCCCTTTGTCCTTTAGTAATGTTTCCCAAGGAATTCTGTCAACCAGCATCCTAAACAGGCCAAAGTCTCTGGAAGTCTAAGGTGGAGCTTTTGCTGACCACCTTTTTGACTTCTCCAAGAATTAAAAATTCAGTCATTTTGTGATCGCTTTGCTTAAGACAGCCTCCAACCATCACATCACCTGCTAGTCCTTCTCTGTTTGTGAAGAGCAAATATAGCCAGGCATCTCCCCTAGTTGGCTCACTAACCATCTGGGTTAGGAAGTTATCTTCCACACCCTCCAAGAACCTCCTGGATTGTTTCTTCTCTGCTGTGCTGTACTTCCAGCAGACATCTGGTAGGTTGAAGTCCCCCACGAGAACAAGGGCAAGAGATCATGAAACTTCTCCCAGTTGTTTGAAGAGCACTTCATCTGAAGCTTCATCCTGGCTAGGGGGTCTATAACAGACTCATACCAGGATATCAGCTTGGTTGGCCTTCCCCCTGGATCTTCACCCACAAACATTCAGCCTTCTTACTCACAACATTGAGTTCAAGGCAGTTGATGCACTCCCTGACATACAACACAACCCCACCACCTCTTTTTCCTTGCCTTTCCCTTCTGAAGAACCTGTAGCCATCCATTGCAGCACTCCAATTACATGAATCATTCCACCATATTTCTGTGATGACAATTATGTCATGATTCCCCTGATGCACAGTGGTTTCCAGCTTCTCCTATTTGTTGCACATGCAGCAGGCATTGGCATAGATGCATTTAAGTTGCCCTGTGGATCTGGACTCCAACAACAGCATGCTACCCCATGGCTCATGTCTAGTGAGCCTGGTGCTATACCCCTTCCCCCTTCAAACCTAGTTTAAAGCTCTGTCTATGAGCCCTTCTAGCTCCTAGGCTAGAGTCTTTTTCCCCTTTTGGGACAAGTGTACCCCATCTGCCACCAGCAGGCCTGGTGCTGTATAAACTGACCCATGGTCAAAACCTCCAAGTTTCTGGCACTGACACCAGTCATGGAGCCAGGAATTAATTAATGCAATTTTCTGATGTAACCATTGTCATTGTTTGCAGTTGGCAGGAGGGACGAGAACACTGCTTGGGCTTCCAAACCCTGAACCAGTCACCCCAAGGCCCTGAAATCCTTCTTGAAGAGATTTCTCCATTGCCCACCTGGAAGACTAATAAAGGATAGTAGTTGGAGTCGCGGGAGACAAGCCTCATGCTCTCATGGTCAGCAAGCCTCGTTTATTTAGCAAGACACATCCACTTTTATAGCTTGCAGGGTTAGTTACATTGTCTGATAAGATACAGCAAAATCATTGGTCAGCCTGTGTCGACGCAGGGGTCTCCAGGTAACTGCGACCACCTCTTGTTTCAACATGCCTCGACATGTCCCAACTTGCCCAAGCAAGACCATTGTGCTATTCCAGCAAGATACCCTTGCTCTTATCTCAGCAAGATGCATATCCTGTTTCTTAAGCAAATCAGGGTAAACATTAACCACGAGATTGCTGTGCCCTGGAGGCCTACATTTCCACCAGCTGCACGGTATCATGCCCTTTGTTACTTAGCCATTCAGTTGTTAAGCTCTCTACACTTCCCCCGTTTTCTTTAACAGCAAGCATAGCCATTTTATGATTAAAAGCGTTCGATATCATTTTTTGTAAACACTGCATAATACACGGCAAAAGCAATACTGCTAATAATATTACAACCACCACCAAAACAATTTTCTCTATTAGGGTAACAAGCCAGGCCTATTTGAGGAAACATTTACTGAGTTATGTGGAAGCCCAAAAGGGTCCTTCCAAGAGTCAAATTGAAAACAATATTGTGCAGGCGCAGAACCAAGCAGGTTAAATTCTTGGATTTCAGAGACATTTTTTCTTATATTGAGCTGAAAGGTAAAATTGGCTGTGACGCCTACTAAACAGGTTCTAAAGGGGTCAGAAGCTTTAGCAAGAGCAAGGCATAAACTACTTTGGTTAACTTTTTCAGCCCAAGTGACCCACATGTTTTTTCGTTCCTCTATTTTGTTTAGAGTGTCCCAAGCTCCTGTGTTGAGGCCGGAAACGGCGACAAGTACGATCCCAATCTTCAGGTTTAACTTGCCACAAAAGCGGAATACCCACATCTTTACCGCACTTAATCTCTAGAGACACTGTGGCTAGTGCGGTTTGAATCTGGGAGAGAATCTCCTGAACCCGATATTTCAAATATCGTTGTTCCAGATCTTCCCGGTTCTCGACTAATAGATACGTTAAGGGTAGATTTATGGGAGGAGTTATACCTGCCTCCGCCAGCAGTGCTCTATAAGGATTGTAATTATGATGGGGATTCCAGGTACAGTTTACACAAGCACCATGTGCCTGTAATTGGCTTTGGGACACCCAAACCTTTTGGTAACAATTTCCACACTTAATTTTGATCCAAGCTCTATGATAATTTTGTAAACACGCTAAACAATGACGAGTAGGAGACAAAATCCGATCAAATGTTCTCATAAGTTCCCAAAACAAATGGAGTTCTGCCTCTTCTTGAGTCGAATAAGAAAAGCGAATCCCAAAACGTCTTTCAAGCGGTTCCAGCAATGGGCGAAGGATCAGCTGCAGACGATGACGATGACGGAGTTCTGGGCTGTTCATTCGATTGAGCAGCTCGAGTCCAGCGAGCAGGGATCCACTTGGGTCCAAACACCAGGGGCCTGACAGTCGCGACGAATGTGGCCTAATTTTCCGCATCGAAAACACTTCATTCGGGTGGCTGGGGCTGCTGGACGAGTCTGCGCAACTGCCGCCTGAAGGGGTGCAAGGGCTGCCAAAACTTGGCTTTGAACTTTAGATTGGGCGTTAAGGCCTTCACCAATTTTGTTAAGGGCTTCCACTACAAAAATTTGACTGCTTAAGGGGAGAGTATTTGCTTTATCTAAGAGGTCTTGAATTACCCAGTTGCCAGGAGCAGTAGCGATAAGGGAGCGTGTGACTTGATTACCATTTTGTATAACACACTGCTTTAGGAGTGCGTCCTGCATGTGCTCCGCAACACCAGCTTTAGAAAGGGCTTGCATCAATTTGTCAATGAATGACCCAAGGGGTTCCTCTCGACCTTGTTTAATATTCATATACATAGGAGGCCCCCCCGGCTCCCAAATTTTGTCCATTGCCCTTTTTTCCACCCGCATGACCTCTCTTAATTTTTCTACTCCTATACCAGCCTAGGCATCTGTTCGAGTATAATCACTGTTTCCTAGTAATTCATTCATTGTAATTCCAAAAAAAAAAAGGGATCTCCTTGGGCACGAGGTAATGCTACTGAAGCAGCCGCTTCCTCCCCCCATCTTGCATCAAATGTAAGTTTCTGATGAGGGGTATAAATTAAACGAGCGATACCCTTGATGTCTACAGGCAGGAGAATCATTGAATTAAATAAGTAATCAAGCATCTGCTTGGCCGGTTCACTAGTAACCCCAAATTGAGAGACTGTAGCTCGGAGTTGTGCTAATATTTTCCAATCCATTTGAGTGATATCTACCCTATGACCGCCACCTGGTCGAGGGTGAAAAATAACAGGAAAGGCCATAGAAGTAGCAACATGGTCTTGTGCCGCATCGGCAAGGACCCTATCTCCGTTTTCGACTCCGTGGCGTGCCAGAGCAGCCCAAACTTCCCGTCTCTGACTTGCCATAGCCTCCGCGAGGTCCGAAAGGGCCCCGGGGAACGGCTCCGTGGCATTAGGAGACAAAGGAAGGGAGTTTGAGACTCAGATGGTCCGTTTTCCATAATAGAGGCAGACGGGGGAGAGGGAGAGGGGAGAGGAGGGGGGGGGGTATCCGAGGGGGGAGGGGGAGGAGGAGGGTGGGGGGGTATCTCGACTGTCGAAACGGTCGGCGGATTAGGGGCAGAAGGATCATAGTGACGATTTTGATCTTGTGCCAAACGGGCACTTTCGGCCGCACGTTTTTCTGCCTGTACCATCAAGAGTTCGTTATGTATCAAGCGCCATAATTTGGATAATTTTTTAGCAATTTTATCATCGTCTATCGTAAGGTCCCATAATTTATCGCCGTAGCGGCGCCATTCCGATAATTGGTGAATAGAGTGGGGATCACTAAAAATACCGAGAGACCTAGCATGGGAAAGAAGGGCAGGGAGGTCCTTATCAAAATCTAAGCCTTTTACCCCCCGACGACGGAGGAAGGCAGTAAAAAGATCATACGCCGCTTGCCTGTCCATTTTTACCGGATCCGTTGCACCCTCCAGGCGTCGGCAGCGCGTAGCAGCAGAGCCTGCCGATGCAGCACTCTGGGCCAAAGCAGGAGACGAGCAGCCCACCGATGTAGCACTCCCGTTCTGCAGAAGCCGTCTTTAAATCGAGACCTGCACCCAACGCAACTCCTTCAGGCAAAGGGAAGGGTCCCTGTTCGGGCGCCAGTTGTTGGAGTCGCGGGAGACAAGCCTCATGCTCTCATGGTCAGCAAGCCTCGTTTATTTAGCAAGACACATCCACTTTTATAGCTTGCAGGGTTAGTTACATTGTCTGATAAGATACAGCAAAATCATTGGTCAGCCTGTGTCGACGCAGGGGTCTCCAGGTAACTGCGACCACCTCTTGTTTCAACATGCCTCGACATGTCCCAACTTGCCCAAGCAAGACCATTGTGCTATTCCAGCAAGATACCCTTGCTCTTATCTCAGCAAGATGCATATCCTGTTTCTTAAGCAAATCAGGGTAAACATTAACCACGAGATTGCTGTGCCCTGGAGGCCTACATTTCCACCAGCTGCACGGTATCATGCCCTTTGTTACTTAGCCATTCAGTTGTTAAGCTCTCTACACTTCCCCCGTTTTCTTTAACAGCAAGCATAGCCATTTTATGATTAAAAGCGTTCGATATCATTTTTTGTAAACACTGCATAATACACGGCAAAAGCAATACTGCTAATAATATTACAACCCTGCAAGCTATAAAAGTGGATGTGTCTTGCTAAATAAACGAGGCTTGCTGACCATGAGAGCATGAGGCTTGTCTCCCGCGACTCCAACAAGTAGTCACAGGGCTGTACCAGATGAGTGAGTTTTCTGTTTGTGAAATACGAGCTCACTCCTCTAATCGAGATAACAGGGTTTTATTGAGGGACAAAGTCAATAAAGCAAAAGCAACAGCGCTGGGTGTGTGACTGTAGCCAGAGGCGCACTGATTAGCATTTGTTACAGGTTTATATACTTTCACTATTGCATTAGTCACATACATATTCATAATTCCCACGTATAGGTGGGGAATATTATAACTAGCTCCAGGAACTTATTATCATAAGTCTCCTCCTCTTGGCATCTGCACACTGCTCTCTGGTGATCGTGGGCAGGGGTCTTGAGGATGAAGTAAGCAGTCTTCCTCATGTGGGCAGGGGTCTTCAAGATGAAGTAAGCAGTCTTCCTCATGGTGTACTTCTCACCTTTTGCACAGTTGGATGCCCCACTAATCACAAAACTAGCTGAAACCAGCCATATCTGTAATTCTTCTGATAGCTGGCAAAGATTTAGAACAGTGTGACCTTTGTACAAAATTTATTGCAAGCAAAATAGGACAGGCAGACAAGGAGTATCTGAAGCTAGCATATGTTCGTGAGTCACTGTCTCCAAACTAACTGATAAGTAGAAGGATGGTGTGAAATAATTCACTCATGTTTAGTGGGGCCAGTAAATCCTGTTATCTCACCACAGACTTACAACACAGACATTGTTCTTTATCTTCGACCTAAGTTAAGCTAAAAGTACTTTAACCCTATGTTTTCCAGGCACTAGCTTTCCTCATATCAAGCCCCCCCCCCCCCTTTCCTTTTACCTTTACAAATTCTTTTGCTATGTGACTCCATTTTGCTCAAGATTTCTGGCCATTTTCAACTTGTTGTCTAATCTTGTGTCCTTAGCGAGCTTTGTTTCTGTTATTGCAAACTCATACAGTTATGTCCACGTAGCAACACCTATGATTTGCGAAAGCCAATACATTTATGTGTTTATCACATGGTGAAGTCCCTTACCCTGGCTCCAGGGAGGCAGCAGACTTCTCTGTGAGTTTGGTCAGGCTGACATATGGGGCCCTTTGTTCCCCTTAGGGTGGAGTCACCAATCACCACCACTCTTTTTTTTTTCCTTTTTTTTTTTTTTTTTGTTAGTACAGCTGGTCATAAAATGAGGTGATCACTGCTCAGGGGTGGTGCTGTCCCTCCTGGCGCTGCCCCTTATGAGTCAGCTGCTCGCGTCAGCTGAGCTGCCGGCTCCTCAGCTATTGTGGTTTAAGCCCAGCAGGTAACTCAGAACTGTGCAGTCGCTTGCTCACTCCCTTCTCCCCTCGCTCCCGGCGGGATGGGGAGGAGAATCGAAAAAAATCCCACAGGTTGAGATAAGAACAGTCCAGTAACTAAGGTATAATACAAAACTACTACTGCTACCACCAATAATAATAATGTTAAGGGAAATAACAAGGGGAGAAAATATAAATCTAAAAAGGGAAAGGAAAAAAATAAACACAAGTGATGCCCAATACAATTGCTCACCACCCACCAACTGATACCCAGCCTGACCCGACCAGCGATCCGCCCTTCCAGGTGACTTCCCCCAGTTTATATACTGGGAATGACGTGCTTTGGCTAGTGTCGTGGTTTAGGGTTATCATAATAATGATAAGGGGAATAACAAGGGAAGAGAATACAAGCGCTCACCACCTGCCAACTGATACCCAGCCCAACCTGAGCAGTGATCTAGCCCTTTGGGGTAACTGCCTCCAGTTTATATACTGGGCATGATGTGGTATTCCACAGAATACCTCTTTGGCTAGTTTGGGTCAGGTGTCTTCTCTCTGCTTCCTCCCAGCTTCCCCTCCTCCCTGGCAGAGCATAAGACTCAGTCCTTGGTCAGAGTAAACATTACTTAGCACCAACTAAGAACATGGGTGTTATTAGCTGTTATCAGGAGAAAAAATGACTGCTACTGCTGAACCCAGGACATCAGCGTTGTTCCCAGGCTGAAAGTCAAAACCACAGCACTGCACCAGCTACTAAGAAGGAGAAAAGTGACTGCTACTGCTGAACCCAGGACAACTAGTTTGGGTCAGGTGTCCTATCTCTGCTTCTTCCCGGCTTCTTGTGCCTGTCCTCACTGGCAGAGCATGAGACTGAGAAGTCTTTGATTGGGGTAAGCATTACTTAGCAACAAATAAAACATTGGTGCGTTATCGGGATTGTTCTCAGACTAAAGCCAAAACACAGCAATGCATCAGCTGCTAAGAAGGAGAAAAATAACTTACAGCTGAACCCAGGACACCAGTAGAAGTGGAACTGCTCAGTGTGCTGGCTTTACTCTGAGGTGTATTCTGGGAAAGGATGCTTTTGAAGTCTCTTCCAAATTTTCAGTTTTTTTCTATGTTGTGGTTTAAGCCCAGGCCATAAATCAGAACCGCGCGGTCTACTCCCCCCCCCATTTCTTCCCTCTGCTCCCAGAGGGATGGGAAGGAGAATTGAAAGAATGTAACTCCCATGGGTTGAGATAAGAACAGTCCAGTAACTAAGGTATAACAGAAATCACTACTGCTACCACCAATAATAATAATGATAAGGGAAAGAACAAGGGAAGAGAATACAATACCACCTGCTGACCGATACCCAGCCCGACCTTGCTCAGAAACTAGGACCGTATAAGACGGCAGTGGCGTGTTTTTCAAAACAGCTGGATGAAGCGAGCAAAGGATGGCCCAGATGCCTAAGGGCTGTAGTGGCAGTTGTCATGAATATTGACTTGAAAACTTTGTTGGCATGTTTGTTCCTGGAATTTTTCCAAATCACTGGAAAACAAAACCTTTGGGAATTCCTGAGCCCAAGGAGCACTGACGGGTGGATACTTCAGGTGTAGCTCCTCATGTCTTTGGTAAAACCTTTCATTCCATCCTAAGGCTCTCTTCTCTTCCAGCAAGCTCTAGCAGGGGCCAGACGCTCCTCTGAGCCCATGATAAATCCTATAGTGCAGTCTGGTTTGGGATAGCTCCTTTATACCTCTCCATCTTCTGAACAGCAGAAGGTCTGTCCCTGGAGCAAACAGAGCCGCACACATTCCTTAATTTAGTAGGAGTCATGTTTTGAGGCTTAGGTAAGTTGCTGGTTTTAAGATAGGCATGAATCATGTTGACTAGTGAGGAATCTGATGAATAACCCTGTTGCGTGTTATGGCGTTGAGGATGTCTGTGTCACTGAGGTGCCACTGCACCTCACTGATTTCCATTCAGTCTCCCTGAAGAAAGGTAGGGTCATCCTGGGCCTGGGCTATTTCTAGTTTGGAAAGGCTGATACTCAGCTGATAATTCTGAGAAAGCAGTTGAACTTGAAGTCATTTGGGGTTATTATTTACAGCCAAGGGTTGTGGACCTGCTGGTCTCACACATATAGGCTGGTTATGGCCCAAAAAAGCCCAAAGTGCATGATGTTCATAGCTATGCATCCCCCAGTGCCAGGGCTGGAGGGAAGGAGCCCTGGGGCTGCCGTAGGGGTGGGCAGAGCACTGCTCCCTCCTGGCCTCCCTCCCACGCCATTTCGGGAAGCTTTGCCTAGAAGGGGATGTGGGCAGCACTCTGGGACACTGCCCAGTCCCATCACCCTCCTCCCGCTTCCCACTACTCCCAGGGCCAGGAGAGTGAAAGCTGGTGTGGGAGATAAGAAGGGGACAGTGCACCTTGGGCTTAAAAGTGAAAGTGGGATTTGTCTTTTCTCCATACTTTAATAATGTGAATGAGACTTTAAAGAAATAGTAAACTAGTCTAATGAATAATGGAAACTGAAATGAAATAGATGTTTATAATTGAAACATTTGACAGAACACAAAGTGTGCTAAAGCAGATGTCCTTCTTTATGAGGACCTCCCAGAAATGCTGCTGGAGGTGGCTGGAAGGGAGCAAGAGGTCAGGACCAAAAATACCTTTACCCCAAGGGTTTCTTTATGCACATTCAGCATGTGCTGTATGTGCAGGGCAGCGTGTGAGGAGCTAGGGTGGGTGGTGGAAAGCTCATCTGCATGGCCGGTCAGGGGTGGGTTTGTTCTGACAGTTTTTCCTGTTCTTCTTTTTAGCTTTGTTTTCATTTTTTATTACTACTTTTCTAAAATTTTGTTGCTTTTAGGGCCTGTGATCTCTGGTACACAGGGTCACTGGATAGTTGCCCCACTGTGTATTCTGGTGCCTTCTGCCTTGCATCTTTCTGAAGTGGTTATTGAGCAGCTTCCTTGTGTCTGGACCTTCTTGATCTTTTCAAGCTGTCTGTTTGCTATTCCTTGTGTTCTTTGCTGTGCACACATTCAAAATACTGATAAGCTGATTTGTTTTCCAGATCTGTAGTCCTTGGAAAAAATGTAGTCATGCAGGGTTAATTTTCATCTTCCTTCTCATTCCCACTTTGTGGTGTGTTAAAATTGTGTTTTAATTGAATAGGTTGTTCACAGATGTATCTTTTAATGCTAGCATTTGCTGTTGCTACCAGAGATATTTTAAATAGGATGGAGAGTCATCCATAGGATTATCTACAGCAATATGTCACCCACATCAGGAAATGATTTAGGCAACAGTTAAAGAAATATTATTTATAAAATGTCTTTAACTTGTCACATCCCTTTAAGAGTTAGGAGCAAGGAGAAGATTTAGTTGTGGTCTGAAGAGATGGTATATTGATTCACATGTAGGTGCATATTGCAGGGGCCTGGGAAAAGGTCTTGCTTGCATTATATGTGGCAAGAGACAAGCTGTGTAGTTTACCAAACACTACTGGCATGGGGTTAGACAGGTTTCAAGGATTTGATGGCTGGTTTTATGTCCCCTTGGAGCTGAAAGATTGAATGCAGGCTGGCTGGGCTCTAGCTGTCTTTTGCAATGGTTTGGCTCATGGTATCATGAGGAAGGAGCTGAATCAAACTGAGGATGAGAAGGACATTTAGGATGAGACTGATGGTTAGAAAGCGCCCCATGTCTGTATATCAGGGTACATGTACCTCAGGATGAGAGGGTACATGTACCAGCATATAAGTAGAGGGCAAAATGGGATTTGACCTTCCTAGAGACACCGTTCCCAAGCAGCCAGTGTATCACTATTGCCAAAGCACATATGTGAGAGAGGAAAGAATCTCAGCTGAGAGAGAAAAAATACCAAGCATTTTTGGTGCTGGAGACTTTGGTTCAAATTTAGCTTTTTCTTCCTCTCTCTGGGGATCTGTGATAGGACACAAGGAAATGGTATGAAGCTGTGTCAGGGGAACTTCCAATTGGACATTAGGAAAAGATACTTCACTGAAACAGGCTCCCCAGGAAAGTGGTTACAACATGAAGCCTGTCAGAGTTCAAGGAGCATCTGGATGTCACTATTAGTCATATGGTTTAGCAAGGATCGGGGAGTTGGACACAGTGATCCTTATGGGTCTCTTCCAACTCAAGATATTCTATAATGGCCTTGAGCAAACAACTGGCCTTCCTTTCTTCTGCTTCTCCCAAGTGGAGCAGAGCTCCTGTGCTGGGAGGGCGTTCACTGGTGTCAAAGCTGGCCTAGGCTCACCCATGACTCCACTCCCCGGGGCTGAGCAGCGTGTGCTGCCTCTGCTGTGCCAATGGCTCAGTTTGTGCCGGGTATGGGGAGAGCTCCTAGAGGGGGAAAGGAATGTTAGATGTTGCATGCACATCCACTATTTCAGCACTCTTGTTCAGTTTTTCACTAATGTATAGAGTAATGTCAAAAGGATATTAAAATGCACCTTAGTTGTTTTCGTGTTTGTTTTTTTCTGAGTGTTTTTCATTTTTAGTTGGAAAGCTATTTGTAAATCTCTCAGCATTTTAACAGGGATATATCTGTAATAACCTATGGCTTGAAAGTCATCTATTTCCTATTTTAATTGATAAACAGAGCATGCAGGCTTGTGAAAAAGTGTGCACTCTACTTCTCAGCTTCGCTTCCAGAGTGATCCTCTTGAGTAGAGCAAAGAGCCTCAGTCATTCAGCCTTTGATGCACAGGAGGCCAGGCTGGATGATATAATGATTCCTTTAGGTCTTGCTTCCTGAAGGTATCTCCTTATCCTCAATTCCCCACAGTTAAAACCTTGCCAGTAGGCAAATGGCAGGATGCCTGCTGCTTCTCTCTGCCTGGCAGGAAAGGTATGTGGAGATGAGGAAGAGTTTGTAAATTAGAGACTTGTTTTGTAAATTGGTTTGTTCTTTGTCTGACTTGAAAGCTGGTACCTCTGCCTTGCGGCTAGGCAGAGGGGATAGCAGGGGAGAGGAAGGAGCCATAGAAGGATGTTGTTCAAAGGGGACAGGCTGAGTGATGAGATTAAATTTCATAGGTGAGATTTCTTACCAGCCTCTCTGCATTAGGGAGTTGGACCTGCTTGGCTGCAGGATCAAGAAATATTGCTGAACATTCTCGGAATTCCACCAGTCTCTGAAAGGTCTTGCTGAAGTATCATCCTCTTGGTGGTTGTGTTATGAAATCCTTCTGTTGCTATAAAAACAGTGTTTTCAGTGGTGGCAGAAGTCTGTGAGATCACCAAGATATTCCTGTATTGAACAAGTAACCTGTAGATTTACTGCTGGGATTTAGTTTGAAAGGCCAGCCAGGCCTTTGGTGTTGCCTTGGGTGAACACCTATGCTTGCTTCTGAAGCAGTTCTGACCATGGTGGCACATGGCATGGGCAGGTCTCGGTGTACACAGACCACATCATCTTGTCAGAGGGGAAAACATTCAGCTGAATAGATCACAAACCCTACCAAGAACAGAATAAACCTCTGCAGTTGTGAGGCTCTTTTGTAAGTTATATCACAGGGAAAGCATTGCCTTTTAGGAGGGGACATGTAGAGGAGTCTGCATTCAGGCCTGGTCACAGGAGATCGTTTTATTTGATAGCTTAGCCCTGTTCTTGCTCTGAGGGACTTCTTGCCATTTATCCTGGGCACAGAAAAGTCAAAAGAAACCTGGCCAGAGAAGCTGTCTTTGTTCCCTGTGCCCAGGCACAACCAAGCCCTCACCTGCTGGAGAGCAGCCCTGTGATTCTGGGATTGGGATGCAGTGCCAACCCCTGGGGCTCTTGGAGCAAGTCTCAACCTCCGTTTGTTCCAGTCTCCTCTCGCTCTGCCATGCACCCTCCCTTGCCTAGAGCTAAAATAAGGAGCCAAGAATTAATTGTTGTCGTGGTTTAAGCCCAGCCGGCAACCCAGAACCACGCAGCCGCTTGCACACAACCCCCTCACCCCCCCCTTCTTCCCCCTGCTCCCGGAGGGATGGGGAGGAGAATCGAAAGAATGTAACTCCCACAGGTTGAGATAAGAATAGTCCAGTAACTAAGGTATAACACAAAACCACTACTGCTACCAACAATAATAATAATTATAAGGGAAATAATACAACCGCTCACCACCTGCCAACCAATACCCAGCCTGACCCAAGCAGAGATCTCCCCTTCCAGGTAACTGCCCCAGTTTATATACTGGGCATGACGTGCTGTGGTATGGAATACCTTTTCGGCTATTTTGAGTCAGGTGTCCTGTCTCTGCTTCCTCCCGACTTCCCCTCCTCCCTGGCAGAGCATGAGACTCAGAAAGTCCTTGGTCAGAGTAAACATTACATAGAAACAACTAAAAACATCGGTGTTACCAGCATTGTTCCCAGGCTGAAAGTCAAAACCACAGCACTGTACCAGCTACTAAGAAGGAGAAAAATGACTGCTACTGATGAACCCAGGACAGTATCCACCCCTTATTCCATACCATTCACGTCATGCTCAGATCCCACATTTTTCAATATACCATCACTCTCGTCTCATATATATATATATATATACACACACCCACTCACACACACAGAGCGATATCATTCCTTAGTGCATGGACCAATCCCTATAAAGCTGCTGAGTTCATCCGGTCCATGATGTTGGGTTCCATCTCTTGTAAAAGTCTTTCAGAGCAGGAGAGATGGTGTGCAGTTTTGGACTGTTGCCTGCTGATGACACTGCAGAACTCGTCGCTGCTGAGCTCATCTGGTTTCATCAAAGTTCATGCTTTATTGGGATGATGGTTGGAGGGAAGTCAGGGCCAGTCGCTGGTGACCTGAAGACATCTAGTTGGTGGGCTATAAAAGTGCTACATAGCAGGAAACAGCATACAATTGAGTTAATTGGCTGTTTTCCCCTAAAATCGAATCCCTTTGAGGTACACATCGGACTTCCCCATCTTCCTGCATTACCCACCAAGTATATCTGGGTCCCTGAGCAAAAGCAATCCCACGAGTGGGTTTGCATTTACCTGAAGCAGGAATAACCCAGACTGTCTTCCCCAGCAAATTCTTTATGTGCACGACAGGAATTTATCTCCTTCTACATTATGTAAACGTTCTGACTGGGCTGGGCCAGCCCTGTTGACAGATCCCTTCGTGTTAACCAACCAGGTGGCTTTTGGTAAATGCGTATTCCAATGTTTGAAAGTCCCACCCCCCATTGCTCTCAGTGTAGTTTTTAACAGCCCATCGCACCGTTCAGTTTTCCCAGAGGCTGGTGCATGGTAGGGGATGTGATATACCTGCTCAGTGCCATGCTCTTTGGCCCAAGTGTCTATAAGGTTGTTCCGAAAATGAGTCCCATTTTCTGACTCATTTCTCTCTGGGGTGCCATGTCGCCACAAAATCTGTTTCTCAAAGCCCAGGATAGTGTTCTGGGCAGTGGCGTGGGGCACAGCATATGTTTCCAGCCATCCGGTGGTTGCTTCCACCATAGTAAGCACATGGTGTTTGCCTTGGTGGGTTGGTGGGAGTGTGATATAGTCAATCTGCCAGGCCTCCCCATATTTATACTTCAGCCATCGTCCTCCATACCAAAGAGGCTTTAACCATTTGGCTTGTTTAATTGCAGCACATGTTTCACACTCATGAATAACCTGGGCAATAGTGTCCATTGTTAAGTCCACCCCTCGGTCACGGGCCCATCTATATGTTGCATCTCTGCCCTGATGGCCTGAAGTGTCATGGGCCCACCGGGCCAAAAATAATTCACCCTTATTTTGCCAATCTAAGTCCATCTGAGCCACTTCCATCTTAGCAGCTTGATCTACTTGTTGGTTGTTCTGGTGTTCCTCAGTGGCCCAACTCTTGGGTACATGTGCATTTACATGGCGTACCTTCACCACCAGGTTCTGCACCCGGGCAGCGATATCTTGCCACAGTGCAGCAGCCCAGATGGGTTTACCTCTGCATTGCCAGTTGCTCTGCTTCCATTGCTGCAACCACACCCATAGGGCATTTGCCACCATCCATGAGTCAGTATAAAGTACTGGCCACTTTTCTTGTTCAGCAATGTCCATGGCCAGCTGGATGGCTTTCACCTCAGCAAACTGACTTGATTTACCCTCTCCTTCAGCAATTTCTGCAACTTGTTGTCAGGGACTCCATACAGCTGCGTTCCATCTCCAATGCTTCCAAAGCACTGGAGGTTCCCACTGAACGAGATACTTGCCCATGCTGTCCCACACACCCTGCCACTCATGGCTGTCCATCCTCGGAGAGAATGTCTTGGTGGTCCTCCTATATCGTTGTCTAATCCTAGACAAGACTCGAGCTGGACCCTGCTTAGCTTCCACGATAGGACAAGATCGGCTGTTCTCAGGGTGGTCACACTGTAGGCAAAACATAGAGAGCATATGCAGCAACAAGCTGGTTCCCAGCAAGAGGAGCAGAGTGCTTTCAAGGGCACTGAAAGGATATTCAAGATCTTTAAATCTTCCAGAATCTACTCCCACTGTAAATACTCTGGTGGGGGAGCAGAGGGTGTGAGGGAATGTCTCCTTCATAGGCTGACCACCTGAGGAAATAAAAAAAGATTTGTAATAGCTAAACACTTTTGTTATATACCTCCCAAATTATAGAGGTGATGACCACACTGGGAACATGTACCAGCCCAAATTCATGATCAATGAGTCATTGCCATGAAGTACAGCGAAACAATAGCCCTAGCCCAGGCCCCCAGCTGATAATCACTAAAACAGCAAATACCGGAACAGTCCAGTAACTAAGGTATAATACAAAACTACTACTGCTACCACCAATAATAATAATGATAAGGGAAATAAGAAGGGAAGAGAATACAACCGCTCATCATCCGCCAACTGATTCTGTCGTGGTTTAAACCCAGCCAGCAATCCAGAACCACGCAGACACTCTCTCACTTCCCCCCCTTCCTACCTCTGCTCCCAGAGGGATGGGGAGAAGAATTGAAAGAATGTAACTCCCATGGGTTGAGGTAAGAACAGTCTAGTATAAGGTATAACACAAAACCACTACTGCTACCACCAATAATAATAATGATAAGGGAAATAATGAGGGAAGAGAATACAACCGTTCACCACCCACTGACCGATACCCAGCCTGACCTGAGCAGTGATCTAACCCTTCTGTGTAACTGCCCTGAGTTTATATACTGAGCATGATGTGCTGTGGTATGGAATACCTCTTTGGTTAGTTTGGGTCAGGTGTCCTGTCTCTGCTTCCTCCCAGCTTCCCCTCCTCCCTGGCAGACCATGAGACTCAGAAAGTCCTTGGTCACAGTAAACATTACTAAGCAGAAACTAAAAACATTGGTGTTATCAGCACTGTTCCCAGGCTGAAAGTTAAAAAACACAGCACTGCACCAGCTACTAAGAAGGAGAAAAATGACTGCTACTGCTGAACCCAGGACAGCACGTTAGGAAAGCTAAGGCCTAGTTAGTATTAAACTTGGCTAGGGATGTGAAAGATAACAGGAAGGGATTCTTTCGTTACATTGCAAATAAAAGACTAGGGACAATGTGGGCCCTCTCCAGAAGCTATCAGGAGAACTAGCTACCCTGGATTTGGAGAAGGCTGAGGTTCTTAATGACTTCTTTTCCACTTGTGTTCTGTCCAGAGTGGGGCTGCAAACTGCTAACTGCAGTTAATAGAAACTCTTGATGAAAGTGTGGGGCACACAGTGCTTTTGCTTGTGCTGTGCCATCCAGATGTAGCTTAGCTCTGGACCACTGTGGCTGCTGCTCCCTGCCCTGTGCTGTCTGCACTCCTCCAGCTGGGTCCCAAATCTGCTTGGAGGGGCTGTGTGTTCTGCTGACAGGCAGGGTAGGCAGCAAAACGACCACATGCTAGCTGTATAGCATACACAGTTTATTAAACAAGCACACTGTAATGTGTATCAGGTATATATCTCTCTATATAGTAAATAAGTACAATAAAAAAAAAAGCTGATGTGTGTATATGTATATATAAGTACAGAGGAAAGTTAGCAATGCATCAAATCATTACTGCATAGAGAGAACTGAGATTAAGAAGAAATATATCACCATTCACCACTGTATCATTATCCAGACCCACACTTCAAGCTGGAAAGCCCCCTTATAGCCAATGCCAGGAGTTTCGGGTAATAGGAATTTTCCCATTGTGGTGCATCCACTCATAGGCGAGGCTTTGGATTCAGCTGCAAGAGGGTCCTGCTTTTATACCCTTAGAAAAACAACTGGTTTTATGCCAGATCCCTAATTGTTTACTTGTGGGGCTGTGCAATTTCTCATGATGCCAGGTGCCCCAGTGCAGCCAGGTATGAAGGTCATAGAACAGCTGCACACCTATGTTTTCCTGGTTTTCTCTTTACAACAGTCACAATGAACATACATACTCTACCAAATATACTTTGACAAAAAATAAATATACTTTGTTATGTGTCTCAGTCATGAGAGGGAATCAACTTTCAGCTAGGTTCCCATCCATTACACTGTGAGATGCAGCAATGCTGGGGCAGGGGCTTGTGCAGGCTGTGTGCCAGAGGCATGGTGAGCACAGCTGTGGGAGCAGTAGTGGTACACAAGGATGGAGAAGGGACTGAGGAGAGCCCTTCCCTGGTGGTGGGAGCACAGGGAGTCTCTGGAGCTCAGGCTGTTCTTTCTGTAACTGGAGTTCATTGACTTTTACAGGAAACCATGTTTACAGAGTGCTGATCGACCTGATGCGTTGACTTCTGCCTCCTTAAGAACTACCTTTTCTTATTGACTGGCTGATAAACAGAGCGGGGGTGTGGTGTGGCATGGTGTGGCGTGGCCATTGGTGTGTCCTTGCAAGATCTCCCTGTCCCATGCTGGTCACTTATGGGTGGTCTGGGATGGCGGAAGATGCAGGGCCCGTAATAGCAGACTAATAAGTACATTGTACCGCTTAGAGCCTGGTTTGCTTTAATGAGGCAATTGCTCCTTTCAGTTTAAAGGGACAACATCTGCAGTTCCTGTGAAAATAGAAACAAATATTTCTGTGCCTCTTCTTTATGAGCATAGTTCTTCAGGAGTAGTTCTGGTGATGAACTGAGCAGGCAAGAAAAGCTTGGGTTTCTGTAGGGGCTTGGCCTGTGTCTAGGGGCTTTGGCTGGCCATGTTTCAGCTGTGGGTTTTCCCCTGCTCTGGAAAGGCTCCTCTGTATCAAGGAAAGGGAGAGAAAATTCCTCAATTAATTTGTAATTAATTCCACCAATTAATTTGTAAGTGCTCGCAGGTTTGCCTGGTCTGGCCTGGCCAGGCCAGGGAAAGAGATTGGCCTTCTTGTCAATAAACAGGTCCCCAGTGCAGCATTAAAGCTGCAGTCCTTTATCAATTGTGGTCTACTCTTCCCGCATGTTTTTGTAACTTACCAAGCATTTATTACATTGATTTTCCAATCAGGCTGTTAACCCTCCCACCCCATCAGCCCCACTAACCCTTTTGGCACAACTGTTAGGTATCTTCCTGCCAATCGAGTTCTTGATAATGGAGATGTTCAGATTCATGTTGTAGTTCACCTGCTGAGTGTCCTGGGGTGGTGGCTGAACACTTTTTGTTTAAAAGTATTTATGGGGTACTGTTCCACATTGTATTTTAAGGTCTGCATAGGTATTTCCAAAACATTACTTGGAAGAAGTAAGAGGCTTATGAAGTTTCTTTTCTTTTTTTTTTTTCTTAATCTATCCAATATGAACTTTTATCAGTTTAATTTGGATTGCAGTTGTCAATGTGAAAAGTAGCAGTGAGGAGAGAGTATGTCATATTGTGGGAGGATGAATATGCAGCCTCAGCACAGAAGGATCTGGGATCAATCTAAAGAAAACACAGCTAAGGACAAAGAGCTGTCACAATGCTGTGCTGAAGTGTTGGTTTAGCTAAGGTAAGCAAAACTGGCTGATCAAAAAGACTAAGCCTTTTGGCAACAGGGTTATGGTACTCTTCTTTCTATTCCACTCAGTGCACCAGGTTATTTTTATTTCTGCTCAAAATCACTATTTATTCCCAGTGCAACCACAAAGACAGCTGTGTATGGCAGAGAATCCAAGGAAGGTGGGGGCTGGAAATGCTGTAAGGTAATACTTTGTGTGAATGCTTTGGATCATTACACCATTGCATCTCTATGTCCTTCCATCAGCATCCTTCACCACACACATGTTGGGAAATGTTACCTTCCACCTTCACGAGGACTTGTAAATACTTTTTGTCAAGCTTCATCAGAAGTAAAACAGGCCAAAAAAAAAATAAAAACATGAAGACAAATCACAAAAAGTATGGATGGGTTCATGTGGTAAAGAAAAATAAGCTGTCAGATAATGAAAACAGGAAAAAAAAAAAGGCTTTGAATGTTGCTCCATTTTCTTATGCTTGAACTAACTCAGGCAAGTCATTTAGTGCTGTTGTGGCCTGCCACCTACTTAACTGATCAGGTCTTATCTGGCAGATCTTAATTTCTCTTTGTACTTTTTCTTCTGCTTCGCAGATGTACCAGTTGCATGTCCATGCAGCAGTGACTGTGTGCAGTGTGTGCTGGGCAGGCATACATGCAGGGAAAGGTGGCTGGCTGTTACAGCACACTGCTCTTCCAGAGCCCGCGGGGGTCTTCCAAGTCCCATGGGCTCAAATTGAAGTAGAGAGCACTGGAAACACTTTCAAAGTAGGATCGTAATATTTAGCTTTGGGGTAGCAGCGTAGGTTGCCAAAAAGCTGATAGTCTTTGGGGAGAGACCCCAAGGGTGGCAGCAGGCTGCTAATGTGGTTGGAGACATTGAAGGCAGACCCCTGAAACCTACGAGGTGCCAGCTGGTCCATACGCAAGTCTGCTGTGTGCAAATGGGGGGTGGGGGGCCCCACTAATATCCCAGTCTGGCCAGAGCTCCAGCACTGCATGCTGCTTGGAGTATCTCATGAGCTGAAGCAGCAGCTACTTGGAGGATGCTCAGGTAAGAGTAACTTTGAGGAAGACCTAGTAAATGAGAGGGGTTTCAAGATGTCGTGGTTTAAGCCCAGCTGGTAACTCAGAACCACACAGCTGCTCACTCAGTCCTCCCCCCGCTCCCGGAGGGTTGGGGAGGAGAATTGAAAGACGGGTTGAGATAAGAACAGTCCAGTAACTAAGGTACAATACAAAACAAGTACTGCTACCACCAATAATGATAGGGGAAATAACAAGGGGAGAGAATATGAAATTAAAAGGGGAAAAGGAAAACAATAAACACAAGTGATGCACAATACAATTGCTCACCACCTGCTGACCTGAGCAGCGATATGGGCCATCCACGTAACTCCCCCCAGTTTCTGTACTGGGCATGACGTGCTGTGGTATGGAATACCCCTTTGGCTAGTTTGGGTCAGGTGTCCTGTCTCTGCTTCTGCCCGGCTTCCTGTGCTCCTCCTCACTGGCAGAGCATGATACTAAAAGTCCTTGACCAGAGTAAACATTACTTAGCAACAACTAAAAACATTGGTGTGTTGTCAAAGTTGTTCTCAGACTAAAGTCAAAAACACAGCACTGCATCAGCTGCTAAGGAGAAAAATGACTGCTAAAGCTGAACACAGGACACCAGTATATAAACTGGGGGAGTCACCCAGCAGGCCAGACCACTGCTTGGGTCGGGCTGGGTATCATTCGGCAGATGGTGAGCAATTGCATTGTGTATCACTTGTGTTTATTGTTTTCTTTTCCTTTTCCCCTTTTTTAGTTTTATATTTTCTCCCCTTGTTATTTCACTTATCATTATCGGTGGTAGCAGTAGTAGTTTTGTATTGTACCTTAGTTACTGGACTGTTCTTATTTCAACCCATGGGATTTACATTCTTTAGATTCTCTTCCCCATCCCTCTGGGAGCGGGGGGGGGGGAAGAAGAGGGGGAGTGAGCGGCTGCACAGTTTTGAGTTACCAGCTAGGCTTAAACCATGACAGTACTTTTTGGTGCCCAACGGGGGGCACAAACCCATGACCCTGAGATTAAGAGTCTCATGGTCTACCGACTGAGCTAGCTAGGTACCAAAAAGAACCCAGGCCACAAGAAAGACTTAGAAGAATTTGTATAACTTTATTATTTAAAGTAAATCCTACTGAATCAGATCAAGACTGACAGCATATTGTTAAATTAAAACCTGCCCTGCACCCCTGTCCTGGGTTCAGCTGTAACGGTTATGTTTCTCCTTCTCTAGCAGCTAGTGCAGTACTGTGTTTTTGACTTTAGTCTGAGAACAACACTGATAATACACCGATGTTTTCATTGTTGCTAAGTAATGTTTACTCTGATCAAGGACTTTCCAGTCTCATGCTCTGCCAGTGAGGAGGGGCATGGGAAGCCAGAAAGAAGCAGAGATAGGACACCTGACCCAAACTCGCCAAAGGGGCATTCCATACCACAGCACGTCATGCCCAGTACAGAAACTGGGGGGAGTTACGTGGATGGCCCATATCGCTGCTCAGGTCAGCAGGTGGTGAGCAATTGTATTGTGCATCACTTGTGTTTATTGTTTTCCTTTTCCCCTTTTAATTTCATATTCTCTCCCCTTGTTATTTCCCCTTGTCGTGGTTTAAACCCAACCACAAACCTCGTTCACTCACTCCCCCCACTTCTTGCCCTCCCCCTGCTCCTGGAGGGACGGAGAGGAGAATCAAAAAAGAATGCAACTCCCACAGGTTGAGATAAGAACAGTTTAGTAATAAGGTATAACACAAATCACTACTGCTACCACCAATAATAATAATGATAAAGGAAATAACAAGAGGAAAGAATACAACACCTCAACACCAGCCAACCAATAACTTGCCCCACTCCCCCCAGCCGAGCACCGACCGATACCTCCTCCAACCCCGCATCCCTCTAGCCCTTCTGGGTCCTTCTAAGTTACATCCTGGGCATGACGTGCTGTGGTATGGAATACCTCTTTGGTCAGTTTGGGTCAGGTGTCCTGTCTCTGCTTCCTCCCGGCCTCCCCTCCTCCCTGGCAGAGCATGAGGCTCAGAAAGTCCTTGGCCAGACCAAACATTCGAGCAGCAACTGAAAACATCGGCGTTATCACCACTGCTCCAAGGCCAAAAGATCAAAACACAGCACTGTACTAGCTCCTAAGAAGGAGAAAAAATGACTGCTGCTGCTCAACCCAGGACACCCCTATACCACAGCATGTCATGCCCAGTATATAAACTGTGAGGAGTTACCTGGAAGGCCCAGATCGCTGCTTGGGTCAGGCTGGGTATCGGTCAGTGGGTGGTAAGTAATTGTATTGTGCATCACTTGTGTTAATTATTTTCTTTTCCTTTTCCCCTTGTAGTTTTATATTCTCTCCCCTTGTTATTTCCATTATCATAATTATTATTGGTGATAGTAGTAGTAGTAGTTCTGTATTATACTTTAGTTACTGGACTGTTCTTTCAGTTCTCCTCCCTGTCCTTCTGTGAGTGGGGAGGAAAGAAGAGGGGGAGTGAGCAAGCAGCTGCATGGTTCTCAGTTACTGGCTGGGCTTAAACCACGACACCCCCAAACCCTTATACTGACTATCTGTAAAAACTCTCCCCACACATATATTCAATTTGGGAACAGTCTGATGAGCAAAGTGGTGCTTGTGTTCAGTTGGTAGAAGATAAAATACTGTGGAAGATTTTCTGTGTGGCATTGACAGCCACGGATATAGAGCATGAGTCTTCTTTTGTCTCTTGGGTCACAGATTGTAAAAATGTGGTGAAGTTGTCCTCTGCTTGTGCGGTTTTTCCTTGGTTGTTTTCTATGGATCCTTTGTATCTGTATACCCAAGTAATTCTGTGGACCACAGGTTAAAAATCACCCTTACAGATGAGGTAATAGTGCTTTAATTTCTGCTGGTGTTTCTTCCTGTGTGGCTTGTGCCAGAGCTCTTTATATGAAGCAGGATATAGAAATGCTCTTTGCGGACAGGATTGTGTTAGGGTTGCAGTTGGACTGGTAATCTCTTGCAGATCTGTGGTCTGCATTAAAATGGTCCAGATCCAAACAGTAGCATTCCCTTATCTCAGGTCTGTAACCATCTGTTGTCAGGAACCATCTGTTTGCCATTCTCAGCAGCCCCTGCTTGCTGGCAGCCTGGTATTTAGTGTGAGTTCCCCAGCTCTCATTGTATTTGGTGGAATAGAAGTAGTAGGAAGGGTGTCCTCCCTTCTTCTCCAGGACCTGCATTAGCCATCTGCCTCTGGGAGTGAGAGCAAGCCATCTGCACACAGAGGCTGTGTCCTGCATCATCTCTGGGAGCTTCCAGGAACATGGTGGGCTGACTGCTTTCTGATCCCCAGGATGGACCCTTGTCAGATCTAGAATTTCCTGTTTGGTTTCTCTCCTGATGTGTCTCTGTTTAAACGCTGTCCAGAACACAGCAATTAAATCTCATGTGCATACCAAATGCTGTTACTCTGAAATCTCCGAGTTGCTCAGGGTCCCACGGTCTGCCACAGAGGTGCACATGTGGTATCTCTGGTTCTGTGCTCTCCAAACCGCTCAGAGAAGGAAATCACCTGAAAATAACAGCATTTGGCTCAGGGAGCCACAGAGTACCATTCTTATAATGTTTTAAAGCACCAGCATTATTCTGTTGTGGTGTCTTAATTTGGTTCCTGTCAGAAGCTTTTCTGTTACATTTTTGTTTTGTGAAGATCTATGGCTTTGGGTAGAGCAGTGCAAGTCCTTCAGTCTTCCTACCCCTCTTCAGGAAAGGTGTTTGGGGAGGTTTTCACCACCTCTCAGGTCCCTTTGCTTTGCCTCTTGTGTTCCTCCTCCTGTTGTATTTCCATTGCTCATTTCCAGCGGTGCCTGATGCCAGGCCACTTGTTCCTGGAGCCCATCATGGGGCACCAGCTCTCAAAGCCTCCCATTAGGTCCTGAAGAATGGAGTTGGTGGTCCTTGTGGTGGGGAGGTCTTCATAGGAACTCTCTTCCCTGACTCACCTGCCTTTCTCCGTCTCTCACTGCCTGCAGGTCCGAGCTGTACTGGGTGCAATGAATGTTCCATGCTGGCCCTGCCATGGAAGGCTGTGACTCACCCATCATCCCTGGGAAGGACAATGGGTGCAGCATCTCTCAGCACCAGCAATGGACTGATATCAACAGCGCCCACCTCCCTGACACAGTCGGCAGCATGGAGCAGCCCGTGGCTGCGACTTGTGGCCCCCTGGACAGCCTGAGGGTCCCTTTCCCCGAGAGCAGCACAGTGGCTGGCCCCAGCACTGAGCCCACTGGCAAGGAGGTGAGCTGCAGGCAGTGTGCTGCCTCCTTCACAGGCCTGCAGACCTATATGGAGCACCGCTGTGCCAATGCCTGCCCAGCCCTGCCACTGCGGGGGGACAGCAGGAGTGAGAGTAGCGAGGACGGGGAGGAGAGTGATGTGGAGAACCTGGCCGGCGAGATCATCTACCAATCTGATGGCTCAGCCTACATTGTGGAGAGCCTCAACCAGCTGGTGCAGAGTGGGGGTGCCTGCAGCAGCGGGGCTCTCTCCTTGCTGCTCCTGAACTCACTGGCCAAGCAGGGAGAGCCCTCTGCTGCTGCTACCGTCTACCCACAGATCATCAACACCTTCCACATAGCCTCATCCTTTGGGAAGTGGTTTGAGGGCTCAGACCAGGCCTTCCTGAACACCTCAGCCCTGGCGGGCATCAGCCCCATCCTGCACAGCTTCTGCGTCTTTGATGTGCGACACAGAAGCAACAAAGATTACCTGAACAGCGATGGTTCTGCCAAAAGCTCTTACATATCCAAAGATGTTCCCAACAATGTGGACCTGTACAAATTTGATGGCTTTGTGCTCTATGGGAAGAGGAAGCCCATCCTGATGTGTTTCTTGTGTAAGCTCTCCTTTGGGTATGTCCGCTCATTTGTGACCCATGCAGTGCACAACCATCGAATGACTCTGAGTGAGGAGGAGTGGAAAATTCTTAGCAATAAGAACATCTCCGCTATCATCCAAGGGATAGGCAAAGACAAGGAACCCCTTGTCAGCTTTCTGGAACCAAAACCCAAAACTTTTCAGCACCCTCTCATTTCTGCAGCTAACCTCATATGCCCTGGACAGAGTTTTTATGGTAAATTCAATGGCATTTGCATGGAAGGCAAGCAGGCATTCCAGGCCGGGGCAGCTGATGGAGCACAGCTGCCACTGGCAGGTGTTCTGGCCCCCAGTGGGCTCCTCAACCTGGGCAGACTGACCAGCTTGGCTCTGAAGACTCCTATTACCTCAGTCCCCCTGGGCCCGCTGACTTCCAGTCCCACCAAATGCTCAGAGGGGAAGGACCTATGCAATCTGGACATCTGTAAATCGATGGGTCCGGATGGAATGCACCCACGGGTGCTGAGGGAGCTGGCGGAGGTCATTGCTAGGCCACTTTCCATCATCTTTGGTAAGTCGTGGGAAACGGCGAGGTGCCTGAGGATTGGCGGATGGCAAAGGTCACACCAATCTATAAGAAGGGCAAGAAGGAGGACCCGGGTAATTATAGACCGGTCAGCCTTACCTCCATCCCTGGAAAGGTGATGGAACAACTTATTCTTGACTCCATCATTAGGCATATCAAGGATGAGGGGGTCATTAAGAACAGCCAACATGGTTTTATGAGGGGGAAGTCATGTATGACCAACCTTATAGCCTTCTATGAGGAAGTGACTAGGTGGAGGGATGATGGTAGAGCGGTAGATGTAGTTTTTCTTGATTTCAGTAAGGCATTTGATACTGTCTCCCACAGCATCCTCATAGATAAGCTAAAGAAGTGTGGGCTTGACGATCAAGTAGTGAGGTGGATCGAGAACTGGTTGAAAGGAAGAAGGCAGAGAGTTGTGGTCAATGGCGCAGAATCTAGCTGGAGGTCTGTGACTAGTGGAGTTCCTCTGGGGTCAGTGCTGGGACCAGCGCTGTTTAATATTTTCATCAATGACCTGGATGAGGGAACTGAGTGTACCCTCAGCAAGTTTGCTGATGACACAAAACTGGGAGGAGTGGCTGACACACCAGAAGGCTGTGCTGCCATTCAGCGAGACCTGGACAGGCTGGAGAGTTGGGCGGGGAGAAACTTGATGAAATTTAACAAGGGCAAGTGTAGAGTCTTGCATCTGGGGAAGAACAACCCCATGTACCAGTACAGGTTGGGGGTTGACCTGCTGGAAAGTAGCGAAGGGGAAAGGGACCTGGGGGTCCTGGTGGATAGGAGGATGACCATGAGCCAGCAATGTGCTCTTGCGGCCAAGAAGGCAAATGGCATCTTAGGGTGCATTAGAAAGGGTGTGGTTAGTAGGTCAAGAGAGGTTCTCCTCCCCCTCTACTCAGCCTTGGTGAGGCCGCATCTGGAATATTGCGTCCAGTTCTGGGCCCCTCTGTTCAAGAAGGACAGGGAATTGCTTGAAGGAGTCCAGCGCAGAGCCACAAAGATGATTAAGGGAGTGGAACATCTCCCTTATGAGGAGAGGCTGAGGGAGCTGGGTCTCTTTAGCTTGGAGAAGAGGAGACTGAGGGGTGACCTCATCAATGTTTACAAATATGTAAAGGGTAGGTGTCAGGATGATGGAGCTAGGCTTTTTTCAGTGATATCCAGTGATAGGACAAGGGGCAATGGGTGTAAACTGGAGCATAGGAAGTTCCACGTTAACATCAGGAAGAACTTCTTTACTGTAAGAGTGACAGAGCACTGGAACAGGTTGCCCAGGGGGGTTGTGGAGTCTCCTACATTGGAGATATTCAAGGCCCGCCTGGACAAGTTCCTGTGTGATGTACTGTAGGTTACCCTGCTCTTGTGGGGGGGTTGGACTAGATGATCTTTTGAGGTCCCTTCCAACCCTTGGGATTCTGTTATTCTGTGACCTTGGGGTGGCAGGGGGGGAGAAGCAAGAGGGGGATGAGCAAGACATCCTCTCGGAAAAGGCAGAGCTGGTGGAGGAGGAGGAAGAGGAGGACATGGAGGAGGAAGAGGAAGAAGATGAGGATGATGAGGGTTGCAAAGGACTGTTTCCAAGCAAGTTGGAGGATGAGCTGGAGGACCAGCCTCAGGAGGATGCTGGGGCTGTGGCAGGTGGTGACAGCAGCAAAAAGGACCTTGCTCTCTCGAACCAAAGCATTTCTAACTCTCCCTTAATGCCTAATGTGCTCCAGACCCTGTCGCAGAGCACAGATTCTACTAGTTCTAATTTTGCTTCTTCCTTTGTCTTTGATGGTTCAAACAAGGGTAATCACTTAAGCTTTAACAATGAGGGTGGTGGAGCCAGCATGGCAGAGGGCAGCAGGAAGCTGGACTTTATCCATGAAAGTGCCAATAAAGACAGTGCCACAGCACCAGAACCAAATGAGAGCATGGAGGGTGAGGACAGGAGCTACATCTCCCATCACCAGCATGCTGGCCTCCTCTGTGAACTTGGGGGTGGGGAGTGCCCCTCAGGGAGTGGCGTGGAGTGCCCAAAGTGCGACACAGTCCTGGGCTCCTCACAGTCGTTGGGTGGCCACATGACTATGATGCATTCTCGTAACTCATGTAAGACACTCAAGTGTCCCAAGTGCAATTGGCATTACAAGTACCAGCAGACGCTTGAGGTGCACACGAAGGAGAAACATCCTGAGCCAGGTGGCTCCTACATGTACTGCAAAAGTGGGCAGCCACACCCGCGGCTGGCACGGGGTGAGAGCTACACTTGTGGTTACAAGCCCTTCCGCTGCGAGGTCTGTAACTACTCCACTACTACCAAAGGCAACCTCAGTATCCATATGCAGTCTGACAAGCATCTCAACAACATGCAGAACCTGCAGAATGGACGGGGAGACCAAGTCTTCAGCCACACCACTGGGGTGGTGGCAGCAGCTGCGGTGGCCGCAGCAGCCAACATTGGTAGCACATGTGGGGCCCCCTCCCCCACCAAACCAAAAGCCAAACCCATGTGGTGGTGCGAGGTGTGTGACTATGAGACCAATGTAGCTAGAAACCTCTGTATTCACATGACTAGTGAGAAGCACATGCACAACACGATTCTGCTTCAGCAAAATATGTCCCAAATCCAACACAACCAGCACCTGGGCCTTAGCAACCTACCGTCACCCACCAAGGCTGAGCTATACCAGTACTACCTGGTGCAGAACATGAACCTTCCCAACTTGAAGATGGACAGCACTTCCTCAGATGCACAGTTCACAATGGGTGGATTCCAGCTTGATCCCATGGCAATGATGGCTCCACCTCTAGGTGAGGCTGAAGGGTTTTCCACTGTGTCCATGGGGGGGGTGATTGTGCTTGCATTCCAGCAAAGCCCTTGTGCGCAGACTGAGTGCTGCATGCTATATCCCTTTGTTCCATTGCTGCAGCCCTTTGTGGTGCAGCTTCACTGTGGTGAGTTGCATTTGTGTGGTGGTTGAGGATGAAGACTACATAGTGGAGACCTCTTTTCTGCATTCCCCACACACTGGTTTTCCTCATCCTGGGGATATATAGTTTTCTAGTACATTTTATAAGAGTTTTAGTGGGAGCTAATAAAACAGTAGGTATGGTTTATTGCCGACATGCATAAAATGTTTCTCCTCATTGTGGAAAGCATCCTTACTACAGTGTTTCCTGATGATTTTTCCTTCGTTTGTCAAGAGGCATGAATAGTTTGGCAGGTGGCTTTGTGAGAGCGTCTGATCACCTTCTGATGCTCTCAAAGGCAGATGTTGAGTTGGTTTGTTACATGCTGTGTGGCCCTGAGAAGAAAAGGAAAGTAGGTTTTGAGAGTTGTGATGAATTCGGTGGAAAGGGTGGTGTTCCCCTGCTGAAGAAACTCAACTGAAATGGTTTCTTTGTTGCTAGCATGAGATATAAGATTCAAGGCTTGAACAGATGAGAATTATTAAACTGGATGGGAATGGCTAGAGAGATTATTTCTCTCATCAGATCACAAAAGCACTTGAAAATGAGCTACCAAATGCATTTTCCCTGCCAAAATTTCCCTGCCTTCCCTTTTCTCCTGGAAGGCATGCTAAGGCACATGAAAAACAACAAGGTGGTTGGTGACAGCCAGCATGGCTTCACTAAGGGGAAATCCTGCCTGACAAATTTGGTGGCCTTCTATGATAGGGCTACGGAACTGATGGACGGGGGAGAGCAGTTGACGTCATCTACCTGGACTTGTGCAAAGCGTTCAACACTGTCCTGCATGACATCCTTGTCTCTAAATTGGACAGACATCAATTTGATAGGTGGACCACTCGGTGGTTAAAGAACTGGCTGGATGGCCGCACACAAAGAGTTGTGGTCAACAGCTCAATGTCCAGCTGGAGACCAGTAACGAGTGGTGTCCCTCAGGGATCAGTGTTGGGACTGGTCTTGTTCAACATCTTTGTTGGTCAAATGGACAGTGGGATTGAGTACACCCTCAGCAAGTTTGCTGATGACACTAAGCTGTGTGGTTCAGTTGAAGTGCTGGAGGGAAGGAATGCCATCCAGAAGGATCTTGATACTGTTGTGAGGTGGGCATCAGCCAGCCTTATGAAGTTCAACCATGACAAGTGCAAGGTCCTACACCTGGGTCGGAGTAATCCCAGGCACAGCTACAGATTGGGCAAAGAAAAGATTCAGAGTGGCCCTGCAGAGAAGGACTTGGGGGTGCTGGTCGATGAGAAAATGAACATGAGCCGGCAGTGTGCGCCTGCAGCCCAGAAAGCCAACCATATCCTGGGCTACATCAAAAGGAGCATGACCAGCAGGTCAAAAGAGGTGATCCTGCCCCTCTCCTCTGCTCTTGTGAGTCCTCACTTGGAGTATTGTGTGTGGTTCTGGTGTCCTCAACATAAAAAGGACATGGAACTGTTGGAACAAGTCCAGAGGAGGGCCACGAGGATGATCAGAGGACTGGAGCACCTCCTGTATGAAGATAGGCTGGGAAAGTTGGGGCTGTTCAGCTTGGAGAAGAGAAGGGCTGCATGGAGACCTCAGAGCAGCCTTCCAGTATCTGAAGGGGGCCTATAAGGATGCCAAGTAGGGACTCTTCAATAGGGACTGTAGTGATAGGACAAGGGGTAATGGGTTAAAACTTATACAGGGGAAGTTTAGATAGGATGTAAGGCAAAAGTTCTTTAAGGGTGGTGAGACACTTGAATGGGTTGCCCAAGGAAGTTGTGAATGCTCCATCCCTGGCAGTGTTCAAGGGCAGGCTGGACAGAGCCTTGGGTGGCATGGTTTAGTGTGAGGTGTCACTGCCCATGGCAGGGGGGTTGGAACTAGATGATCTTAAGGTCCTTTCCAACCCTAACTATTCTGTTCTATTCTGTTCTGTTCTATTCTATTCTATTCTGTTCTATGATAACAAGCATTCACCATGTTCTGTGCTTGGCACCGGGGGGGGCACACCCCATCCACACACAGTGTAGCCCAAGAATTAGACTGAGAGTGGGGATAGAGGGTCAGGTGCTGTTCGGTTCCTCCCCCAGCAGCTGCTGGCTGTGTGCATGTGCTGCCTGGTGTGTTTGACCATCACAGAGCTCTAGGGTGTGAGCTGGTGCAGGACAGACCCCTCCACTCCTCAGGTGTGGCAGATGCTGGCTGAAATTACTCTATGTTGGTTTGCTGGTGCTGAAAATCTTTGCACAGTGCTTTGAGAAAGTATGTGAAAAAAAATGCGCCACTTTACCTGTTTTCCTCTGAACTGACTCCTCGTCACTGCACTCTGCCCTCCATAACCTTGTCCATCCATTGGTGCAGTTATTACTGGTTCATTTATCATGTGTGTTCTCCTCTCCTTCAGCTATTCATAGTGCAGTTTATTATTAGTCCAGAAGGACATGGAAGTCATATGAAAGAACAGCAACACAAGATACTAAAAAATGAAACTCCAGTGATTAGAATTCCCCTCCCCCCCCCAGCATCCCATCTTGCACCTTTGGAAGGTGTCCTGGGTTCAGCAATAGCAGTCATTTTCCTCCTTCTTAGTAGCTAGTGCAGTGCTGTGTTTTGATTTTTTGGCCTGGGAACAGTGCTGATAACGCCGATGTTTTTAGTTGCTGCTCAAATGTTTGGTCTGGCCAAGGACTTTCTGAGCCTCATGCTCTGCCAGGGAGGAGGGGAGGCCAGGAGGAAGCAGAGACAGGACACCTGACCCAAACTGACCAAAGAAGTATTCCATACCACAGCACGTCATGCCCAGGATGTAATGGAGAGTTACCCGGAAGGGCTGGGACTGCAGGGTTGGAGGAGGTATCGGTCGGTGCTCGGCTGGGGAGAGTGGGGCGAGTTATTGGTCAGCTGGTGTTGAGGTGTTGTATTCTTTCCTCTTCTTATTTCCTTTACCATTGTTATTATTGGTGGTAGCAGTAGTGATTTGTGTTATACCTTAGTTACTAAACTGTTCTTATCTCAACCTGTGGGAGTTGCATTCTTTTTGATTCTCCTCTCCGTCCCTCCAGGAGCAGGGTGAGGGAAAGAAGGGGGGGGGGGTGAATGAACGAGTTTTGTGGTTGGGTTTAAACCACGACAGAAGGTCAAGGACACAATCTGTTTAGTGTATTTTCAATGGCTCTAAGTTGCCAAGAGATGTAGTAAACACTCATTTGTAATACAGCTTGCAGTATATAAGGTTACAGTGTTGTCAGTGGTAGGGTTCTTGGAAGACTCCCTTCTGGAGCTCACAGCATTTCTTCACTGAAGCACAGGGCAGTTGGCATTAGAGAAGTTGGGAGGATTTTAACATAAGCCTCCTAAAGTGCATGACAAGGCTTTGAGTGTATATGAGCTTGCCTGGGGAGTGATTTGTGAATTGTACACTTGATAGCTGCAAATATCAAGCTGAGGATTATGGAGGGAGGCCCTTCCCATGTCAATAAGCACTTGACACAAACTCAGCTTGTTAGACTCGTACACACACCATGAACTTTGCTAGAAGTGAAGCATATTTTTCCCATTCTTACACTTAAGTACAAACTGGATTTAAGTAGAATATTAATAATTCAGAAGAGTCTGCTTTTTTTTTTTTCAGTAAAAAAGGGTTTTTACTGAATGATGTGTTCAGGAGAGACTGATTTAAAGAGAGGATTTCAGGATATATGCTAAAAGGGATGCTTGGAAAAATCTCTGTGACTAGGAGACATGGACCATAGCAGACAAGTGGTGGGTTCCCCGCTCTTCAGTTATTTAGTGAGCAGGTATGGAGGGTATTCTGCTGTGGCAGGAGGGATAGAGCAAATCAAGAAAAAAGATCATTGACTGCTTTCATGGAAATACAGGTACCTGGTGGTACATGTAAATGGGACTTACCCTCTCCAACCAGTGCTTCTCTGTGAGCATGAGATCTGCTTGATGAAAACGAGGTGCTGTTCCTCTAACAAGCTCAGCATTAAGGTTGCCTTGTTAGCTGTAATTTATCCTGATCAGGACTGTAATGAACATTGTGGTATTGCATTTCTGCAGGAAAGATAGTAGGACATACACTGCCCACTTGTGACAGCAGTGTGGTGACCAAACTGCAGTACTTCCATCACTTGGACCTGTGGCTGTTGACTATTTTTATTTGTCAGAGACTGTGCTCTGGCACTGTGTGAAGTAACAGTTCTTGTTTCTCCAGGTAGGCAAGAAAAAGTCAGGATGGAATGTTAATGCTGTTCTTGAAATGGCCACAGAGGCTTTGGCGTGGTACTAAGGAATTCTTTGTTCTCTGAAACTTTGTAGGGTTTTTCTTGCCACTTTCATGGGCAGAGGGTTGGATACTTCTTCAGCGGGTGGGTAGCAAGAGCTATTGTGTCCTTTCCCAGACTCACACGCTGGTTATGACTGCTTTTTTCTTCAGATATGGTACTGACCAGAAGCACAGAGGAGTAGGTGAAGGGACAGCTGTGCTTGGCTCCTGCTGTGTGTTTGGTGGGTGCAAGAGTTGCACTGGGAGCAGCTTATGTTCTGCTGTGTTCTGCTTTCTGGCAAGTAAAGAATTCAGCTTTTCTGACCTCTTTCTCCCTTTTTTCCTTCATGCAGTGGGTGGAGAGATCCCCCTGGACATATGGATAGGTGGTGGACAGCTGGTGTCTGAGGAGCTAATGAACTTGGGTGAGAGTTTCACACAAACAAATGACCCATCGCAGAAGCTCTTCCAGTGTGCTGTGTGCAACAAGTTCACTACAGATAATTTGGATATGCTGGGCCTTCATGTGAACATGGAGCGTAGCTTCCCTGAAGATGAGTGGAAGGCAGTGATGGGGGACTTGTACCAGTGCAAATTGTGCCGGTACAACACACAGCTCAAGGCAAACTTCCAACTCCACTGTAAGATGGACAAACATGTGCAGAAATACCAGCTGGTAGCACATATCAAGGAGGGTGGCAAGGCCAATGAGTGGAGGCTGAAGTGTGCGGCCATTGGGAATCCAGTACATCTGAAATGCAATGCTTGTGACTACTACACCAACAGTCTAGAGAAGCTGCGTCTTCACACGGTGAACTTGAGACATGAGACCAGCCTGAAGCTCTATAAGGTAAGGGTTGGCTTTGCTTCATCTTCCTTCATTGCCCAAGTGCTGGAACAAAGGAAAACCTATTTTGAGCTGCAGTGGATTGTGTTTCTTTGGAGATGAGCTGCTCATATCTCTCCAGCAGGACCCAGTCTCAATTGCATAGTGCAGCTCTTCAGCCTGTATTCTGATAGCAGCTGTGGTGGTTAAAGCCTTAGGCCAACAGGTGTTTATGTCAAGGTGCTTTAATGGGGGCTTGTATGTCTTCTAGCACTGCATATAAATTATACTTTTGCACAAAAATTCAGCAGTCACTGTTGAAAACACCGTGTGAGGCAGTGTTTGCCACACTGTTGTCTCTCTTCCATGAGGAAATCTGTTAACCCATATGAGATTCTTCACAAGCATTTGGAGACTTTTGCTGTTGTTGAAGTGTATTTATCCTGGCATGGAGAAGGCTGGGTGGATGGAGTGAGGAGGGGTGGAGGAAGAGGGCTGCTGTCTCTCTGCTTTTATGCTCTGTGTATGTTAATGCTGGGACCAGCAAAGTCTTGTGAGGCTGGAAAAGGGAGAAGGCTGGAAGAGAAGCCTATATATGCATGCATGTACTAGACCTTGTGTGTGGACAGACTATATTTGGAGACATTGCAGGTTTCCATCCATTACAGTATTTGGCCTTTGCTATCTGGTTTTCTTTCATTTCCCCAGCCCCCTTTATTTTGTGTCTTTTTTATAATCATCTTCTCTTTCCCAACTTGTTTTTCTTGCTCACAACCCTCTCCTCTTGCTGACCTGAACCCTGTGGGCTGTAACCCAAGAGGAGCTCTGGATACAGTAGCCTTTTCACTTGTGCAGCAGAATTGCTCCAGACATTTGTATTGATTTTCACTGGACTTAAAGCTTCACCTTTTTCTCTAATCATCCCATAATGGCTTTAGTATGAACAATCAGGTGACAATTGCCATAAATCTAAGCAACTGCATACATTCCCTTCACACATGGTGTCCCACTCATTGTCTCCTCATTTCTCTCAGGTCCTCATACTTTTCTTCTTGCTTTCCCCCCAAATGTGGTGCCATTTTTTATATATCAGTATATATATACACACGCAGACTTTATTTTGTACTTCAGAATTATTTCTTTGAGTATTTTTCTTTATGTAATGAGAATTTAAAACTTAACATTGAACTGTGTAGTAGCCCACCCATGTCACAGTGCACACAGATGTCAAAACTCCTGGATTTTCCCTAGGAATGAGCAGTTCCACAAAATTCAGAGATGAAGGAGACAGCCAGGAACATCATAGAGATTTTGCCTTGAACTATGGTTGATGGACCTGCCTGGAGTTGATGGGGAAGTGCTCAGAAGAGGAACCAGTTTCTGCTGAGCTCTCTATTGAAGCCAAGACTGCTGTGATGACTGCTATTACCATCATTAGCTGGGATCCAGCATAACACAGCAGAGACTGGCTCTAAAAAAGGTCAGGTCTACACAGAAGCATCTGTTCTTAGATGTGCAGGAGACCTGAGAGAGTAAAATCAGCTTGGACATGGGGGGCAGGAAAGTCCCAGTGAGACTTTAAAAAGCCAGCTGAGGAATTGAATCTCTTCTGTGGAATTCAATTTGGGGTACAAAAGAGTTGTTCAAAAGCTCTGAGTTTTAATATATAATATTGTTGTCTTAAAAATATACATTGCAGAAGTTTAAAAATTCTTTATCTAGACCCTTCACCTACAGTGTCTGCTGGGAAGAAGCAATTGGGGTTTTAGAGTTCTCTGAGGGGAGAGGGGAAACAAAGTCAGACTCGGGGACAGCCATAGATGCTTGTAATAGAGATTCCTGAAATGCTTTCCTCAAGACAGGCAAAGAGGAATTATCAGTTTTTGGGTTCATAAGAGGCTTGGGCAGTTCTCAGCTGCTACAGCACTGTGTTGCTTCTGACACAAATGCTGTGAAACACTAGATGGAGAATAACACATTTCAGAGTCATGAAGTCTGCTGTATGGTCCATATATTTGTTTTCTAGTATGTCTATATAAAGCCTGTAGCAGGGGACAGTGGACGGTTGGATTCACGGTGTCTCACTCCAGCATAGCTGGAATCAGTGTTTCAAAACACTGGAAAAACTTTTTTCTGCATCAAACAAGCTTCAGTGCAATTCTTGCAGTCTTCAGAGGGGTTGTAATGCGGTGTCTCTCTTGATAGCTGAAAAGATGCAGCGGCAGTGGGAGTAGTTTGCGGAATGGTTTCTGTTCTATCAGGCCTTGGTATGGTCTGCAGTAAACTGAGATTGATTGGATGTTAATTTTCCTCTTGCTAATTGTTGTGGTTTAAACAAAGCCATAAATCATTCAGTCGTTGTCTCACTCCCCCCCTTCTTGCCCTCCCCCTACTCCCGGAGGGATGGAGAGGAGAATCAAAAAGAATGCAACTCCCATGGGTTGAGATAAGAACAGTTTAGTAACTAAGGTATAACACAAATCACTACTGCTACCACCAATAATAATAATGATAAAGGAAATAACAAGGGGAGAGAAATACAACACCTCACCACCAGCCGACTGATAACTCGCCCCATCCCACCCGCCTGAGCACCGACCGATACCTAGTCCAACCCTGCAGTCCCTAGCCCTTCCAGGTAACTCTCTGTTACATCCTGGGCATGACGTGCTGTGGTATGGAATACCTCTTTGGCTAGTTTGGGCCAGGTGTCCTGTCTCTGCTTCCTCCCGTCTTTCCCTCCTCCCTGGCAGAGCATGAGGCTCAGAATGTCCTTGGTCAGACTAAAACATTTGTGTTATCAGCTCTGTTCCCAGGCCAAAAGTCAAAATGCAGTGCTGCACCAGCTACTAAGAGAAAGAAAAATAACTGCTACTGCTGAACCCAGGACACTAATGTAATCCATTAGCCTGGCACATGCATAATCAGTTTAGAGCACAGTTAACTGGATATAATAGACTTCTTCCCTGCCTACTGGAGAAAATCCTTTCCAGATGCTGCTGGGTGAGAGTGCATACTAGGTTTATCGCGTAGTCCTCCTTATTCTGTGCTCTTTTTTTTTTGCCATTTTCCTATTAAATCACATGTTAATGGCTGCTTGCATCGCCCAAGAGCCACTTATATTAGTGCTACTTGCTTGCAAAAAATGCGATCTGGAGACACTGTTAGCCCATAGTCTGGTGAACCTCTCTTAGTTTTCTTCTGCAATGCTTCCAGTGCTGGAGGAGGTCTGGTCTGCTACTGCCATCTTCATCCTGCACGTGGCAGGCATGTGGAAATAGCTTTTTCATCATACCTCTTCATGTCAGTGATGAGGGGGCATGGATGCTGCAGTGGGGGCCTTGCTTACGGCAAGAAACTGGTAGGGTCTGGTAATCCTTCCTTTCTTCTTATGTTCTCTGAATCCCTACTGTCCCCCTAAAATCCTGCAGCTAAACTGTAAATCCTGTCATTTATCTTGCACTTGCTGGGGGAATTTGGCACTTATGCCTCTGTCCTGGGTTCAGCCGACAGCTTCTCACCATGTGCTTATCTCCTCCCTGTGGCTGGTGGCTTTTATGTTCTAAGAAACTCCCTGGAAAGTAAAAGTACCATTGTAAACATGTGTGCTTAAATTTTTGAGGTGGATGTACTGGCTTGAGGTAGATTGTGAGGAATGTGGGTGTGATTCGTGTCAGTAACTTAGAAAACTATTGAATTTATTTTTGCATTTAACTGTATTAACCAAGATAAACTTTAAACTAACACATGCTTAAGCAAGGTTGTAACCTCAAGCACGGACGTATAGATATGCTGATGCTAAGCCTGATGCTAACTGCAGATATCTGGTAATGTAAACAAGGCTTGACACCTATTGTTTAGAAGTCACAAAATAGGAAGATTTGAGACCTTCGATTCAGCAATCTTCAAGGAAGGAAGATAAAGACCTCTAGCAGCAGACTGGCTGCAGACTCGGATCATACCATAAAAGGACACTTTACAATATGTGAAAGGACACGTATACCAGATACAAAAGAGTATAAAAAGACAGAATCTTTGGGAATAGGTGTGCGTCGTAGGTGGAGCGGAGACTCCCTGGCGCACCCAGCGCTGCTTGCTTATTGCCTCTCAATACTAATCAATTGTAAATAAAATTAATCAGACAAATTCACGTCTGTGGCAAGTTTTTATAACAAGATGATGGGTTTGAAGAGCCTTTATCTCTTAGCTAGGACAGCCTGATGAATAGCGTGAGATTGGGGCTGAGCCACACTGGTGGCTGTAAGCAGGGAGGCAAAGACTGTGCAAACTCTTGACAAGTGCAGGTTTACTGTAACTGAAGCTAAGTCTTGTTTCCTCGTGACGGCAGAAGACAAGACCAGACTTGAAGCAGAGCAGCCTTCCCCATATCTGGAAGAGTTCGGACACGAGTTCCCGGCATCTATTGCACAGGTGGAATTTCCAGAAGGAATTAATCTGCTGGAGCAAGAGCCCAGTTTGGACATTTCCTACAACTTCCTGAAAATCTTTAGTTCAAAATCTGCAACTCAAAAGAAGTTTAAACAAAGAACTACTGAAGAAACACATTGCTGGCCAGACTGCCAAATGAGTGCATTCAATGAGTTAAGTGTCTTCCTTTTCAGTCTTTCCAAGTGCTGAGTTAACTTTTTTAGGGGATAGGAAATCTGAAGGAGAGGGTTTGGGTTACATGATGCCCTGAATAGAGGTTCTTTGTTAACTGAGAGATGTAGAGCCTGCAGGAAAACAACTCCTTAATGTCAGTACTCAGAATACTAGAGATAATGAAATTTTGTGGATCTACACTGACTTGGAAAGAAAAGAAGGTGACCTGTGAGAAGGCAAACAGGAGGTGCAGCTGCAAACCTAGCAGAAGGTGGTGGGAGTTCTTGGTTCTGCTGAGGAGTCTGTGTCTTGCCCTCCTTCTCCCACAGGCACAGCAGGAGTATGTGTGTCTCTTGAGAGCAGGGGGCTGAGTAACTGCAGCAAGATGCTGCTCTGCGGTTTGGGAGCCAAGCTTTACAGTTACGTAAGACTGAAACCAAAAGCATATGTTCTGTGTGGTGTTAATTGAAGAGCTATGGTGGGCCTGTTGGTCTTAAATGAAGCTACTAATCAAATAAGCAATTGAGAAAGCTGGTGGAAATGAAGATAACCCCAAGGACACTAGAACATTTAGGAGTGACAGAGGAGTTGGGGTGACAGTGTGCATTAACTACTTGACTCCAGTAAAATACTGTACAATCCCCAGCAATGATTTACATCACACAATTAAGAAGAGCATTCAAGGCTGTATCACCAGCTGCCAGATATGGATGGATGCTGTGATGGGCAAGGGGAAATTCAACAGCCTGCAGTGTAAAAAGTGCAATAGGAGACATTTTTAGCTACCACTCTGCAAATAGTACAGCACTGTGTGATAGCATGGGATGCAGTGACTGAACTTTTAGAGGCTCAAAGTGTCAACCTGAAGAAACTTGTTGGAAAATCCCTGTGAAGTCTTAATACTAAATGATGCTTGGAGTATTGCATGAGATGTAGTTGCCATAATACTGTCTAGCTTTGAAGTTAAAACTGCATGAAAATGGATGAGCTACTATTAGAGAAATTAAAAGGGTGTTGATGTGTGCAGGTCACAGAGGATTTACTTAAAAACAGTAGCTGATTATATTAAGTATATACTACCCATGAGAAAAAGTTGAAAACAGAGCAGGGGGGAACTCTGCCAAAGTTCACAGAAAGTCCAAAATGATTAAATAGGAAAGTATTTCAAGAGTAGGTAGAAAAAGGAAAAGGGAAGAAGTACCACAAAGGGGGGGGGGGGGTAGTAAGGGGAAGGAGGACTGAATTCTTCTCACCAGTGTTCCATAGAAGAACTGAAGAAATCCTCTTAACATAGGATACATACAAGAGATTAACCTCCCACTGTAGGAGAGGATCTGGTTCGAGACCATCTTAAAAATCTGAACGTGCACAAGTTCATGGGACCTTATGAAATCCATCCGCGGGTCCTGAAGGAGCTGGCAAATGAAGTTGCTAAGCCACTGGCCATCATATTTGAAAAATCGTGGCAGTCAGGTGAAGTTCCCGACGACTGGAAAAAGGGAAATATAACCCCCATTTTCAAGAAGGGGAAAATGGAAGACCCGGGGAATTACAGACCAGTCAGTCTCAGCTCTGTGCCTGGTAAAATCTTGGAGCACATTCTCCTGGAAGGCATGCTAAGGCACATGAAAAACAACAAGGTGGTTGGTGACAGCCAGCAAGGCTTCACTAAGGGGAAATACTGCCTGACCAATTTGGTGGCCTTCTATGATGGGGCTACAGAATTGATGGATAAGGGTAAAGCAGTTGATGTCATCTACCTGGACTTGTGCAAATCATTTGACACTGTCCCACATGACATCCTTGTCCCTAAATTAGAGAGATATCAATTTGATGGATGGACCACTCGGTGGATAAAGAACTGGCTGGATGGCCGCACACAAAGAGTTGTGGTCAATGGCTGAACATCCGGCTGGCGACCAGTAACGAGTGGTGTCCCTCAGGGATCGGTGTTGGGACCGGTCTTGTTAAACATCTTCATCGCTGACATAGACAGTGGGATTGAGTGCACTCTCAGCAATTTTGCCGATGACACCAAGCTGTGTGGTTCGGTTGATATGCTGGAGGGAAGGAATGCCATCCAGAGGGACCTTGACACGCTTGTGAGGTGGGCATCAGCTAGCCTTATGAAGTTCAACCATGACAAGTGCAAGGTCCTACACCTGGGTCGGAGCAATCCCAAGCACAGCTACAGATTGGGCAAAGAAAAGTTTCAGAGCGGCCCTGCAGAGAAGGACTTGGGGGTGCTGGTCGATGAGAAAATGAACATGAGCCGGCAGTGTGCGCTCACAGCCCAGAAAGCCAACCGTATCCTGGGCTGTATCAAAAGGAGTGTGACCAGCAGGTCGAAGGAGGTGATCCTGCCCCTCTACTCTGCTCTTGTGAGACCTCACCTGGAGTATTGTGTGCAGTTCTGGTGTCCTCAACATAAAAAGGACATGGAACTGTTGGAACAAGTCCAGAGGAGGGCCACAAGGATGATCAGGGGACTGGAGCACCTCCTGTATGAAGATAGGCTGGGAAAGTTGGGGCTGTTCAGCCTGGAGAATAGAAGGCTGCATGGAGACCTCATAGCAGCCTTCCAGTATCTGAAGGGGGCCTATAAGGATGCCAGGTAGGGATGCTGGTGAGGGACTCTTCGTCAGGGACTGTAGTGACAGGACAAGGGGTAATGGGTTAAAACTTAAACAGGGGAAGTTTAGATTGGATATAAGGAGGAAATTCTTTCCTGTTAGGGTGGTGAGACACTGGAATGGGTTGCCCAGGGAGGTTGTGAGTGCTCCATCACTGGCGGTGTTCAAGGCCAGGTTGGATGAAGCCTTGTGTGGGATGGTTTAGTGTGAGGTGTCCCTGCCCATGGCAGGGGGGTTGGAACTAGATGATCTTGAGGTCCTTTCCAACCCTAACTATTCTATTCTATGATTCTATGGTTTCAGACAGCAGTACCAGTGAGGGCAGAATTTACTGGGGTTACCAGGACTCCACTAAAGAGCTCTGCGGACTCCTGGCAGTAATGTGTGCCTGAAACTGCAAAGCAGTAAGTCAGCAAATTGGTAGAAACTGTAATAGGAAGAGTCTTGGTAGACATATGGATTAGAAAGGGGGAAAGACAGACTTGGGGAAGAGAAGGTTTTCTGGCACTGCTAGTTACTTGAAGCTATCAGCCAGCCCACAGGCAGGTTCATGCAGGCAGTAGGCTTCCCAGCATCTTTGCCAGGATTCTTAAGCAAATATGTGGTTATTGTCACTGGGGCAGAAGAGGTCCATGAGTTGATAGAGAGGTGAAGGATGAGAAAGTTAAAATAAAAACTAACTTTTCACAATGGAGAAAAAAAAAATATTAGAAATATGCATTGGATTTTGGTTTATTTTTTGTTTATAAGCGATAAGAAATGGAGCAAGCTGGAATAAAAATTGCTATAAAGTAAAAATATGTAGACTGCTTAAATGTAAAGCTGGATGACAGTTGCAGAACTTTATAACACTAAGTGCCTTCACAGGAGATTGATATATGAAACTTGGTGTCACAGAATATTGGAGGAATGGAGGGCAGACAGCCCTGATGGGGATGTCTAGGCTTCTCTCCCTGCTCTCCATATCATGCAAATAAAAAAAAAAGAGGGGGAAGATGAAATAAAAGAGGGTTTAAAATTGCTCTTCTTGCAAGGGAGATGTGGAATCATTCCTAATCTCTTTGAAATCATTAACTCAATGATCAGTGACAAGCAGGATAAAACATGGGAACTGTGTAAATCCTTGATTTGCCTGAATGTTGAATATTGTGTTCAATTTAGCTCATTTTAGGAAGGATTAAAAAAAAACTTAGAAGAGGCCCAGAGAAAGTGGCAGAGATGGGAGCTAGCTGGAGTAACTTGTATGAAGATGACAGACTTTGGAGTTAGCTCTACACAAATCCAGAATGGAGCAGAGGAGGTGAATAGGCAGCATTCGCTCACAGAATCACAGAATCACAGAATCCCAAGGGTTGGAAGGGACCTCAAAAGATCATCTAGTCCAACGCCCCTGCAAGAGCAGGGTAACCTACAGTACATCACACAGGAACTTGTCCAGGCGGGCCTTGAATATCTCCAGTGTAGGAGACTCCACAACCCCCCTGGGCAACCTGTTCCAGTGCTCTGTCACTCTTACAGTAAAGAAGTTCTTCCTGATGTTAACGTGGAACTTCCTATGCTCCAGTTTACACCCATTGCCCCTTGTCCTATCACTGGATATCACTGAAAAAAGCCTAGCTCCATCATCTCTTTTTTTGTACAGCATATCATTTACCTGTGAATCTTATTGCCATGGGATGTTGCAGAAAGTGGATGTGCAGATAGACTGAAAAAGGAGCAGGATGGATAGATGAGGAGCTGGCACATCAGTGCACATTAGGTGGTTGTTGGGATGCAAGCTCCATCTCAGGAAACTCTCAAATAGCTGGTAGCTGGAAGTTTTGGTTATGTACTAGGAAAGGATTATTCTAGATGTACCCTCTTTTCTTTTGCATATTTCCCTGCTAGTGGAAATTGCTGTCTTTTTAAAATCTGGTTTCTATTCCTTTTTGGATTGTTAAGTATGCCGTCATTCTGCAGCAAGGTAGGGCTATGAGTCACCTCATCCCATTGCTTGTCTGACAGTAGATGTTTCCTGTAGGACTTCAGTATAGGAAAGCTCTATGTTTTGCCAGGTAAAGGGTTTTAAATAAGTATCTTGGAGTTTCAAGCTTTAAAAAGAAAAAAAGGCTTAAAATTAATGGTATCAATGAGAAGCAAATAAAAGGAGTTCTTGTCTTTTTGCTCCAAAATCTGAGAGACTAAAGGGGAAAGTTTTGGGGTTTTTTTATTTATTTTTCTCAATGGGTTTTAATCAGCCTACAAGAAGTTTGGACAACTCTCTGCATTGTGCATCCTTCTACAGCTGTTGGTAGAGGTCTTCTGTCACACAGAGGATGGCAGTAAGCCCCAGCTGCCACCAGGACATGGTGACACTGTCACCTGCGGGGCCCAGCCTCAGCGTCCAGACTTTGTGGTGGTGGAGGGAGCCCAGCTTGATGTAGCCGGAGCTGCAAGTAGATGCTGTGATTCAGCTTTCAAATACCCAAGTGATTGAACATGGGCAAAACAAAACATGTTTGGGGTTTGATTTTTATCAAAAACTTCCTTCAGTCTCTGCCTTTTGAAGTTCTTAGGATGAAGATGCCCACAAATAGTCTGTTGTGCTTGTTACAGAGGATTTAGAGCTGTATTAACCTTTGATTTATTCACTGACTGCCTTCTGTGTGTTTTAGGTTTATTTTTGCAAGTTTATCTTTTGAACTATAGATGCAGCATCAGAGCTCTGAATTACACTCATGAGTAACATGAGTTGTGCCAGGACCCTGTTTAAATTCTAGAGTATAACGAACTTTTAGCTGATTTCCTACAAGGCCTTAAGCTAAAATTCCAATGGCAGCTTTGCTTAAGTCTCTCCACAAAGTTGTTTTTAATGCTGGACTTTGAAACTTTTAATTTTAATAAATCTGGCATCCTCTAGTCTCGGATAAACTCATAATAAAAGATGAGCTTATGAACTGAAGCAGTTCTGAGGACTAGAGTGTGCTTAAATCTGGGTTGAACTTTGAACCTTGATGAACCCATAGCTGGAGAAATTGTGTGTGCTACACCCTGACCTGCCCACATTATGGATGTGAATTGAGGGGTTTAGGTGTTGGCCCATGTGCCTGGCTTAGCTCCCTGGCCCCAGCATCACCTCTCACAGCTCTGTGCTTGTGCTCTGCCTTCTTTCAGGCTGAAAGAAATTCAAGCAGCGCTTTGGTCCTCCACAAAACTGTTTTTCACAGTACAACCAATTACAGGAGGAATGAACCCCTATGATTTGGTTCTACCTTCACATTCTGTTGGGATTGCCAAGTATTTTAATACAAAATACACTATCCATTTAACCCTTTCAGAAACCTCTGTCTTGGGACTGCATGTTTCTCTGAGTGACAGATTGCTCTATCACAACACTCTGGCATTAAAGTAGGCTTTCACCTTCCTTTAGGTATTTAATAATGAAGTACATTAGTATAGGATCACAAAATTTACACTTTCTCTGTACTGCTTTTTGAAAGAGTTGAAATGAAAACTATTGAGAATATATGGCACTGCTTTCTGTATGTTTTATTTATGGACTTCAGTTGCTTAGATTCTTCTTTCAACAGTTTTCCACTAAGTACTGAGCCATGTGCAACCAACGGCTAAGTGAAGAAACCACCCTGTAAAAGCAACTTGAATAACAAATGAGAGAGACTACAACTGGCACAGGAACAAGTGATGGCCACAGCAGGAGCTAGGGGTTATCCAAACTGTGCAGCTAAAAGCTCTCTGTCAAGCAGGATTTAGAGTTCAAAATATTTGTGGGAATGGGTAAAATACCCCAACCAACCAACTAAACCCCAAGGAAAATAACCAAACAACCAAAAATCACCTTGACAAGCTTTTATCCTAATCAACAGAAAGTGACATTTTCTCGCAGCTTCTGCAGCAGTCCCTTGTAAGGAGCAACTGCAGGTACTTTAGTCTTGTTTTTGCTCTGGTTCTGGTTTACCAAGATGTATGGGCTTTTTTTTTTTTTTTTTTTCCAAGAAAGGTCTTGCAAAGCTGCCCCAGACTTAAGCTGTTCTCTTACAATAACGTGTTGTCACTTTGATGAGGCATCAGTGTGAATCTTGTACAACCTTTCCCCATGCATGATGCCAGTTTTTTCTGTGTTTATGGTTAATTTTTTTTTATCCCAGTAATTTTGGAACATGTGGATGAATATGTAAATTTCAAAGCAGGATTTCTTCCATTTCAAGTGGTGCTTGTACAGACTTTCAGGGTGAGGATAAGGTGGTTGTGGTCGTCACTCTGACATAGGGTCATTGGCAGAAGCTCTATCGAACCTTGCTGTGGTGGTGTAAGATGTTGGGGACCTGCTGATGTGGGAGGTCACTGCTCTCAGAGGAGAGTGTCGAGGGTGAATGTGTGTCAGAGATGCTGGTCTGGATCCGAAAGACCTGCATTATTTTCCAGGTGATCAGCTACCGTGAGCACAGGTTGGCATAGAAGTGTGTGTGTTCTTACTCTCCTGCCTGCAGGTTTAGCAGTGATGGGGAGCTCCAATCAGGACAGCTGAAATGAGATTAGCCAGGGACAGGTAATGGGCCAGTTTGTTGGGGTCTTATCCCAATGTTCCTGCAGGCACCTAATGCACATAGTTGAGGACAAGTGGGTAGGACTGGAAGAGGCCTGGTTGTAGGAGTGCTGGAGCAAGTTGGGAGAGGAGATGGCAGGGATTGTTCTGTACAAGGCTCTGAAGCTGGTGAGAGGAGTTGCAGTGTAGGGCTTGTAAGCCCTGCTTGCCGGTGTTGGCTGAAGACCTGTGCTCAAGGGATTCCCCTGTCTGATGATCCTGTGCTCCCATCTGAGTGGTCATGTTTCAATTTGGGTAGTATGCCTCGAAGACCTAGGAAATGCTCTTCATTCACAGAATCACAGAATCACAGAATCCCAAGGGTTGGAAGGGACCTCAAAAGATCATCTAGCCCAACCCCCCTGCAAGAACAGTGTAACCTAGAGTACATCACACAGGAACTTGTCCAGGCAGGCCTTGAGTATCTCCAATGCAGGAGACTCCACAACCCCCCTGGGCAACCTGTTCCAGTGCTCTGTCACTCTCACAGTAAAAAAGTTTTTCCTGATGTTCACATGGAACCTCCTATGCTCCAGTTTACACCCATTGCCCCTTGTCCTATCACTGGACATCACTGAAAAAAACCTAGCTCCATCATCCTGACACTCACCCTTTACATATTTGTAAACATTGATGAGGTCACCCCTCAGTCTCCTCTTCTCCAAGCTAAAGAGACCCAGCTCCCTCAGCCTCTCCTCATAAGGGAGATGCTCCACTCCCTTAATCATCTTTGTGGCTCTGCACTGGACTCTTTCAAGCAATTCCCTGTCCTTCTTGAACTGAGGGGCCCAGAACTGGACACAATATTCCAGATGCGGCCTCACCAAGGCAGAATAGAGGGGGAGGAGAACCTCTCTTGACCTACTAACCACACCCTTTCTAATGCACCCTAAGATGCCATTTGCCTTCTTGGCCACAAGAGCACATTGCTGGCTCATGGTCATCCTCCTATCCACCAGGACCCCCAGGTCCCTTTCCCCTTCGCTACTTTCCAGCAGGTCAACCCCCAACCTGTACTGGTACATGGGGTTGTTCTTCCCCAGATGCAAGACTCTACACTTGCCCTTGCTGAATTTCATCAAATTTCTCCCCGCCCAACTCTCCAGCCTATCCAGGTCTCGCTGAATGGCAGCACAGCCTTCTGGTGTGTCAGCCACTCCTCCCAGTTTAGTATCGTCAGCAAACTTGCTGAGGGTACACTCAGTTCCCTCATCCAGGTCATTGATGAAAATATTAAACAGCGCTGGTCCCAGCACTGACCCCTGAGGAACTCCACTAGTCACAGACCTCCAGCTAGATGCTGCCCCATTGACCACAACTCTCTGCCTTCTTCCCTTCAACCAGCTCTTGATCCACCTCACTACCTGATCATCAAGCCCACACTTCCTTAGCTTATCTATGAGGATGCTGTGGGAGACAGTATCAAATGCCCTACTGAAATCAAGAAAAAACACATCTACTGCTCTACCATCATCCATCCACCTAGTTACTTCCTCATAGAAGGCTATAAGGTTGGTTAAACATGACTTCCCCTTGGTAAAATCATGTTGGCTGCTCTTAATGACCCCCTCATCCTTGATATGTCTAGACATGGTGTCAAGAATAAGTTGTTCCATCACCTTTCCAGGGATGGAGGTAAGGCTGACCGGTCTATAATTACCCAGGTCCTCTTTCTTGCCCTTCTTATAGACTGGCATGACACTTGCCATCCTCCAATCCTCAGGCACCTCTCCTGTTTCCCACGACTTACCAAAGATGATGGAGAGTGGCTGAGCAATGACCTCCGCCAGCTCCCTCAGCACCCGCGGGTGTATTCCATCCGGACCAATCGATTTACAGATGTCCAGATTGCATAGCTGATCCCTAACCCAATCCTCATCTACCAAAGGAAACTCCTCCTTTGTCCTGACTCCTTCTGGGGCTACAGGAATCTTGGGCCTCCAGGGAGAGTCTACAGGAATAAAGACGGAGGCAAAGAAGGCATTCAGCACCTCTGCCTTCTTTAAATCCTCTGTCTCCAGGGCACCCACCTCGTTCAACAGTGGGCCTATATTGCCTCTTGTGTTAGTTTTATCTGCTATGTATTTGAAAATGCCCTTTCTATTATCCTTAACCCGACTTGCAAGATTAAGTTCCAAGGAGGCCTTAGCTGTCCTAATTGCCTCCCTACATCCTCTAACAACTGTCCTATATTCCTCCCAAGTGGTCAGCCTCTCCTTCCATAATCCGTAGATTCTCTTTTTCCACATGAGTTTGCCCAGCAATTCCTTGTTTAACCATGCTGGTCTCCTAGATCCCTTACTTGATTTCCTACCCATTGGAACACTCTGATCCTGAGCTTGGAAGAAGTGGTCCTTAAATGCTGACCAACTATCTTGAGCCCCTTTACCACCTAATACCTTTTCCCATGAAACTTCCCTTAGCAATTGATTGAAGAGGCCAAAGTTGGCCCTTCGGAAATCCAGAATTGTGGCCTTGCTAGGTATTCTATTCCTCCCACACAGGATCCTAAACTCCACCATCTCATGGTCACTGCAGCCAAGGCTGCCATTGACCATCAGCACTTCAACCAGACCCTCCTTGTTGGTGAGTACTAGATCCAGCAGCATTCCTCTCCTAGTTGGTTTGTCCACCATTTGCATTAAGAAGTTATCATCAATGCACTGGAGGAACCTCCTAGACTGTGAATGATTGGTTGTGTGAGTCTTCCAGCAAATATCGGGGTAGTTAAAATCCCCCATGAGGACCAAGGCATGTAGTCGTGAGGCTGCTTTCAGCTGCCTGTAGAAAGCCTCATCAACTCCTTCGTCCTGATCAGGAGGTCTGTAATAGACCCCCACAACTGTATCACCTGTACCAGCCAGTCCCTTAATTCGTACCCACAGACTTTCCACTTGATCCTCATCTGCCCCATGGACAGAACTCAATACATTCTAGTCGCTCTCTCACATAAAGAGCAACTCCACCACCTCGCTTTGCTGACCTATCTTTCCTAAAAAGGACATAGCCATCCATGACCACATTCCAGTTATGTGAGCTGTCCCACCATGTCTCTGTAATTGCCACCAGATCATAACCTTTAGACCGCACACAGACTTCTAACTCCTCCTGTTTATTCCCCATGCTGCGTGCATTGGTGTACAAGCATTTCAGGGAGCGAGCAGAGCACGCTAGTGGCACCCTTGGGAGGCAGGAGGCCTTTTGGTCTTCATTAATACTAGAACAATGCCCCACTAGTTCAAACCCAGCTACAACCCCCTTGCACTTTGAGTCTAACCTAAAGCTCTGTGAGTGAGCTCTGTTGACTCTGGCCCTGATACCCTTTTTCCCCTGCGGGACAGGGTCTAAACAACTATCCTTTCTCTCAAATGAAGCAATAGATCGAGAGTCCTCCTTAGTACGCCATCCTTCAAGCCCTAGCATGTTTCTCTTGGGCTTGTCCCCAACAGGCCCAGTTATCTCCCCTTCCCCCTTCATATCTAGTTTAAAGCCCTGTCAATGAGCCCTGCTAACTCCTGCCCCAAAAGCCTTTTCCCCCTCTGGGACTGGTGTATCCCACCTGCCACCAACAAATCAGGTGTCTCATATAGCAGCCCATGATTAAAAAAGCCAAAACCCTGCCTTTGGCACCAGTCACGTAGCCATATATTAATCTGCAGACTCTTTCTATGTATCTCTTCACCCTTGCTTGTAACAGGTATGGAGGCAAACACCACTTGCACTCCAGACCCTCTAACCAACCGTCCCAGGGCCCTGAAGTCTCTCTTCATTGCCCTTGCCCTCCTTGTAATAATTTCATCACTGCCAACCTGAAAAACCAGCAGCGGATAGTAGTCAGAGGGCTGCACCAGATCAGAGAGTTTCCTTTTAACATCTCTAATCTGAGCCCCAGGTAGGCAGCAGACTTCCCTGTGTGATGGATCTGGTCGACAAATGGGCCCTTCTGTTCCCCTCAGAAGGGAGTCACCCACCACAATTACTCTTCTTTTCTTCTTGGTTGAAGAAGTTCCAAGGCATGAGGGTGAGTGACAAGCCCTAGGTGACTCACTAGATAGGTCTACCCCTCCATCTCCATTTACCTGGCCATGTAATTCCAAGACTTCATACCTGTTATTCAAGGGTAACTGGGAGGAAGGAAGGGATTGAGAGGGTTTTCACTTACCTTTCTGAGGAGGGACCTCCCTCCATACCTCCTTGTCCCTTAAGTTCACTCCTTCTATCTGATGGTAGGAGGGAAGGGGATCCACCACTTGTTCAACCACTTCCCTCTGCCCTTGCCTTAGGGTGTGGCTCCACCAATCTATTTCACTTTCACATTCTCTGATGGCTCTCAACCTTTCTACCTCCTCCCTCAGTTCAACCACCTGCCTGAGCAGATCATTTATTCGCTCACACCACACACAAGCAGTGTCACTGGCTCCCTCCAATACAAGTGCCAGGCTCAGGCATTTACTGCAGCCAGAGACCTGCACGGCCGCATGTCTACAGGAAGGCTCAGTCTGGGTACTCACGTCACTCCTCACTACAGCTTTTGATCGTGATTCCTTTTCCTGGTTGGGCTTTCAGCATCATGGGTAACAGTCCTGGCCAGGTAACTACAGTGCAGCTGCAGGCTCTCTGATGACAAGCTTATTAAATAATGGATGGCTATTCATCTCTAGCAATTGGTTCATTTCCAAGCCATAAGGTGCTTTCCCCTACCTGTTCCGTGTGATGTGGTGTGAACAGCTGATTTCTATTTGGCTGTGCTAGTGCAACTAGGCTGCAAGGCACTTTGTCATCCTCTCTCCTGAGATAACTGAGCTTTTTCTGAATAAAATTTTGCAACAGTTAAAGTCCCCAAATTTACTGTGGAAGCAGCATAGGAGGTTCTATATTTGCAGTCTCTTAGGGAATTCATTAAATTACAATATGTAATGTATGCATAATACATAACCTAATACCATAATGTTCTTTTGGTCCTGCTTGCCAGTCCTAAAACTTCTGGCTTTGCACTGTAATGCGTGCAGTCAAGTTCTGCAAATTAAGCAATACATTACACTTGTGCAACAGGTTCTCTGAAAGTTGTACCTTTGGGTACGGTTGGGCAAGCTCTGGCAAACCCTATTGCAGCAGTTTGAAGGTACTTGTCTCTGGGTTACTTTGCCTCTCTGCCAAAGACTGTTCCCCATACTGCAGAGCAGTGGGCAGAGTGTGAGCTGTGACGCTGCTGGGGCACATGGCACCGCCGCCTGAGCGGAACAGGGAGCTCTGGGCCTACTGGCCTGGCAGTACCACAGTGGCAGCATTTAAGATGGTAGGTGAATATTTACTTCAAAGCTTTGGGATACCAGTTTGCCCCTTACTACCTCCCAGGAGCGCTGCTGGGATGCAGTAATCCAGTATGCTGGTGATTTGTGAGGAAGAGCAGGTTCCAGCTCACATGGCTTTGTCAAGGACTAGGCGTGTCTGTGCAGAGTGAAGATAATAAGCTGGTTTTGGAGGCAGTTGATTTTTCACACTGCTGATCATCATTCTCAAAAACTGCCTTTCCACTACCTGATTTTGAACCCTTCCTGTTGCCATGAGCTGTGAAAAATTAAGTCTGGATGTTGTGGCACAATATGGAAAAGCTGCTGGGATTGACTTGCAATACAAATGCTTGCTTAGGTACTGGTTGGATTTATGCTGGAGTTGCTGTACAGCTCTATCATTACATTACTTTTTTCCCGACACCAGAAATTAATGCCTTGATTCCTTCCTCCCCTCTCTTTTTCTGTGTATAAAGCAGGGAGGTGGATTTGAGGATGTACCTCTATTTGGCCATTGATCAGCAGAGTGCAGTTAATCCCATGATCCTGGTTTTCTCTTTGTCCTAAGCATTAGCTCAGAATTTTTCTGCCCAGCAGAATAGGCTGCAGTGGCTCAGGTAGAAACACCATTGCTGTCTTGTTGCATGGCTGTTTGAGTCAAAGCAGTTGACTACATCCTTGTTAGCTCAGGCTTGCAAGTGAGGAGAGTGACCAGGATGCTCTGATCTAATTGGGGGAAATGTAAAAATCTGAATTATATCCCGTCCCTTGTGCAGGCCTGCCATGGTTACAGAATTTACAAGGACTGATGCATGTGACCTGTTGGGGTTTCACCACGTTTACATGGTGGTTGGGGTTCTCTGACCTGCTGCCATTTATTTCTCTTCATCTGCCTAATGGCCTCTAGACTTTATTCCTGTCTCTTTTTATGAGCAGGCATTACAATTGTATCCTACCCACTCCTCTCCTTCTTATGCTTGGAGAAAGATGGTTACAAAGAAAATCACCTGTGGAAGTTTCAGGCAGCAGTAACAAAGCCTGTCTCCACAGAGGGGAGGCTAATTACACAGATTCACTTTAAATGCCTGTTTCTTTGTGATTCTGTTGCACACATCATGCTGGTTAGACAGACTTCATGGACCCTGTTCAGAATGCCTGCACAGGCTGCGGGAAGCTGCCAGTTTAGACCCTGGTATGTCCTGTTCACTTCCCCGAGGTTCATATTGAGGAAGGAGTCCCAGACAGCCAAGTCTAGACTGTGCTCCAAACAGATTGTACTTGGAGAGAAATGCTGTTTAATAGTTACGTTTGGTTTGAAACCTCTAAAATAGCAGATGTGAGGTTTGAAGTGGTTGTTTAGATTCTTGCTCTAAGGTCGTAGGTGAGGCAGAGGTGTCAGGAGAGGAGACCCTATCCCAAAGCTCTGCTCGGCCCTGAGGAAAGAGAACTTGGAAACCTGAGCTGGTCTGGTGAGGTCAGTAGTTCATCCCCAAGGCTGCTGGAGGGCCTGAAGCTGCTCCCTCTTCTGATGTGAATGTGGTCTGTCTGGTTCTTGCAGCAGCACTCCTGTGCCATTGTGAGAGCTCCCTGGGGTAAGAAAAAATTACCATTTCTCCACTATCTGAGTTTTGCTCATATGGGTGGGGACATATCCTGGTTGCCCTGCCCTGCCCCCCCCCCCCCCCCCGAAGGGAGCAGCTGCTCATTCTCATGTGGAGCTGGCTGATTGCTGCTGAAGGTCAGTGGTTACTGTATGGTGACAGCTCTTGTCTCCTTTGCTGAGACTCCCCTGATGCAGTCTCCTGCTGCATTTGACTGCCAGCCTTGGGGGGGGGGGGGGGGGGGGGGATGTTAGGGGACACCCCTAACAACACAGTGGTGTCAGTGCTGGTGGTCTTACACACAGGTGCTGTGGTGTTTTCTCCCCTTTGTGCTGTTCTGCAGGCTGGTAACATTAAGGTAAAGTGCGGATGCCTCAGCAGCATTTCCATCACCCAAGGAAAACCCTGCCATTGTCAAACACTGTCATGCTGCATGCAAATGTCCCGGGTTGGGATTATGATTCTGAAATGTCCCATTTCCTGGGTGTGTGCTTTTCTGTTTTAGCCTTTTATTCCTCTTTCATACTCTAGCAGAGTCAGAGGGTTCCCTACTTCTTACTGAGTAGATACCTTCTGGGGACAGGAGACTGTCTGCAGTGCTGGACCAAGGCCCACAGCACTGTGCTTGGAGGGTGGCTGCTGGAATGGGGAAAGCAACCCTGGTGCTCTGGATGTAACACACCAGACATTCCGGAAGACAGCAGATTGAGCTGCCTGGCATGAAAGGAGCAGGAGAGATACAGTCGAGGGGGAAGAGCATCTTTCTTGGGGTCTTAACATTATTGGTAAATCGCAGTTGGTGCACTTGATTCAACGTAATGGATGTGTTCTCATTTCCCACAGCTGATGAGGATTATATCAGCTTGGTTTAACAATCTCATTTTCTGTTCCCAATGCACACTTGTTTTAATGCATTTCAGTTAATGAGGTAGAAGAGAGAATGAGGTGTTACTGTTTATGTACAGACAGCAAGTCTGTGTGAAGGACTTTGGGGCCCACGCAGTCCCTTCCCATTGCTCTCAAAGGGACAGTATTAGCTGGTGTTTATAGAAAAATTTATTGGCTGTGGTTTATCCAGGTAATTTTTTTCCTAGTGGTACACATTTCTCTCTCATGCTTTCTTCATGCATTATTACAGGCTACAAGACGTCACCAGCAGCTTGTCTGTGGGTAAGGAATGTCAGTGAGCTGAGGTATCTGGGATTGGTGTCTCATAGAACATGGCAATGTATTTGATTAAGGCAAAGTTGCTGCAATCTACCTGGGGTAAAAAGTTCATGTGTGCCCTGAAGTAATTTACGGCTGGGGCATCTCATCCCTCCATTGTTTCACTGCCATGATGTTTGCAGGTCCTAGCTAGTCAGGGCTGCTTGGTGCAGGCGTTGTGCAGGCAGGTTCATGAGCCAGTCCCTGGGAGTGCTCAGCCCTATGGTGTCTCCTCCTGAGGAGAAGGTGTGCCATGGTGATGGGACACACAGCACAGGCTTGGGACTGTGCTTCCAGTGCCCTAGCGAGAGGGACTCTGCCTTCCTGAAAAAAAGGCTGTCCTTGTGCTGATGGCAAATATTTGCTGTGGGGTAGGCTGGAGCTGTGTTTCTCGGAGCAGCATCCCAGCCCTGCATCTGGCTCACTGCTGGTTAGAAGGGCCTATAAACAGTTAACACTGTTACCTCATTGCTGGCCCAGTACCATGGCCTGTCACCATTTGGCTGACAGGGAGCCTGAAAGGCCCTGCACATTGTGCCGCTTTGAAGGTAAAGCTGCTGTTAGTTTAAGTGTGAATTAAGCAATTACCACATCTTACTTCTCCCCACCTTCCATGGATTGACTCTATAAATTGTCAGCTGGTTGACATTTTAATGTGAATTATGTCATATGGTATCCCCTTTGATTTCAGCATGCCTCAGTTTATAAATACATGAGCCTCTCAAAAGGTTGTGGTTAGCATACATGTAGGAGGCCTCGGGGTTTTTGGTGGGGAAGGAGTACAGTGCTGTCTTGGCAACAAGCGTGCCTGGCACAGCATGGAGCTAGAGGCACATGCAGTGAGGGCTCCCTGTGTGCGGTGGGTCCAGGCAGCCCAGAGACCCTGGCAGGTGCTGCATCCTCCAGCCTCCCTTGCTGTGGGGTCCCTCTGCTTCCCTGGCTCAGCATGGGATAAGAGCTGCCCACATCTGCAAGGGGAAAGGGGCTTCTCCACTCCCTGTTGTTGGTGTTTCCAGGCCAGGGGCAGAAACTAAGGGGGTGCTGGTACCATGCAGAGACTTGGGGTAGTGGCGAAGCTGCGTGTGGTCATGCCAAAAACTTTTTGGCAGATGGATTTTAGTAAAAGTAGCAGAACAGTGAAGGTGTTGGAAGGAAGAGGCAGGAAGAGCTTGTGTGGGTGAGGGAGCCAAAATAGGATCATGTCAAATACTCACATGGCATGGGGCTGTGAATGATGGCTCACGCTGTGGCAAAGCTTCTGAGTGCCACCCAGGTCACACTGCAGGCAGGGAGGTCCTGTCCCCTTGTCTGGGTTCCTGCTTGGTCTCCTTGAAGCCCTGTCCCTGTCCAGCTGTCCTTCTGTCCCCCAGCCTGTGCTGCAGAGACACTCTTAATTCAGCAGGTCCCAACTCTCTGGATCAGCCATCCTTTCTTTTTTTGAAACTAGCAAAAAGATTTGTTGTAGTCTTCACATATGTGCCAGAGGAAGGAGGGATCCTTAGGTGGGGTAAGAAGAAGAGCAAGGAACAGATGGGAGCATTCCTGGGGTGACAAATGGCTTCCTCCCTTCAGGTATGACTTGCATCCTCTCCAGGAAAACCCTTGAGAGTATCTCAATTTGAGACCTGCCAATTTAAATTTTAACACCTACAGCATTTGTGCAACTGTTTTGTAACTCTGGGGTGTTGCGTACAGGTTTGTCACATTAGGACTGTGTTTGTACATATGGGGTGGTTGCAGAGTGCACCTGCTCTTGGTACCTGCTGAAGAACCTGGGGTAGATACCCAGAGGAGGAGGCTTCAAGGACAGTTCTCTTTAATAGTTTTGGCTCTTGACCTCCAGCTGCATTGCTAGAAATGGAGCATATACTGATGCCTGTGCTCTGGTAGAAGCCCCTTGGAGATGACTGGCTGTCCCAGAGGTGGTACTTGAGCATGCTTTGACCGTAGGTGGAAGAGTCATTCTCTAGATGGAGTTTTCATGTCATGGGGTCCATGTTACAGACAGCTTCTGTCTGCCTGTGTGTGTTTCCTGTAGTCCCACAAAATAGGGACCTTGCTTTTATTGTTTTCACACCTCCTTGGTTTTTGACTTTCCTGGGTTTTCTGGTGTAAGCACTGCAATGCCCAGATGGACCTATTGCAGTATCTAACTCTGGGCTGGACAAGTGGATTACCAAGACATGAAACCTGCATATAGGGCTCTTGATAGCATATGCTAACCCTGAGCAGGTATCTTTGCAAAGAAATTAATCCTATATGGACACAGAAATGAGAATTTTAGGGCTACTAGAGTAAAAGGAGTTATATATGGAATTTCATAAACAGGATTTAGAAATTTGTCATCTCTGCACTTCTCTGCAGTGAGTGGACACTGTTTCCAAAAAAGATTCTGCTGCTTCTATTTTATTTCTTAATTGCAGTAGTCAGTAAGTACTCTTAATGCTGATTAGTGCTGCCTTCACAATATTTATCATTTACCCTGTGTATGTCTCTACAGACTTCACATTGTGGATTGCAGATCCAGAATTGCTAAAACCAATAAATACTGTGCCAGGCTTTTCCCAGGAGTTTCTGTATGTATACGGCATATGTATACAGGTGGATGCAGATACACGTGAACAAAGGGAGTGTTCACAGCTTAACAATTTACACTGGACTTACTATTTTTGAGTGTATGTACAAAATATGTTAAAAAAGAAAACAAACTGTGTAGTGGGATTGCTGAGCCTGCTTTTGGTTACTGTCTTGTCTTTATATTCAGCTGTTCTTTTTCTGTTTCTTTTCCTAACCCTGGGAAATATAAGGCTCCCTGAATTCCTCTGCTCTTGGCTGTCCCCAGCACTGAGAAAGGAGTGGACTGAGAGACATGACCTCCTCCTCAGTGAGGTTGCTGAGTCGTGGCAAAAAATTTCTTGCTGTTTAACTTCCTCGTGTTACTATTTACTCAGTACTTTGCAGGCACTGCTTTTAAAAACAAAGCTCAGCTTTCCTGCTATATTTCTCCAGGGATGACAGCATTCATGGAAAATATGAGGTGACAAAACCATACACTTTTCTGAGGAGCAAAATGTCATCAATTCAGGTTTTGGTTAACTTGCAAGAGGAACCTGTCACCAAAGCACTGTAGAAACTGCTTTGCAGAAACTGCTCATGGTTGACATCTGCACAACATTTGTAACAGGAGAGTACCCTTCATGTGCAGTTTGTTGGGTTCATGTTTGTCAGAGGTGCACCCATGAGGAGTGCAAGGCTGTTGTGGGTCCTGTGCCCAGAGCCATGGCTGGAGCAGGAATACACAGGGTTGAGGGCAGCACTCACTCCCCCCTTCTTCCCTCCCCCCCCACTCCCAGAGAGATGGGGAGGAGAACTGAAAGAATGTAACTCCCACAGGTTGAGATAAGAACAGTCCAGTAACTAAGGTATAACACAAATCACTACTGCTACCACCAATAATAATAATGATAAGGGAAAGAACAAGGGAAGAGAATACAATACCACCTGCTGACCGATACCCAGCCCGACCTGAGCAGTGATCTAGCCCTTCCGGGTAACTGCCCCCAGTTTATATACTGGGCATGACGTGCTATGGTATGGAATACCTCTTTGGCTAGTTTGGGTCAGGTGTCCTGTCTCTGCTTCCTCCTGGCTTCCCCTCCTCCCTGGCAGAGCATGAGACTCAGAAAGTCCTTGGTCAGACTAAACATTTGAGCAGTAACTAAAAACATTGGTGTTATCAGTGCTGTTCCCAGGCCGAAAGTCAAAACACAGTGCTGCACCAGCTACTAAGAAGGAGAAAAAATGACTGCTACTGCTGAACCCAGAACAACTTGCAATTGTGCTTTGTTTTTATCAGTATAATTAGCAAGATCAATATACGCACTCTTGTACTCACCTCCACATATAGCAGTGCTTATGCCTGTGCCTCTCTGGGGACAGCTGTGAAGATTTCAGGGATCTGGAAAATTCTCTGAAGTTGCAGTTGCCCAAGAGTAGATGTGTTGTGAGTGCAGCTCTAGTAACAGTAGTGGGAGAAAAGAAAGTTCCACGGCTCTAGGAAGGTGCAGTGAGACCTTTCTCTTCTCTCCCTTTTGTGGCTGCTCAGCCATCTCTGCTTAGTGTATACATAGTGTCCAGCTGTACAAAGGGATACCTGTGTGCTACCAGAATTAAATCATACAGATGTTGAATGGAATCTCTGACTGCTCCCTTAACTCCCTTCACCTCTCCTCCCTCCTGCTGAGAGCTTTCCAGTTGGCATTCCATTATACTTCCTCTGGTGTGTTGGTGCCTCTCCTGGGGTGAAAAGGGCACAGCTGGGCAAGTGCAGGCTTTACCCTGGATTTTTTCTTCCTTGAGTGCAGGGGAGGAATCTTAGTGATGCTCTTGTACCTTCAATGGTCCCACACAGATTTTCATCTTTGGGGATCTCTTCTAATGAATGATTAATTAGTACTTTCAGGTCTACTCCATAATTAAAAAAGTGGTGGGGAGGGATGTAAATACAAGTCAACCTTTCTTGACTCTTGTTTTTTGTTAATCATCTCTGTTGGTTTTCGCCCATTGACCCTGGGGGACTGTGAATATGTGGGGATGCTGCTCATCACAGCCTGCATAAACAATGTCCTCATTAAGAGCTGATGGGCGCAGCAAGGCCCCATGAAGTTAGCTGTTAGAGCCAAGCAGAAGCTGGGACTGTTGCCTTCCTCTGGGCTTTAGCCCCTCCTCATTAAGCAGGTCTGGGCTATTGATTGGGAGCTTGTGTTTGGAAGAATCTTAGTTACTCCATGCATTATCTTGACAGATTGATCAGACCTGATTGAGAGCCTCTTAAAGGAAGGAACAGCTGTAATGGGAAAGTTGGACTCTGTCATCCATTAGGATGATTTTGGGAGTGAGAAAAATGAGGCTGACATCTTGGAGCAATTGTATTTACAGTTAACATGGCTGAAAACGATTGCCTCTATTGATTCTCCCTTCCTGCAATTACAGCCCCATTGTTTACATTCCAGCACTTCAGTTATAAAAAGGAAATTCAATAATCATTTCATTACTTAAAGTGCCACAGAGTTTGCTGGCTACGCTTACTGGTTGATTTAATGTTCAGTAAAATCTATGCTGAGCTCTCCATCTTTAGGCTGAGCATGTGCTCCTGCTGCAGTTGCCCCTTGTCTCTGTCAGTGCCAGGAAATTCTAGCCAGGACTGCAGGTGTGAAAGGAGAGCAAGACAGATGGGCCAGCTCTGATCTTTATGGAGTACTTGGAACAGGCTGGGATCAGACAGCTGCATCCACATGACTTTCATTAAAAATTCAGATTCTACTCTTCCAGGGTTGTGTGTGTGATTTATCTCATGCAGCAGATCAGAGGAATATGGGGGCCAAGAAGTGCTTACGAGGTTTCTGAGGTCTGCTGCAGGGTCTGGTCCCTTTCCACGGCAACCTGTAGCCTCCCCTCCAGTTCTGGCATAAGGGTCTGGTCTCGCCTGGCTCCCTGGGGTGCACTGTCACAGGCATGGCTCTTGCTGGCATGTGGGATGTTTCCTACCAAGCCTGTTACTAATTAACCATGTCTGACTTCACCCTGAGTCAATCCCTGGGCATCTTTCTGTGCTGCAGATGTGCTCACAGGATTGGCAGGGCTTCAGCAGCTCCTCCTGAGCACAGGAGGGTGTGCTGGCGGCTTCCACTGTAACCCTGTGTGGCTCACCATCTTGTGTAACCTCTGTGCTGCTCCCCTGACTCTGTGTGCTGCTGTGGTGTAACAGGTGGCCTGTGGGCTCTGAGTCTTGTTGCTGATGTGGTTGCTCACAGGAAGAAGTAAGAGCAGTGCAAGCCTGCAGTGGTGCTCCCTTCCGTGGCTTTTGTAACCCTCCAGCAGTTTTTTGGTTCCTTCTTCCTCAGCTGTATCTCTCTGTTCTTTTAAATCACTACTAATTTTACCCATTCTAACAGCAGATGTGCTGAGTTCAGTGGTAACAAGAGTGTTGGGGAAAAAACCTTATTCAAAGATGTTCAAGTCCGAAAACTTTTTCTTAAAGAAGCTCCCAATAATCCAGTGGCCTCTGGTTTTGTGCAGGATTGTCCTGTAATATGAGAGCCAACTGGAGAAAGTGATCCAAAGTGATTTGGAAGAGATTTTTTCAGACTGTTTCTCAGTTACCCATACCTCCAGCTGGCCTTCCTGAGGATCAGGGTTGGTAAGCAGGAAGGATGTTTGTGTAAACACGAGGGGGTGGACTCCCCTTGGCTGTCCTTGTTGGCACTTTTGCACAGATCCCGGGTTCTGTTGGTTTGGGGTCCAAATCACTGTGTGGCTGGTGATCCTATTAGCTGGCTGGTGGTGAGGAAGGGTTTTCTTCTCATTAGTGCTGGTTCTTGGTTTGCTGCACAGAGTTCATGAGATCATTTTCCCATTTAGGGTTTTGGCCTCTAGGCCTGTTACTTCACCTGCTTTTCCTACCTTGATATGTGCAGACACCTTGACATGTGTGGGAAATCCTTGTGCACCCAAGTGGGGAGCAGGAGAGCCCAGGCTGCTTGTTCTGGAGGACAGTCACGGGGTTTCTTTTTATTGCTTGTTGTCTTTTTGAGGCCTGCAGAAGAAGGGGGCCATCCCTGAGCCTGTAGAGAGTTTTCTCACGTGTTCTACTGCTTTTTGGACCATTGAGGCTTCCTGGGGGTGGAGGTGGGATCTCACCACTTCCAGAGATGGTTGATCTTCCAGCTTGCGGACCAGCGGTTTGTGAGATGCCCTCTGTTGTCAGTGTGGGTTTGTCCTGAGAGGCTTTTAGGGCCCTCCAAAGGGGAAGCTTTATGCAAGACAAATAAATATCAAAAGCACAATACAGTCAAAGCAGTTATTGTGTCTCCCTAGTGAGCTGGGGTTACAGTTCAGATATCTGCCAGAACAGTATCTGACCCACTATACAGAACAAATAGGGTTTGGAAAATAACATTGTGCCTTCTGGCAACAGACTGCTATAGGGAGGATTATCTGTTCATGTTACCATGGGAATCAGGCTCTGCACACAATAAACTTAATACAGAAGAATTTTGGAGCAGATACAGCTTTGACATCTTTAAAAGACATAACAAAAGTTTTTAGAAATTGGATTAAATGGTGAACATTAACTATAGTAACACCTACAAAGGTATTCAGCAGGAGAGTCCATTACTTGGGTAATAGCAGCAACATGTATCCTCAGTCCTGGTTACAACAGCCTCGTTTCTGAAGACTGTAGTCTGAGTACATGGCACAGGGGTGAGGACTGCCTGCAGTCAGATGGATTAATACAGCTGTCACATTAAATTACATGATTACTGAAAAATACTGTGGGTGAGGCAGTGTTAGATGGGGAAAAGAGAAATGGTAAAATAAACAAAGTTTGGGGTATGTGAAGGATGGAGACAGAGAGAAAGAATTGAAAATAGCATCATTCCTTTGTTTAAAAATCAGATTTCTATAGTCATATGCTGTGAACATTTATTATGCTATTATTTATTAGAAGAAAATTCTAAGCCAGATGTTAGACAGCAAAGGCTGGAAAGTTAGCTCCCCAGCTCAGCACAGGCCTGGCATGTGTGCTTGATCGTGCCTCTCCCGTGCTTGCCAGTCTGTGTCTGCACCCCCCGCACCCTTCTCCTGCCATGGCTGATGCTGCTCTGGCAGCTGTGGGCAGCACTGGTGTGAACACCACCTGGGTGCCCTCACCTCCCTCTTCCAGGTTTGGGGGAAGGGGGCTGTGCACAGTGCAATCCCCAGAGAGGTTAATTGCTGCCTGCTGGCCCCCAGTGCTCTGCAGTGTGTATAAGCACAAGTTATAATTTTAATTTTGCTTATTTAAACCTTCTCATGTTCAAGCCTTCCAAATGGTGCTGACTTCTTCTAGCCAAACCCAGAGGAAGGGGGAGGTCATTCTGCAAATGGGGGGGGAGGGGGGCAGATCATGTGGGGCAGGGCTGAAGCCACTCTGGGGCACACAGGGCAGAGCTGCAGTGGATGGCTCTTGATGTTGAGATGAAGTTGCCAGACCTGGGGTGTTTGTAATGGGTGAGGAGCTGGTGTTCCCCCAGGAAGAGCTGTGGAGGCTAGGGGCAGGCAGTGCAGGGGTTAGAGCAGATGGAGGAGGTAAAGTTTCTGAGCAGGATCCTCCTTCCCTAATCCCTGGACAGCTTTGCCCAGAGACCTGAGCACTTCCTAAATGGAAGATGGGCTGGATTTTGTTTGATTTGTGTGTAGGGATAGTTGTTGGGAGCAGCATAGTGTTGTGCTGCGGTTAGCGTACGTACAGGAACAGTCCGTGGCCCCCAGGAAGCTGTACTTGTGAGTCATGTGGTTTCCATTAGAGTGCTCCTCTCTCTGTTTCTGATTTAAAGTGGAGCTTTGACTAAACCTGATCAATATTTTGCATGCTGTGCATGAAGAACCAGATGTTGGAAGTTTCCTACCATTGAGAGGGAGGGGGCAAACACATCCCACACACCACACACACAAACACACAGACACACACACAGACTTGCAGAAATCAATGTTCTCTGACAAAAGTTGGTTGGTTTTCCAAAGAACAATATATTCTATTGATTTTCAAGTTGATTTATCTTCTAACAAGGTTCTGGTTTAATATTTTGAATTGTTTTCTGTGATGGATAAATTCTCACAAGGGGAAATCTTAACGGTGTGATTGGGCAATGACTACATGTACTTGTACAGCATCTTATCGTTTCCACCAACTCACAGCTAGTACTTGATCGTCCATCATGTTGTCTTACTTTGGCCTGCTCCTCTCCTCCATTGGAAGACTGATGTGAATCAGAGGTAGGCATGTGATTTTGTGCCATGTCCAGGGTGGACTTGGTGGTTTTGGCACCCTCAGGCACAACAGGCAGGTGAAGCCGTTACAAGGGATATTTGAACACGCCTGGAGTGGGAGCAAAAGAAGACCAGGAAATAAGACACATTTATTAAACAGTTTAAAACAAATGTTTTCCTAAAATCCCTTTTTAAATGGGAGCAGTACAGACTGTGCATCTGGTTCCCACAGAGACCATGTCCTTAGTATTTCCTTGAGCCTGAAACCAGATTTTTCACTAATTGCTCAGTTTCCTCTGCCTTCTTGCAGAAGCTGCTTCTGAGCCTGTTGGCACTGCATAAGCTTGAGTACGGTGTTTTCAGGATGGGGGCTTCCTGACTGCTGGAAGGCAGGGCTTGCCATGTATCTCCTGGAGCGAGACCCCCCCAAACCCACAGCACAATGGGGTGGAAGGGAGGTTTTATTGCAGAGGTTGGACCTAAGTGGGGCAGGGCAAGTCTGGTTAAGCTGGGCCATGTGATGCTTACATGGCTCTTGTGACCAGCTCACTAACCTTTTTATGTCTTAAGCCATTTCTCTTTTTTTGGCTCAGGAAGAGGGTAATGCATGCAAACAATAGAAATGAGAGGAAGAAGAAGTTCTTATGAGGGAAACCAGCAAAAAGTCTTTTGAGGGCACCAGTGGGATTAGTGCCCTAGTGGATCCTTCAAATATTACAGTGAATTTAACTAAATACATCATGATCCCAAAAGAGGCCAGTCTAATTAGCCAGATCTAGAATACATTTATTTTCTTTCCTCACCCTTCTAATCAGATGCATCAGAATCAGCTCCTATCCTATTTTTAATCATTCTTAGACTCAGAGGGCTCTCCTTCCTCTGTGTTAGCTAAGCACACAGCACTGGGTAATATGTGTTTTTAATCTTATTTTAGCTGTAACTGAGATAATACACATCAGATTTTTTACCAGAAGGTCCTGGCTGCATGTAGGCAATATTTTTGATTGATGAACCTTGAGATCATGTCCAAATCACTGTACTATGTGTCTTGAGTGAAATGCATGGTGAGGACAGAGTTTCACGAGATGACCTAGAAGACATAAAGAGGTCTTGGGGTTGGACAGTGGGAGCTGGCAGGAATTGTTGTATAGCTGAAATGTAGGTGTGTGGTGGAAGCACCAAATGGTCTTCACTGATGAGTCTTGTGTGATTTGACTTTGGTATCCATTTGTCTTCCACTTGTGATGAGCATTACTGTGGGAATTTGAACAGTTATTGTGAACTCAGCCCTGCTGCTGCTGCCACAGCAGCCAGCATAGCTGTAAGCACTGAATTCTTCCCTATGCTTTTGACAAGTAATTGCCACATCCTTGGGATCCATGACATAAAATAGCTGTTTGTTTCCCTATCATGGACCTCTATGCCAGACAATTGATAGATTTTGTTAAATAATCCAGGTATAATACTCCTGAATTAGCCACATTGGCTGTGGTAGCACAGCTTCAGAGGGGGCAGGGGTTTTCCCAAGTGCTAACCTCTTGTGGCGATACCCAGCTGCATGCTCACCATGGGCTTCTCAGTCTGGATCACTGTCACAGCCAGGCTGCTGCTTTCTTCCACATCCAAGGGAATAAAACCTAGATGCTTCCATATGCTGTTTCCAGGACCTCTTGATCTGATGGATTCATTGTGTTCTAGGATTGCTTTGGTTTTATTCTTCCTAATTTTCAATGAGAATTTATCAAATTTGATTTTATCTGTTTGACATGACTTTGGGTCTCCTCCCAGGATAAGCTTTAAATGTGAAAGAATTAACCGCACATAGGTCATGAACAGTTGTTAATGTTGGATCTGCTATTTTCTTTCAATGAAGAAGATGATCTTGCCCATCTCAATTTTTGCTTCTGTGCTCATTTCAGTATGCTATATTTTCTTGCTTCTAAGTGGGAGTGTGTGTTACCTTGAGAATAAGCAGGCTTGATCTTACTGTGTCTTTGTCAAAATGTGGTTTCTTACTTAGTTCCCAGGTAGCTTTTAGCAATTTACAGTGGACTAACCCAGGGAGACTGGACATGGTAAAGGAAATTCACATCTCTCTACTTTGTTCTTCACAGCACCTTCAGCATCACGAGAGTTGGGTTGAAGGTGAAAGCTGCTATTACCACTGTGTCCTCTGTAACTACTCCACTAAGGCCAAGCTGAACCTTATCCAGCATGCATGCTCCATGAAGCACCAGCGGAGCGAAAACCTATGGAAACTTCAGTGCCTCCAGAAGGGTCTTCCTGAAAAAGAGGAAGACCTGGGACAGATCTTTACCAGCCAGAAGTGTCCAGCAGCTGAGGCTGGTGAGTCCTGCCTCCCTTGCATGCACAGGGTCGGGCTCTTGCCTCCTCTGTATCACAGAATTAGACTATCGGCATCAGATCTTCTGTGCAGTTCCATGGCAAGCTTGGTGGCTTTCTTGTTTCTCTTCCCTGCTGTGAGGATGACACTTATTGCTTATCAATAATGTGTTATGGAAGTCCTGGCTGCCCTGAGGTAGGACAAGACCCTGCTATACCTGCAGCATCTAGCATACCTCTGCCTCATGGGGCTTGTGGGTGGTGGCTCTGAAGCACCAAATATTTACATGTTCTTCATTTTGTAATATTTGAGTGTCTAGAGATACCATTGCATTAGGACAGCTCTAACAAACTTGTGTACTATACTTTTAGTAGATATTTTGCAATGCATCAAGTGATGTCCTGAGGTGCAAACCTGTCCCAGTTTGTTCATTGGTTTCTAGTATTTCAGACACATTGGATCATGAGGAGGAGATGGTTGAAAGGGGTGGGTGGGAGAAGGGGAGAGTGTTGGTCTGGTTTGTATGTCTCCTCTTGACATGGTGGATAAGGTGAAGGGCTTGGATGAAGCATATACTTCTACAGAAAGGACAGATAATAGGAAAGGGATTGCAGCTGTGAATCTAGCAAGAGAAAAAGCACTTTAAAGGGAACAGTTAGGCTGGGCAGAACAGAAATTGTACTTTGTTTAATCATTTAAAGGGTTAAGAAGTTTTTTATGTTGGGGAAAAGTAAGACATCATTAAGTCCTCTTTGGAGGGAAGAGGAGGAGGAGAGCCTGCCCAAGTCGGCTGGTACATGTGCTGTCAGGAATGTGAAGATGCTGGAGCTGGGGGGATGCCAGCAAAATCCTTCAGAGCCCTCCTCAGCTTCAGCCAGGACTTTCCTCCAGGATTGCTGATGAAATGGCTAAATCTTACAGAAAAGTGCTCTGAGGACTTGGCATTCCTCAATTAATGTGCATAGAGACAAGGAAAGTGATTTTAGCTTAAAGGCATTGAGAAAGGAAAGCAGCACCACTGGAGGAAAATACGTGTGGGTCTTAGAAATGTCTCTTGAATTAACACTTGGGTCGCGTTGCTGTTATTCATGTTAGTAACAAGGATGTGAAATAGTTTCAAAGCACCCAGAAAGTAAAAGAGGAGAATTTTCAGTAAGAATTAAATTCAGTCTCATGGAAAAAAAGTGACCGATCTGTGAACTCAGCAGCCCAGTGGAGTGGAGGGCATGGAACATGCTTTCCCAAAGGTCATGGTGACAGGGAAAGCATGCAGTGTAGGAAATGTGCATCCTCCATGGCAGGGCTACACTTTGGGTGTGCAGCTGGCTCTCTGCCTTTCTTCCTTCCATCCAATACGATGGTGTATACTGTATCCCTGTTACATTTTCTACTGTTTTTTTCTGAGGGCTGACTTCCCCTGCTGCCTTTTGATAAGGAGTCTCTGGTGGTAATAGATAACACGAGAAGGTCTTCTCTCTGTTTCAGGCACCTTGAGCAGAAAGTGCTTTTCTGATCTGTGACATGTCTCTGTCAGGGGCCCAAAGAAATGGTGACTTTTTTGCTGGTTTGATGCATTACAAGTGCAGTGGTTTGTTTTGATGCTGCTGTTACTCTCTGGTAATTATCGCTGTGATTCTCCCTCCCCTTCTACTTAATTATATTTGGTTTTAATTCAGTTTCCCTACACATATAATATCAGTTTGCCTTTTTTCCCCAAAGTGAGTCACCTTTTGTTATCACTGCTATTTCTGAGAACGCATAAAACATTTCAGTCCTCGCAGCTTTTCTACCTCTGCAAAACTCCTTCCTGGGATGGGGCCCAGCTCTGGGCTGGCTGCCTGGGGAGGTTGTGGAGTCCTCATCCTGGGAGATGCTTGAAACCCAATGGGCAAGGATGAGGCTGAGGTCCTGAGCACACCATGACTTGTGCCTGTCTTCTCTCCTTGTAGAACTGTAAGTACTCAGAGCAGGGCTGAGCTGGCAGAAAACCATTCCATTCTTGCGCTGGTCTGTTTTCTTGCTGGTCTGGCTGGCCAGCTGTGGGTTCACCTCAGCAGTAGTGTGAAACATCGTCCTTCTCCTCACACCTTGGTCTGGTGTGCTGTGACCAAGAGCAAGCAGGCACAAGGGTTTATGTTGTAAGGGTGGCCTGGGTTCAACAGTAGCAGTCATTTTTCTCCTTCTTAGTAGCTGGTGCAGTGCTGTGTTTTTGACTTTCAGCCTGGGAACAGTGCTGATAACACACTGATGTTTTTAGTTGCTGCTCAGTAATGTTTACTCTGACCAAGGGCTTTCTGAATCTCATGGTCTGCCAGGGAGAAGGGGAAGCTGGGAGGAAGCGGAGACAGGACACCTGACCCAAACTAACCAAAGAGGTATTCCATACCACAGCACGTCATGCCCAGTATATAAACTTGGGGGCAGTTACCCCGAAGGGCTAGATCACTGCTCAGGTTGGGCTGGGTATCGGTTGGCGGGTGGTGAGCAGTTGTATTCTTCTCCCTTGTTGTTTCCCTTATCATTATTATTATTGGTGGTAGCAGTAGTGGTTTGTGTTATACCTTAGTTACTGGACTGTTCTTATCTCAACCTGTGGGAGTTGCATTCTTTTGATTTTCCTCCCCATCCCTCTGGGAGCGGGGGGAGGAAAGGGGAGAGGTGAGTGAACAGCTGCGTGGTTCTTGTTGCCAGCTCGGCTTAAACCATGACAAAGGGGATCCCAATTTCCCAGGGGATGGTGGGGTCCAGCCAGTTGTTGCTGCTGCTGCTTCCAGGGCTGACCCCCAGGCCAGCCGTGACCCAAGGTGAGGTGCCGGCACATGCAGCCACAATTACTCCTGCTGCTGCTGGAGACCTTTGTGGATTTCCTAGAAACATTGAAAGAGTAATTACCACATTTTTCTTTCCCTAACCAGCCAGTTTGTGCCAATCTCCTCATCCCCAGCATTAGATGAAACTGCTGGTTGCAGTTGATACAGGGTTAATGAAATGTACAAAGGAACAATACAGGGGATTGTATAAGAGAGTTAGAAGAATCCCTTGCTTAAACAAAAGTATTGTCTGTTGTAAACACCTATCATGCTTACTAAGCAGAACAAGGCACAGACTACTGATAAGGGGAGGAGATAGAGGCCTGGTTCTACTGATAAGCAACTATTGACAAAGAAATGCGAATGTCTGGGTCTATTGATAAGGGGGAGAAGCTGATGTTTTATGGATGAGGTACCGACTAAACCCTAAAGCCATGCGCAAAGATTAAAAAGTGAAAAGTTTAAGAAGAGGAAGACTCATTTACTTCATCTTGAGGACCCCTGCCCACAGGAGGAAGACTCATTTACTTCATCTTGAGACCCCTGCCCATGACTAGAGGGGGCACTGCGCAGGCGCAAAGGACCTTCTAGCTCATTATAATACGAAGCGGGGACAGATACTAAATATGTATAGACGTATCAGTAATCTAATGCATATGTATGCCTTAAGGGAATAAATGTAAAGGAAAAACGACCCTGGGTGTGCATACTTTGGAGGAACGATCCCCATGCACCTCAGCGCTGAATAAAGCATACCTACTTTACAACTTTAATGAGTTGTGGAGTCAATCAGCGTATCACAGTAACAAAAGGTGGTTCGCCCCTCATACCATAGCCTTGTGTTCCACAGGGCTGCATAGCCCAAGTGATGGAGTTGCCTTGTTCCCCTTCCTGCTCCGTCTTATTTGCTCTGTGGCCGGGGTTAAACACTGTGTCTCACTGTGTGTACGTACTTGCTGGTGTGTGCAAGCACGTAGGAAAAAGCATTGCTGTCTCTGGGGCAGTGTGTATGATACGTGGATTGACTCCACAACTCGTTAAAGTTGTAAAGTAGGTATGCTTTATTCAGCGCTGAGGTGCATGGGGATCGTTCCTCCAAAGTATGCACACCCAGGGTCGTATTATAATGAGCTAGAAGGTCCTTTGCACCTGCACAGTGCCCCCCTCTGGTCATGGGCAGGGGTCTCAAGATGAAGTAAATGAGTCTTCCTCTTCTTAAACTTTTCACCTTTTAATCTTTGCGCAGCCATAAATCATCTGCTTCTCCCCCTTATCAATAGACCCAGACATTCGCATTTCTTTGTCAATAGTTGCTTATCAGTAGAACCAGGCCTCTGTCTCCTCCCCTTATCAGTAGTTTGTGCCTTGTTCTGTTTAGTAAGCATGATAGGTGTTTACAACAGACAGTACTTTTGTTTAAGCAAGGGATTCTTCTAACTCTCTTATACAATCCCCTGTATTGTTCCCTTGTACATTTATTAACCCTGTATCATGTAGATATTTGCTTGTATAGATGCATCTCGATCAGTTGGAAGAGAGTAATTGTACCTTAATTAGTCCTCTAACAATCTACAAAGGTCAGTGCCAATTGCCTGTTCATTTACATTTGTAATTGTGATGGTTCTTGATTGCACATTAGTTGCAACTCAGTCCCTCCCACCCCACAGAAAACACATGCAGCAGCTTAAGCAACGGCCTTGTAGACCTTTGTCTCTGCTTGTGCCAGCAGTACAGCCTTGACTGAAACTTTTGTGTCTTATGTGGAAGAGTGTTGAGGGCTCTTTAACAAACAATGGGCATGTGAGTGATCCAGGACTCTTGCCATTGTTTAGAGTTTGTAGTAAGGATTAACGGCCTAGTTCACAGGTTGCTTCAGGGCAAAGTTGTGGCCACATATGCGGAAGTTCTGCAGGAGGGAAACAACTCCTGGATGCTGAAGAAGGAACCAGTCAGCTAGTGAATCTGAAGTGAATAAAGGTCAGTTTCTGATTACATTAATCAGCGTGCTGTCCGTTGATCTTCCGCAAATGGCGCCTGAACAGGGACCCTCTTGCTGTTGCTTGACTGAGCGAAGAAGACAGCTGGAATAGGAGGGGAGCGGAAAAGCCGACCGAAGGGGTTGCTGTCCCGGCAACTGAAAAAAAGTAGAGTGCACTCTGAGGTATCCACGCGGAAAGGGAAGCGTGAAAAGAGAGGGAATCTCACCCTGGTCAGGTGAGCGGTCAGGGAGGAGATGGGAGTCTCACTGTCGAAAGAAGAGGCGGCTGTAGTAAAGCTCCTCCAACATATCCTTTCTAAGAGAGGACTAACATATGATGACGGTACCTTAAAAGCTCTTTTAAAATGGGCTAAGGACCGGGAGCTAATTTTGGGAATGGGTGCAGCTTTTGAGCTACACAAATGGGACCAGATTGGATCCGCTTTCTGGGAAGAAATTAGCAAGGGAACCAAGGAGGTTCAGAAATTAGCAAGGGAACCAAGGAGGTTCATAAATTAGCTGCCTTGTGGCGACTGATAAAGAAACTTTAGAAGAAATGAAAAGTGAAAGGGCAGCCGCTGCATCTGCGTTCGCTGCACTTTCGCCGAATTCCTCTGGGACAGAATCTGCTTCAAATGAACTATTTTCCCCGATATCAGTGCCCGGACCGGCGCTGGTACAAGCCTTAATCGTAAACCCCCTTCAACCATCACAATCAACAGCTCCTGAAGTGAAGAAAAAAAAAGTAAAAAAAAAAAGTCATGGACCCATTTCCCCCCCCCCCACCCCCCCGAACCTCCGCCAGTTGCTGCCTCAGCTGTGAAGACTGAGGACAGAGATGAAGATGGTCCTCTTGACCTGGAACCTATTCATCCAGAAAAGAAGTCTGATTTATATCCCCCAGATCCTCATGATAAATGGGCAGCTGTAGAGGGAGAAGCGAGATGGGTGGAGGATGCAGATGTATTGTGTGCTTTCCCTGTGATGTATGTGCTGGATCAAGACCCGCGGTGGGAAGGTCTCTCGTATGCTCTTATCAGGGGTATCGGGCAGACTGTGGCAGACAGTGGACTTCGGGCACTATATACAACTCATTTGATACAGTCTGTCTGTGATACTCATGTACTAGAAGTTGGCAAATATGTCTGTGTTTCTATTGATGCTTGGAAACATTTATAGATATTGCTGGCCACTTCTGACGCAGGCTGGCCACCTGTGTCGGAATGAGTGTGCATTTTGGTCAGTATAAAAGCCCAAGCCTCATGCAATGTGGGGGAGGCAGAGCCTCTGCAAGGACTCTCGCTAAAGTTGAGCCTGCCACCTCACACTGCGATGATGCTTCTTGGAGCTGGTTTCCTGTTAGTCTTCACAGGGTCCTTGTGCCACGTTCTGTACGTGGGACTGTGTAGTGGGAGTAATGATTGTCTGGATTTTGTGTTTCAAATATTGTAGTTGTGTGGAGTGTGCTTGTGGGATCCCATACATATGTGTGTGTGTGTGATGAGGGCAGATTGTGTTCTATGTATTTTTTTTGTTGTTGGGTTCATGTAAAAGTTTTTAACAGGTAGCAGTTTAACATTTCAGGCAAGAAAGGGTGAATGCAAAAGTGTGGTTGCTGTCAGGTATTTATGGTTGCTGCTGAAGCAGCCAGGCAGCTGTAGCTGCTGCAAAGTAGGCAGGCATTTATAGCTGCTGCCAAGCAGGCCGGCGTTTGTAGCCGTGCAAAGCAGGGTGAACAACTTTGGAAAAAAACCCAAAAAACAAACAAAAAACCAAACAAACAAACAAAAAAAAAAAAAGAAAACCAAGAAACAAAAACCAAACCTCTCCATCTATTGAAGTATTGAGGCAGTTTGTAGAGACACCACAGACAAAGCCTAAAGAGCGCCTGCAACACAGTGGGCGTGTGGTAGGAGCCTTGCTTAGTGTGTTTAAAGTAACTTGGGGGTGAATCCAACACTTGGAGGAACAGATTGCTTAAAACACGAACTGCTAACTGAGAAAGCAAGAGGAGTAGTGCAACCACAAGCTTTATCAGCCGTCACCTAAGCAGCATCAGGGTGGCAGAGAAAGAAGAAAAAAAAAAATAAAAATGGGTAATGATGCAGCAAACTCCTTGACTGTTAAAAATGTGCGGTTTACTTCTGCAGCTGCTTTACACTCCTTTTGCATCAGAATGCCTCTACTTTAAGGAAACACTTTAACCTGTCTATTTTTCAAGAACTGATAACCTGGAAGAGGGGGTATATTTGTGTCCTCCTACCTACAGGTCCATGGCAGCTGCCTGCAAAGTTTGTCAAGCCTTGCCATGAGTTGGACAGATGAGTGGAAAAACCCAATGCCTCAGCTACAGGAGCCAACCGTGAATACCCCAAGCAGAATCAGAGAAAAATGAATGATTGCAAAACATCACTTGGAGGCAACTGAAAAGTAACAACTTGAATAAGTGTGCTTGTAAAGTAGCTATTATTAGAGGCTGTGATTTTGTGTATAAAAGCACCTGTATTTACTAGCCAGTTGCTAATACGAAACTACACCTTGTATGGATTTGTCACTTGCAAAAGAGATGTTAGAGCTTGCAAATTTGCAGCAGCTGCTAGAAAATGCTAAGGCAAAAGCTAGAAAGATTCTAATATGATGGTAGTGTTATAAAGCAGGTAATGGAACAAATTAAGAGGGTGGGAGAATTCCACTGGTAAGAAATTTCTTTGGCTAGTCCCTCGCTGCCATCAGCATCTTCAACATGCTGCTGCACTCTGTAATAGTTACTCTGCTCATGTAAATCTGTATGTGCTTTGCCATAGTAGTGACTTGTTACTGGATGAAGCAGGTGAAACTCTGCATTGCCAACAAGGTGCAAGGACTGAGGTTGGCCGAATGCCCGCTGCCACAGTCAAAGGCAAGACTGGGTTGGCCTCTATGTTTGCCACCAAGAAGAACCTTTATCTCCACTGTTGGCTGCAGCCCAGCAGGTGTGGAGCGGTGGGGATACATGCTATGCCAGACCTTGATGTGAGGGATGGCTTCCCCTGTTATCAGAGAGAGCCATCCAGGAGAAAAAGGGCAGGCCCAGCAGCCTGTGGCTGGCATATGTTGGAGGTATGATCTAGTCCAAATCCCCTGCTCAAGTAGGGTCATCTAAAAGATATATAAAACAAAAAAAAAAGGGGGGAATGCAAGGATTTTCTCCACGTGACAAACGATTCCTTGCCCAAACTACTGGTTCTATATAAAGACCTACATGGTAACGAGTGGAAAGGGCCAGTGCCATTGCTGACATGGGGTCAAGGATCCGGCTGTGTACAGCTATCGACAGGACCATACTGGCTGCCAGCGAAACATATAAAGCCCCAGAACTCAACAACATAAAGAAATGGTAAAGACAGAAATCTTTGTAATATCTATTCTATTATGTGTGACCACGGGTAATGGACAAGTATACTGGGCACATTTGTTAAATCCCCATTATTCCAACCGGTTACATGGTGTGTAGGATTCACTGGTATGCCACATGTTATAAAGATTCAAGTGACTTCAAATCAGACTAATCTTACTGAAGTAAAAGGAATTATAAACTCTTGTCCTGCATGTCAACAGACAGGCTTTGGCCTTGGTGTTGGAGTAAATCCTCAAGGCATTTTACTGCTACAACTTTGGCAAATGGACATCACTCATATTCCAGAATTTGGACACCAAAAATGCGTTCATGTCTCGGTTGACACTTTTTCCATGGCAATTTGGGCCATCGCTCAAACTGGAGAAAGTTCTCACCATGTTGTGAAACACCTTCACGCCTCTTTTGCCGTCTTAGGTGTACCCCTATCTCTTAAAACAGACAATGCTCCAGCCTATACTTCTGCTAGGTTTCACTGCTTTTGCTCCCTTTGGGGTGTGAAACATCTCACTGGAATCCCTAATTCACCCACTGGACAAGCAATTGTTGAGCGGGCTCACCAGTCCCTTAAAAACCTGTTACTTAAACAAAAAATGGGGGAGAGCGGTGTAGGACCTAGTGAACACTTGGCAAAAGCATTATGTGTGTTAAATTATTTGCACCTGGCAGGAGAAAGGGAAGAACCTCCCATGGTAATTCATGGTAGTGCCTTAAAATCAGGGTTAATCGGCATCCCTTACCTGCGCCTGGCAGATTGGACCAATTGGATAAATAACAGGACAGTTTTAAATAGCTCTTTCATTAATCAGACATGTCATAGAATTTATGATTGTACTGTTCCAGAAAAAAAACCAGCCTGCTGTTATGGGGAAGTGAATCAAACAGGGATGGCTGGAGCAATGATCATGAATGCCTTAAATGCCACAATGCCTTGGGACCCTCAGGAGTTAGATCTCTGGGGATCCTTAGCAGGCAATGGGTCATGTTTTTATTTTGGGGGATTGGCACCTACAGGGGTAAACTTTTATAAGAAATATAGTTGGACACAATGGACCAATAGGTCGAGTAATTATGATTATAAAAATTATAGAAAACCAGATATTGTAATGGAGCAATAGGTGCTGAGACCCTAGGTAGTAAATTTTATATTTGGAATAATAATTCAGCAAAACAATTTCCTAAAGGATATTTTTTAATCTGTGGACATAGAGCTTGGCAAGGGGTACCAAAAAACGTTCAGGGAGGGCCATTTTATATAGGGAAGCTGACTATGTTTGTTCCCAGCATGAGGGATATGCTATCATTTAAAAAAAAAGTAAAACCGAGCAACGGCTGGGAGGGCACTAAAAGACATAGAGCATTTAGCTTGCTGGACTGCAAAGCAGATTAATATCACATCTAATGTTTTATCAGAATTATTAGAAGATTTAGACAGTGTTAGGCATGCAGTTTTAGAAAATCATGCAGCAGATTTTTTGCTTTTAGCACAGGGCCATGGTTGTGAAGATTTTGAAGGGATGTGTTTTATGAATCTATCTGACCATTCTAGTTCAATTCATCAACAACTATCCCAATTAAAAGGTAACATGAAGAAATTAATGATCAATCCTGGTTTGGATAGTTGGCTTAAGAATTTAGGTATTACTGGGTGGTTTGCAGATTTGTTTAGATCAGGCATTACAATATTATTAAGCATTATAGTCTTTGTTGTTAGTATAGTATGGTGTTGCTTAATGTCTGTAGTATTGCGAATGCTTAAAGGGGTCTGGATCGCTCAAAATAAAGAAGGGGGATTTGTTGAGGGCTCTTTAACAAACAATGGGCATGTGAGCGATCCAGGACTCTTGCCATTGGTTAGAGTTGGTAGTAAGGATTAATGGCCTAGTTCACAGGTTACTTCAGGGCAAAGTTGTGGCCACTTATGCGGAAGTTCTGCAGGAGAGAAACGACTCCTGGATGCTGAAGAAGGAACCAATCAGCTAGTGAATCTGAAGTGAATAAAGGTCAGTTTCTGATTACATTAATCAGCGTGCTGTCCGTTGATCTTCCGCAGAAGAGAGCTTTACAAGCCGCACTCCACTTCCAGTAAAGGGATGATGAAGTCGTTGGCAGGGAAATTATATGGACATCAGGCAAAAAAACAAATCCTCCTTAAACTGGATAATTAAAGATAATTAAACTTTTCTGCTTGCTCTGAGAAGTATGCTAATTATGCAGGAGACAGGGAAGTAAGCCTCGGGTGGACGTTCAGCTTTCTTGATCAGAAAGAATACAGCTTTAGGGCTGGGGGTTTATTTTCCTCTATGGATATTTCGGGACATCTATTGCTCTAGTATCTGGGCTGCTGCCACTGCAGATGTCAGCCCCTTGCTGCAGAAGTATCTGTATAACATTACCTATAAGCTATTTGATTTTTAATGGTGGGGATTTAGAGAAAAAAACCAACTCAACAACCAACAACATAATAGAAACCAAAGTGTTCTTAAGATGTAGGGATTGATGAACTTATGACTCATTAGGTAATGACAGAAATAAGAGTGAAACAACCTGCACCAAATTTTCATTCTAGGTTTGAAAGTGATTCCTTCTAGAAGGTATAGAGTGCAGGTAGCTCAGGAGGAAATACTTCAAGCATGGGCTCCACAGGAGAATAACTAGATCCAGAAGGGTCAGGTGGAGCTGAGGCAAGAGACCACCTAGAGTTTGATTCGGAGAAATCTCCAGGAACTTGCCAACAAAGTTTTAAGTTGACAAGTTCTTTATTGCAGCGCCGGGAGACACGGGGGACAGCTCCTCCAAGCGTGTCTCTCCCAAGCATCAAACAGGCTGTGATTATATTGTCCTTAAACATACATATTCATTAGATTACATACATTACATCATACTTTTTAGAGAATGCCTCCTGTATGCATACAAAAATGTGGTAGTGGGCTTTTGGACCCCTGGTGGTTATTTCTTCATCACTTTGTTTTAGGATCGTTGTCATATCAGTAACCACTAGGTGGTTCTGGAAAAGCTTATCTTAGTAATTTCCTTTTCTCTATAGCTGCTAACAGAGCCTAACGTTCTTAAGGTTACTTATTTACAACCCTATTCTTCAATCCACCCTATTCTTCAATCAACCCCATTCTTCAAGTTTTATGATGCCCAGGAGTTACATTTTGATTATCCCCTCATATGAGTCCTGAAATTGTTGGTATCTTTGAAGGGAAACAGATTTTTGGCAGATGTAAATGCAGAGGACAATTTGCATGGCCAAGGAGTTGTGCTGGTACAGGGAAGGTGTGCAGTGCCTCTGTGGCTAGAGGAGAGGTTCCTGTCTGAGGCATGAGCAGCTGAGGCACTGTCCAGGGAAGGGAGCAGAGTCGTACCACTCGTAGTTTCTGAAGGAAAAGCTGCTGGGCACGTACCATGAAGTGATGCTGCAGAATCCCCATTTCACTGCAGAGTACCAGTCCCCTGTGCTGGACATCCTGTTTCAGCAATCCTGCTAATCTCTGCCAAATCCTTAGCAGCCATTCTCTTCCAACACAGAGTCATTGTTGGGGCCCTCACATGTGAAGTGTGAGGACAGGCACTCTGGAAGCCCTTGATAAACTCATCCAAGTGCAGTCAAAAGCCCCTTTGTCTGGGCAGGTGTCATGGTTTAAGCCCAGCCAGCAACCCGGAACCACGCAGCCACTCGCTCACTCCCCCCCTTCCTCCCTCTGCTCCCAGAGGGATGGGGAGGAGAATCGAAAGAATGTAACTCCCACATGTTGAGATAAGAACAGTACAGTAACTAAAGTATAACACAAACCACTATTGCTGTGACTAGTGGAGTCCCTCAGGGGTCGGTGCTGGGACCGGTGCTGTTTAATATTTTCATCAATGACCTGGATGAGAAAACTGAGTGCACCCTCAGCAAGTTTGCTGATGACACAAAACTGGGAGGAGTGGCTGACACACCAGAAGGCTGTGCTGCCATTCAGCGAGACCTGGACAGGCTGGAGAGTTGGGCGGGGAGAAACTTGATGAAATTTAACAAGGGCAAGTGTAGAGTCTTGCATCTGGGGAAGAACAACCCCATGTACCAGTACAGGTTGGGGGGTGACCTGCTGGAAAGTAGCGAAGGGGAAAGGGACCTGGGGGTCCTGGTGGATAGGAGGATGACCATGAGCCAGCAATGTGCTCTTGCGGCCAAGAAGGCAAATGGCATCTTAGGGTGCATTAGAAAGGGTGTGGTTAGTAGGTCAAGAGAGGTTCTCCTCCCCCTCTACTTAGCCTTCGTGAGGCCGCATCTGGAATATTGCGTCCAGTTCTGGGCCCCTCTGTTCATGAAGGACAGGGAATTGCTTGAAGGAGTCCAGCGCAGAGCCACAAAGATGATTAAGGGAGTGGAACATCTCCCTTATGAGGAGAGGCTGAGGGAGCTGGGTCTCTTTAGCTTGGAGAAGAGGAGACTGAGGGGTGACCTCATCAATGTTTACAAATATGTAAAGGGTAGGTGTCAGGATGATGGAGCTAGGCTTTTTTCAGTGATATCCAGTGATAGGACAAGGGGCAATGGGTGTAAACTGGAGCATAGGAAGTTCCATGTTAACATCAGGAAGAACTTCTTTACTGTAAGAGTGACAGAGCACTGGAACAGGTTGCCCAGGGGGGTTGTGGAGTCTCCTACACTGGAGATATTCAAGGCCCGCCTGGACAAGTTCCTGTGTGATGTACTGTAGGTTACCCTGCTCTTGCGGGGGGGTTGGACTAGATGATCTTTTGAGGTCCCTTTCAACCCTTGGGATTCTGCTGCACCGGTCCCAGCACCGACCCCTGAGGAACTCCACTAGTCACAGACCTCCAGCTAGATGCTGCCCCATTGACCACAACTCTCTGCCTTCTTCCTTTCAACCAGTTCTCGATCCACCTCACTACTTGATCGTCAAGCCCACACTTCTTTAGCTTATCTATGAGGATGCTGTGGGAGACAGTATCATATGCCTTACTGAAATCAAGAAAAACTACATCTACCGCTCTACCATCATCCCTCCACCTAGTCACTTCCTCATAGAAGGCTATAAGGTTGGTCATACATGACTTCCCCCTCATAAAACCATGTTGGCTGTTCTTAATGACCCCCTCATCCTTGATATGCCTAGTGATGGAGTCAAGAATAAGTTGTTCCATCACCTTTCCAGGGATGGAGGTAAGGCTGACCGGTCTATAATTACCCGGGTCCTCCTTCTTGCCCTTCTTATAGATTGGTGTGACCTTTGCCATCCGCCAATCTTCAGGCACCTCGCCCGTTTCCCACGACTTACCAAAGATGATGGAAAGTGGCCTAGCAATGACCTCCGCCAGCTCCCTCAGCACCCGTGGGTGCATTCCATCCGGACCAATCGATTTACAGATATCCAGATTGCATAGCTGATCCCTAACCCAATCCTCATCTACCAAAGCAAACTCCTCCTTTGTCCTGACTCCTTCTGGGGCTATAGAAATCCGGGGCCCTCGGGGAGAGTCTGCAGGAGTAAAGACAGAGGCAAAGAAGGCATTCAGCACCTCTGCCTTCTTTATATCCTCTGTCTCCAGGGCACCCACTTTGTTCAGCAGTGGGCCTATATTGCCTCTTGTGTTAGTTTTATTTGCTATGTATTTGAAGAAGCCCTTTCTATTGTCTTTAACCCGACTAGCAAGATTGAGTTCCAAGGAGGCCTTAGCTGTCCTAATTGCCTCCCTACATCCTCTAACAACTGTCCTATATTCCTCCCAAGCAGCCAGCCCCTCCTTACATAATCCATAGATTCTCCTTTTCCACTTGAGTTTGCCCAGCAGCTCCTTGTTTAACCACGCCGGTCTCCTAGATCCCTTACTTGACTTCCTTTTCATTGGGACGCTCCGATCCTGAGCTTGGAAGAAGCGGTGCTTGAATGCTAACCAACTATCTTGAGCCCCTTTACCGCCTAGTACACTTTCCCATGAGACTTCCCTTAGCAGTTGACTGAAGAGGCCAAAGTTGGCCCTTCGGAAATCCAGAACTGTGGCTTTGCTAGGTATTCTATTCCTCCCACACAGGATCCTAAACTCCACCATCTCATGGTCACTGCAGCCAAGGCTGCCATTGACTGTCACCACTTCGACCAAACCCTCCTTGTTGGCGAGTACTAAATCTAGCAGCGCTGCTCTCCTAGTTGGTACGTCCACCATTTGCATTAAGAAATTATTATCAAACCTCCTAGACTGTGAATGACTGGCTGTGTGAGTCTTCCAGCAAATATCGGGGTAGTTAAAGTCCCCCACGATGACTAAGGCATGTAGTCGCGAGGCTACTTCCAGTTGCCTGTAGAAAGCCTCATCAACTCCTTCGTCCTGATCAGGAGGTCTGTAATAGACCCCCACAACTGTATCACCCGTGCCGGTCTGCCCCTTGATTCGTACCCACAGACATTCCACTTGCTCCTCATCCGACCCCGGACAGAACTCAATACATTCTAGTTGCTCTCTCACGTAAAGAGCAACTCCACCACCTCGCTTCGCTGACCTGTCTTTCCTAAAAAGGACATAGCCATCCATGACCACATTCCAGTCATGTGAACTGTCCCACCATGTCTCTGTAATTGCCACCAGATCATAACCTTTAGCCTGCACACAGACTTCTAACTCCTCCTGTTTATTCCCCATGCTGCATGCATTGGTGTACAGGCATTTCAGGGAGCCAGTCCTAGTACCCTTTTTCCCCTGCGGGACAGGGTCTAAAAAGCTATCCTTTCCCACAAGTGAAACAAGAGATTGATAGTCCTCCTTAGCCCGCCATCCTTCAATCCCTAGCATGTTCCTCTTGGGCTTGTCCCCAACAGGCCCAGTTAAATCCCCTCCCCCCTTCATAACTAGTTTAAAGCCCTGTCAATAAGCCCTGCTAACTCCTGCCCCAAAACCCTTTTTCTTCTCTGGGACTGGTGTATCCCGCCTGTCACCAGCAAACCAGGTGTCCCATACAGCAGCCCGTGACTGAAAAACCCAAACCCCTGCCTTTGGCACCAGTCACGTAGCCATACATTAACCTGCAGAGTCTTCTTATATATCCCTTCACCCTCGCTTGCAACAGGTATGGAGGCAAACACCACTTGCGCTCCAGACCCTTTAACCAGCCGTCCCAGGGCCCTGAAGTCTCTCTTCATTGCCCTTACGTTCCTCGTAATAATTTCGTCACTGCCAATCTGAAAAACCAGCAGCGGATAGTAGTCAAACGGCTGCACCAGTTCAGAGAGTTTCTTTTTAACATCTCTAATCCGAGCCCCAGGCAGGCAGCAGACCTCCCTGTGTGGTGGATCCGGTCGACAAATGGGCCCTCCTGTTCCCCTCAGAAGGGAGTCACCCACCACAATTACTCTTCTTTTCTTCTTGGTTGGGGAAGTTCTGAGGCATGTGGGTGAGTGACTAGCCCTGGGTGACTCACTAGATAGATTTGCCTCACCATCTCCATTCACCTGGCCCTGAATTTCCAAGACCTCGTACCTGTTATTCAAGGGCAATTGGGAGGGAGGAAGGGATTGTGAGGGTTTTCGCTTACCTCTCTGAGGAGGAACCTCCCTCCATCCATCCTTGTCCATTAAGCTCTCTCCTTCTGTCTGATGGTAGGAGGGAAGGGGATCCATAACTTGTTGAACCACTTCCCTCTGCCCTTGCCTTAGGGTGTGGTTCCACCAATCTATTTCACTTTCACACTCTCTAATGGCTCTCAACCTTTCAACATCCTCCCTCAGTTCAGCCACCTGCCTGAGCAGGTCATTTATTTGCTCACAGCGAACACAAGCAGTGTCACTGGCTCCCTCCAATACAAGTGCCAGGCTCAGGCATTCGCTGCAGCCAGAGACCTGCACAGCTGCATGTCTGCAGGAAGGCTCAGTCTGGATACCCACATTAGTACTCACTACAGCTTTCGATCGTGTTGTAACCATGATCTATCTGGTCAATCAATCCGTCTACGTCTCTCAGCACTCCTTCCCCCTCCTGTACTCCAGGCGAGTCCTCTCAATGAGGCGGATGGAACGCTCCCCTGCCCGTGCAAACTGCCACGCAAACTGCCACGCAAACTGCCACGCAAACTGCCACGCAAACTGCCTCGACGCTCTCTGTTTGCCGGCTCTGGTCGCCGCGCTTCCTGGGAAGGTTTTTTAGCCACTCCCAGCTGGAGCCACTCCTCCTGGCTCCGCCCCCTGTGAGTCAGCCCCTCGCGGGAGCTGAGCTTCCGAGTCCTGGGCAAGTCCTGTTGAGGACTTGAGGCTCCCTCCTCAGTGGCTCTTGTCGCTCTGAGTTGAGGCTCCTGGACGCTGATCTCTCCCCTCTCCGCTCCGGTGTTGCAGGCGTCCTCTCTCAAGCTACTCAACTCAGCTTGGCTCTGCCTGTGGTGCTTGCAGACAGCTGGATGCTTGTATGGTGCTTGCACCTCTGTTTTCACTCTAATGTGAAAATAGCATATGAAACACTTTGCTTGTGTTCCTCTTTCTTAGAAGCAGTTTTGTAGCTGCACCAGGGATGTGAAGGCATTGCTGTCAGGAGAGAGGTGATGGCAAATGGGAATGGAAGCAAGTTCCTGTGTGATCAGGAGCAGATTTGTTCATGAAACACTCAGGATGTGGTTTGTGGTATGAAAAGGTGTCTCTTAGACAATGTTTCTATTTAGCAGAAGGGAGGCTTGATGTCAGCCACATTTGCCAGTTTAAATGTGTGACTTGGAAGTTCTGCAGCATGTATTATCTTCTTACTAAAGGCCGAGGCATTGCTCTCTGAATTCTCTCCTGTCCAGGCTCTCCAGTTTCTCCCTTCCCTTGGCGGCCATGCCCTGGACTTAGGAATTGTGATCAGCCCATCAGTAAAATGAGTGAAACAAACTGTGGAGAAGGGGAAAGGATCTTCCACAGAAACCTCCTGTGGGGGAACCATCCTGTTATTTTCTTACCTTGAAGAGTGGGCAACCATGCAAAGCATTTCTCATTCACAGTCAAGAATAATTATTAATGTAATTTGTTCCAACAGGGATGTGAGACGCTTTATTGGAGTAGATTTTTCATGATTGCAGGCTCTGCACTTCCAATGGAACTTTAAGACTTTTGAAATGAAAATTGGTAATGCCAAATTATATTCCTCCCTGCTTGGAATAAATTTATTGAGGTCTGAAGTCATCCACTTGGTCTCAGTTAAAGGAAATGTGGTAATTGCTAATACACGTGCTGCTCTCCTACATCTGATAGAGGTAATGGAGGGTTTCAGAAAGGAATAATTACTTTGCTTTTGTAAGCCTCTCTCCACTTTTCCATGGGACTTATTGAACACAACAGTTAAAAACTTCCCAAAGCACATTACTTGTATAGTGTCTGCAGGAGGAGAGCATAGAGTTTGTACTACAGTGCCTACCAACCAGAAGCATGCCTCAGCTCTGGCTCTGCTGGTGATGCACAGATTTGTCTGGCTGGAATGTGTGGCCCTTGCAGGAGGCTAGGGAAGAGCAATGTGCAAGGTGCATGCTGAGGGATTTGATGTACAATTTCACACCTCATGCAAGTGAGAGTTCCAAATGATGATCTTCATGACATCTCCTCCCCATCTCCTCCTACTGCCCATGCCTCTTCTGGCTGGAGAAGCTCCTCTGGTCTTGTGCTGCTGCCAGTCACCCTCTCCTTCTCAAAACAAGATTCTTTCCTCTGGTGTTCAACAGCTAAAACCTAGCCTCACATGTTTCCCCTTGCTGTTTCCAGGCTTGTTCTTGATTGACACATTTAATAATCTGCCAATCCAAATGACAGTCTGAGCTCCTGTGTGCAAACATCAAATGCTGCCCAGCTTCATTAGCTGCTTCTCAGGCCTTTTACCTCTCTGTCTTGCTCCCCACAGCTCAATATTGTCTTTTCCCAGTATGTTATCTGTAGCCCCTGAAGGCAGCAGCCTGATCAGCCTTTGTTCCCAAAACATGGCATTGTAAATCCAAGCAGATCATCAGCGGGTGAGCAGTCAGAGGTGCTTGGCACTGCAGCAGGCACTTGCAAGGGGGCAGGAAGGCCCTTGGGTGCCCTGTCCCATGCACCCAGCTTTCTGCCAGGGGCTGTTTCCTATTGCTGGTGTGTGCAACAGCTTTGCTGTTGGAAGAGGAAATCATTACTGTCAGCTCATCCTCGGACATAGGGAGTGAGACAATCTATTGTCCTGTTTTGAGAAAACATTCACCCACAGTGCAATAACATGCAAAACAGCAGCAGAGGAAAACAACTCATGGCGATGCGTATGTTAAGCTGATTAAACTCACGGTTCTTCTTTACAGCAGCATTTCTGATCTCTGTGCAAGCCCCACCAAATGCTCTCACATGCAGGATTATCATCTTGTTTTCCAAGATCTCATGTCAGTTGTGTTCATTTAAAGCAGGAGGACAGTTTGTCGTGTTCCCCTTTTGTTGTTCTGCTGAACCTTGGAATTTTTTTTTTTTTTTTTTTGGCTGTTGTATGGATTGAATGGCTTAAGGACCTTTTTTTACCTTTCCAGCAAGTTCCTGATGGGAGTCGTGGTATTTCTGCTCAGGGTATCCTCTGGAGGATGTCCAGAGGCTGGGCAGACAGCAAACTCTTTCTTTTGTGGCTGGACAGAGGCAGATGAAAACTTTTGGTTCTGCTTTAGTTCCATGTTGCTTTAATGGTTATCTAAATCTAGCAGAAGTACTTCTCATGGCCATGGGTCAGGTTTGCTGTACACAGATCCTTTGGAAGGTATGAAGACATGAGGAGAACCATATGCTTTAAGAAAGTCAGTCCCTTTAAGGAATTTCTAAGTCAGCATAAGGGGAGTTCCCTGTCCTGGTATTATTCTGTAGCATAATTTGTAACTGTCCCCTTCTTGCATCCTTTTCCCTGCCCACATTTTGGAGAATGCTATTCCTGTTCCAGCAGCATCTTTTTGTCTTTGTGCATACAGGACACCATGGGACTGTTGAGATCTGTCTTTGCAGAATGCATGGATAAAGTTGGTTCCCCTTTAATATCTGGCAGAGGCCAATTTCCTTTTGTTATTTATTTTTTTGAGTTGGTTTTGAGTTTAAAGTAAAAAGCAGTTGTGCCTTAGCTCTATTTTGACCAATCAGCAGTGACTAGATAATCTCTAAAGGATATGAAAGGTTTAATAATTTTAATTTTGTTTTTATTAAAGTTTATCGTGACTCTTTTCATGTGCCCTTGGTAAAGCGGGGGGGGGGGGGGGGGGAAGAAATCTACACAAACCTCCAAGCATTCACTTAATGAAACTCTAATGGGAGGCACCTGGTGGGAAGGAAGTGGTTAGATAGCTGGGCTGGGGAAGGCAAACCAAAGGCATGCTGTAATATTATTGGAATGTAGCAGGAATCTCATAAACTCCCCATCTAGCTCCAGCAGACACTTGTCACTGGGAGCTAATGGCTTTCATTAAGCAAAAAGAGAGAAAGCTCTAGCAGCTGACTTGTTCCAGAATGTTTGTCTTGTTTGACTGCATCTTAAAGCCCTTTCCACTTAAGAAAATAAAGGGGAAAACATCACCAGATGCTGTAGCAAAACGCTGGGAAGCTCTTGGTCTCTCTCCTACTTTACTTTTTTTCTCTTCATCAAAACAAACTCCAAAGCCAGACTGAAACCACGTCAGTGTGCAGTCTCTAGTGAGCTCAGGCAGCTGCTGTTCCCTTTGGAGCAGAAGAGTTGCATTCCTGTCCCTGTGATCTCACCCTTGGTATGGAGCTTGGTCACCAAAAGCTCTGCTGCCAGTGCCAGCTGCACCTTCTGCTTCTCTTCACTGTTTCTCTTCCCCCTCTCTCCTTTCCAGTTTTAGTATAGAAAACTCTTCTCTAGAGGACTTCAAGGTGGTTGTTGCAGTGGTGCAGGTTAAATTCAAGACTGAAGGGCTCTCCCTTTTTGGGGTGAATCAGTAAAGCCACGAAGACATTACAGGTTGAACATCAGTAGGTACTGCAGCCCTGTCTCAAGACGTGTTGTAGAAGGGTTAGATTTCAGCGTGAGCGACACAGGATTCATATTAGCAGCAAATTCAGCTCATGTTTGAAGTCTTATCAGCCCAACCATGCTGCTTTGTCCAGGCCTCACACTTGCTCAGGTACCATGTCTGACTGAGCACCCTGCTGTAATGTTCTGGTGGTAAGGAGAAAAATAAACCTTCCAAAGACTTAGACACATATGCTCCAGCAACTGCTTCTGTCAACCCTAATTTATGGTGTTCATCTCGATAGTATTGCATGGTAGCAGGTTGTCTCCAGTATCTTTCCTACAGGTTTGACTGTTCTGGCCATTGATGCACAGCTGTTTTCTCCCTTTCAATTTAAATATATCTGTAATGAATATGCCTCCTTCTGTTTTAACAGGTTAATGAGTTTAGCAGGTTGCCTCACTTGCATGCTTTTGTTGGTGTATTAGCTTGGAGTATCCTTTCCTGTTCTGCTGTTGACCTGAGCCAGAAAGGGCTGGAGCTCCAGTACAGAGACTTGCTGATACCTCAATACTTTCTTTCCTACTAAGTTGCCCAATAACAAGTTAGATGGGGACAGTGGCAGAAAAACAAGCTCAGTCATGTTCAACTGGGCATAGGCTTTCTGTTCAGAGGCAGTAAGGATGTTTAACTCATTTATAAGTAAATAGTAGAGTAGGGTGAGGAGGGGCCATGAGAGGGAAGCTGCCTGCCAGGCTTTATGCTCAAGCCCTTGCTGAGGAGTTGCTGTACAGCAAGGTCTAGCAGCTGGGCTTGGCAGTGCTGGTTCCTGGGTGTCATTACTGATACAGAATGAGAACTCTGTTTCAAACCAACTGCCTCACCAGACTTCACGTGGGTAAGAACAAACCTCCAGCTCCTGCCTGTGCTTCCTGGGTTTTGCTCTGCTCCTCATGAGGGGGTGCAGCCGTGCCCCACTGCATTATCCTGGTGTCCATACAGACCTCCCCATGCCAGGAGGAGAGGTAGGAAATGTAAACAGGACCTCAGTCCCAGATGGTACTTCAGGGTTTGCTGCAGCTCCACACACACTGAAGTTTGGTCTCTCTGTGGTGGACAGCCTGGAGTCTTGCCTAATGACTCCTGAAGAGCACTGGTAGACTTAGGAGTGTGGTGCTCTGCCAGCTCATCTCCACTTGGTTGTACAGGCTTATCCTTCAGGAGCATCGGAGGCTGAGGTCATTTCCCTGGGACAGGTTTGCCTTGGCTGCACGCTTGGGTTTTGTGTGGCAGCAGCACTGCTGTGAGGTGGCAGTTTCCAGGATTTCCTTCCACGCAGCTGTTTCCTGCCCATCTGTGCATATTGTCAGTAATGAACCTTTCTGGCTGATTTCTGTGATGGGGATAAAAATGAAAGTTGTGCTTGAAGCCAGGCATCTTCTCTGGGCTTGTGACTGTGTTCCTAACTGCTGCTGTTCAGGGTCAGGAACGGGGTTAACTCCTCTCTGACCCTGACACCAAAAAGGTGTTGCGGTGCACTGGGTCCTGGCCAAGGACTGCAGTTTGCTTTCAGGAGGAAGCATCAGCAAGGCATCAGGAGGTGGTGGGCAGTTTTCCAGCTCAAGGGAGCCCAGACCTACCTCTGAAGGTCTCACCCTGATAGCTCATAGAGTCCAGTTTGGTAGGATGTTCCTAGGCAAAAATGCCAAGCTTACTTTCTTCCACAGTTTCATTGCAGTGTAAAAACAACAGGGAAAGAGGATGTGGGATGGTTTGTATTTCTCAAGATGCTTATACACAAAGAGGGAAAGCAAACACGGAAGAACTTTTCCAGAGCTTGCACACTCAGACCTGTAGCAGTAGCATGCTGATGTGCCATCCTGTTTGGAAGGTGACTGCAAAGCTTGTTGCCACTGAACGTGCTGATTTTGGGTTACAGTGTAGGCTTCATTGCCCTGTACAAGAGATCCATTTGTTTAGAAAAGCTGATGCACATCCGCAGGGTCACACTAAGCACTGGAAGAGAATGTCCTGCACCTTTCCTCCCTTCAGGGAATATTCCTGCAGAGCATCAATTCCTTTCTTGTTTGTTTCTGTCTTTTCCCTGTCATGATTCTCTCATACTTCATTATGCTGCAGAGGCATATGTCTGATGGTCTGGCAGGACCGGAGCAGGAGAGTGTCTGACCTAAACAAAAAAGTGCTTTGAGATCTTTGTTCAGAGGAGGCATTATGAAAATGGAAAATATTCTCATCCTGCACCTCACTTTTAGGATTATAGACTTAAATGCAAGATATACAGAGCTTTATCCAGTGATAGGACAAGGGGCAATGGGTGTAAACTGGAACATAGGAAGTTCCACGTTAACATCAGGAAGAACTTCTTTACTGTAAGAGTGACAGAGCACTGGAACAGGTTGCCCAGGGGGGTTGTGGAGTCTCCTACACTGGAGATATTCAAGGCCCGCCTGGACAAGTTCCTGTGTGATGTACTGTAGGTTACCCTGCTCTTGCAGGGGGGTTGGACTAGATGATCTTTTTAGGTCCCTTCCAACCCTTGGGATTCTGTGATTCTGTGATTCTGTGGCTTCTGAAATTGATTTTAGTTTTCTTTAAGAGCCATAGGCAAAATGAGATTGTATATGTTAGCAATGGGATGATTCGTGAAAGGGGCAGCTGGCACAGGGCTGGTATTTGCCTGTATTTCTCATATATACATGCTTCCTTTTCCTTCTGTAAGGCCTCTTGATCCTCTGGTGATGACATTAAAAGTCCTCAGAACTGCCTAAGAAGGAGTTGTCACACACTTTTCTTTTTCCACCAAAACCTTGAGATTGTTTAGTAATGTGTCTGGTAATGGCAGTGTCTTGCTCTAGCTGCTTCAGAAGGAAATTTGGGCACCTATAAACAAATAATAACCTACCTTAAATAAAGGGCTCATCCTTATTCCTACTAAAATTTAGTTCATGGCTGCCTTAAACAAGAGGGTTTCTATTTCTTCCAGATAGTTTGCTTTTCTGAGTTGTACGTCTTAATGCCTTTGCCATTTGTTTTGTTTAGACCTCAATGATTTCTTAAGGCAACGAGTTCCAAAGGTTAATTGGGAGCTGTATGAGAAAGTATTACCCATATTTGCTTGAAATTTGCATTTCTTCCATGTTCATTGTCAGTCCTCTAGAGACTGGAGGATGAGAGGAGCAGTACTGGTCCAACTCCCTTGAACCAACCTTCATTTGGATGCTCCTGTCAAGGCTGCCTTATTTCTTTTCAGACCAGGCAGCTCTAATTGTCTCCTTTTCTGTGTGGGTACCTTTTCCTACCCCTCTTTTCATTCTTTTAATTAATCTGTGGCCACTTCATTAAATAAATGACCGTTTAATTTTTTTGTCCTGTTCCATATGTCCTAACGTGACGTTTCTCTCCAACGCAGTGTGTCAGGTGTAGATTTCTTTTGGTCTGCCTACAGGGATGTCCTGGCCTTCCCAAAGCTGACATGATGCACCACATAAATCTCCACTTAATGCCCTCCCTGGTCCTGCCTTGGGCCCTGAGCCCTGAAATCTCAGCTTTTTTCTGGAGTGGAGCATAGGGGCCCCTGCACAGCCCCTGCTACTGCTCACCAGGCTCACAGAGATAGAACATGGGGATGGACTGAGCCTGACTTGGGAGCATTTTTCTTTGCTTTCCTGATCCACTGGTATTCATGCAGGGCAGATGCTTCTGCTCTTTTTCTGGGAACTACTCTCTCATTTGGTTACCAATTAAGCTGAAGTGTTCTGGCCTTTTCCATCCTCCTTTTTATTGTTATGAAGGGTGAATTAGGGCTTGGTGTTTAGAATTGTTCTCTGGCCTTCACTGCTACTTTGCTGCCTCCTTTGTGGCAAAACAACGGCATTAATTTTGGACTTTGCGGGCGGGCAGGCAATCTGTCAGCACACAGTGCCTGTCTGTTCCACTTCACTTGTGCAGCCACCTCGCCTTTTCACATCACCTACTCACTTTTCTCCTCCTATTCTTTTTTTTTTTTCCCTCCCCTTTTGTGTATGTGTGTGTGTGGTGTGGAGGATTGCTCAGAGAGTATTTTGTTAGAGGTCACAGCCTGGATACTGAGTGAAGGGAAGCAGGCATGTGGGTGATACGGGATGAGCAGACCTTTCCCTGCTGCGCCAGTGCACCCAAGACAGGGGGCGTGGATCTCACTGGAGAATTTTGAGCTGACTAGGGATGTGCACCAGGGACAGTCAGAAATGTGAAATAGAAGTCTCGTGAATGGCAGGACTCTAACATCCATTGTGTTCCTTCTGGAGTCAAGTCACAGCTCACAAGGAAGTGGTGACCCCATTGTGGTCTGAGGTCTGGGTCCATTTTTGTTTCTTTTCAATAATGTAAAAAAAGAATAGAGGAGTTGGAAGCCATTGCCCACAGCCCATTGCTGTTGTTGCTGACAATGTAAGGCAGTGCTTTCCCTGGCTCTGTGCAGTATAGCAGCTCCAGCTCAATATGGCCAGCCAAATAATGAAAGGAGGATGTTCTCCACAGCACATGCCCGTGTGCCCTTCACTGTTGCTGGGCTCCTGTCGGCACACTGACAGAAAAATTCTGCAGGTCCTACAGCTGCTTTCAGACCTTGGAAGAGCTGCTCTGAGCTCAGCTCTTCCTCTCAGCACTGAGACTTTAGCACATGATGTCTCTCATCTGTTGGCCCACAGCCGGTGTAGGGCCCTGGCTGAGCCTTCTGCTCCAAGGAGTGTTGCAGGCGAGGTGCTGCCAGGTGAGCCAGCTGCAGCCATGAAACACACACAGTCAACAGTTTCCTTTCTTCTGCACAAATTGGCAAGGACTAACCTTGTCATATCTAGTGCACCGCTAATGGGTGCCTGCCTCCAAGGGGTAATCATGCAGGCATAAATTTGGAAAGTTGCTAAGCTATGAGCAGTCTTATGAGCATTAAAAGTGTCCTCTTTGCCAGAAAGGTCATTCATAACTTGGTTGTGCTGCTGATGTACAATCAGTGATATTGATTGGTTAATGTATAAAAAGCACCAAATCCATTTGCTTCTATGAAAGAGAATAAAGTGCACTCAACTTTCTTATTTTCACCTCATCCTTTTGTTTGAAGGACAGGGTTTTTTTCTCTTTTTGTTTTGCCAGCTAGGTTTAAGGGGGTTACAAAAAGCCAGTTTCTGCTAAGTAGTGCATTCACAAAGGGAACATTGATTCACATCAATGTTGCTTGAATTACCCTTAAAGGTTTGCCAAGAAGTTGCTCTTACATTAACCTTCTGTTCATTAAAGACTAAATAAATAAGTCATAAAATCAGCTTCACTGCGCGTGCTGGAGTTGGATGCAAAACAGGAATTTCTTCTGCTAGGAATTTTTGCTCCAGGTGCTGCTGCTGCTCAGCCTTCTTCCCCGTGCTTTGGGCCTTTTTCCTCCTGCAAAGCTGCTTCCTTCTAAGCCCACCGGCCAGCCCTGTGTCTCCCGGTCTCCCCTCTCCCCAGGTGAGGATTCTCCCTCCCTGCCCTCTGCTCCCTCCTCCCAGGCTTCAGGATGGGCTCAGAGGCTGCCCCAGGGCCTCTCATGTGGCACAGGGTGGAAATTCACTCCAGTGCAGAGCTTTGTTCTAAGCAGCTGCCCCATGAGCCCTGACCCTGGGGATGGGCAGGGGAGTGGGAGCTGCAGCTCTGTTGGGGCCCTGCCAGCATCGGGCCAAGGGTTAGAGCCTGGACTCAGTGAACCCTGAGCCTGCTGGGGCTGGACCTCTTTTGCAGTGGGGAGTATCCTCATAGCTACCTTGGCCACTCAGGTGCCAGGACTGTGTGCTTGGCCCCAGGATGCCATGCTGTGTATGAATGCAATGTGAGCTCTGTTCTGAACTTGGACAAACGTTGACCTTTTCAGGGGAGGGGGATTCCTGCAGGAGGTGTTTTCTGAAGGATTTTTTATAAAGTGTTCATTTAATCATTGCAAGATTAAATAGAATGATTTCTATGTGGAAAGCTAGCCTCATGATGACCCAGGACATTCTACCCCATCTAGTTTTAGCATTCTTTTAATTCACTGTAAGTCTTGTTTGTTCTTCTGGACTTATTTGTCCACTGATAATTAATTACATGTTGTTCCTGTCTCCTTCTGGTTAATTCTGAAATGGGAGATATTCTTGTGCCTGTGGAGCTTTGTGCAATGACATCTACTCCAGGGTGCATCTGCATTGTCCATCCCAAGTTATCCTCTCCCCGAGTGAATGAGTAAGGGTGTTGCAGTTGTCTGCTCCTTTCGGAATGATGGCTGGGTAATGTGAGTCTGAGTGATTGCTGTTTTCTGCAGCAGGAGCTGTGGTGCCTTTGGTTAATGGTGTTAAACTAACAAAACTCTTTTTTCACTTGATCCCTGTTCCAAAACCCATGAAGGACCATTCTGTGGCATTTCTTCTCTTGAGCGGGGAGTTTCTTAGGATTTGTTCTGCATGTTGGGCAGCTATGCACATCACCCTCATCCATAAAACGCAAAGCTCTGATATCAGCCTCACTTGGAAATGTCTCTGCATGAGCTATCCCCACCTGGCTGTCACAGCAGTCTCCCTAGCATGCAAGCGCATGGCAGCCCCAGGTTCTTTGTGTCATTCCAGATAACCTTAGCCACTCGGCTGCGAGTGGTGCAGATGCCCCTGTCAGACCCCAGTTCCTGCTGAGGGCTGCAGCACAAAGCAGAGAGTACCTGTGCTCAGCAGCACTGGCTAGCTGAGGCCGGTGGGGGTGCTTGGAGATGGTGTTATGGGGGTGCTCTGTTGTGTTATGGGGTACTTGGTGGTATTATAGGTGTGAGCCTGTGGGTAACTGAGGTGCCACCAATCTCTGTACTGCTGCCCATGTAACACTTTTATTTCAATGTCTCTTACCTGATGAAGAATGACAGCGATAATCCTACTGACTGTTGAGGGTGGAGCTGTGGCATCCACCAGAAATGGTAGAGAGAGCAGGACCACCACAGGATGTCCTTCCCATGTGTATCTCTGTCTACATGTTTGTTGATGTGGTGCAAGCACAGGGGTGAGCCTTGGACCTTGTGCTGCTGATTTAACATTCCCAAGAAGTGAATCCCTGTGTGCCATCCAGCATGGCTGACAGCAGGGTTGGTACCTTGTGATCCCAGGAAAAGATTTTCCCTGTGGTTGCTCCAAAAGGAGAATCATCTTATTTTTTAATCTTTTTGTGGGATTATGGGACAATTGCAGAATGCTGAGGCCCCTTCCCCCTATGGTGAGGCGGTAGGGATTGGATCATACACTACAGAGTGAGCATGCTGAGAGTGAATCCATTTTCTCTCCTCCATCTCCCCCAGAATAAATTAGCATTTGCCTGATTTGATAAAATGGCTTCATCTCTCTGCCATTTTTCTATCTCCCATGCATTCTGGTCTGTAGAGTGTCCTGTTAGAGGCTGGCAATTTAACATGGAGGGTAGGTATGTGAGCACCTGCACGCACAGCCTGTGAGGGGCCCAGCCAATGAGGTGCTCAGGATTTGTCCCTGTATCTCAATTTCTTTATTATCAACTATGATAGCTATAATTGCTGTCAAGGTCAGTGTAATTTACTGTCCATCTGTCATTAACCTGACCTCACAGGTGGATGTGACTGCCATGCAGATATTGTTTGGGGACTGGGAATGGTTAGTGAGAGAAATTTTACAGTATGAATTTGCCCCGGCTATTTTTCTCTTTAATTGGCATGTATTTGGCTATGCACAGAATGGAACTGGAGCTCTTTGCCACAGACTAACAGGAGGGTTATTGTTAGAATTGCGATAGATGGTTTTGCTACAGCTAAACTTTTATCTCTCTCTTGAATATGGTGTTTTAATTTCTGGTTCCTAGGTTGATTTTTTCCTTTCTCTTCTGACACTAATTATGCCAGGCACATTGGGAGTGATTGCTGCGGAGAGGTACCCAGCTAAGTGTTAAGAAAGGTTTTAAAAACAGACTTAACTCTTTCCTAATGAGGCTCAATTGTGCTCTTCTCTGGGTGGTTTTATTTTGCTGATCCGTCAGTTTCTTGAGGATTTAATTGTACTTTTTCATATTAGTATTTGAAATGGGGCCAAGCAGCTTTCTATAAAATAAAATATTAAAAAGGAGAGATGTTATTGGCTTTCCTACTTTCTTTCTTTGCTTTCATCACTCTAGGATCATCATCTGCCCCTGACTCCTGGGACCCAGCAGCAGTAAAGAACAAAGTTTATGAGCAGCAAAGGCACTGGCAGGCTGGACCACTATGGCAGCTCCAAAATTGTAAACCTTGCAGACAATTTTCTTTGCCTTCCTGCTCCTGGGTCTGGCTTCTGTTGTGTTGCTGTTCATACTAATCCTAGAAGACCTTTCAAATGTTTATTTTGGAGGTAGAAGCAGGGGGTGAAGGAAGGTTGAGGAGCGCTGAAGTGGCTTTTCCAGTGTAGCTCATTTCCTGCAGAAATGACACAGAAGTGATCCAGAACGGAGCACTGCTGTAATGATCCCAACAGTCAGGGACTCCTAGAGTGGCGGTGGTTGGCAGGGACCTCAGGATGTCCCAGAGCCAGGCCAGACACAGCTGCTGGCCGGGACCGGCCCTGGATGGAGACTCCCACCTCTGTGGGCCTGTTCCAGTGCTCAACTCCTCAGGAGCTGGGAGTCCAGGGGAAGGGATGCAAAGTAGATGATGCTGGGATGGGAGGAGGCAGGAGAGAGGTGATGCCATATATCATACCATTTCTATACCATATCTTTATGGTATAGAAAAACATGTTTGAAGCAATTAGCATGGAATTCTTAATTGCTTCACTTCTGGTCCCCACTTGGGACAAAGGCAGGAGCTGCCAAGACCCTCACATCAGCATCGTCCCTGCTGTACACACTATTTTTAACTAGCACTTTGTTTTGCAAAGATGCACAAAGCTGCTGCATTGTCGTTTTTTTCCCCAAGGATGCTAATAAACAGCAGAGGCAGAAAGAGCTTTCTGCTCCGCCTGACAGTGACTCTGCTTTCTTAGGCTGCAATTCCTTTTTCCTTCTCTTTGCATTTACATTTCCTTTTTTCCATTTCCTCTTCCTTGCTTTTAGCTTTTCTTTTACTCCATCTTTATTTTTTTATCTTTATCCCTTAAATATCTAAGAGTCTCTTTTATTTCTAGTCTCAGCCTAACAAAAATCCTGTTTTCCTTTCTTCATTCAGATGTGTGCCTGCCTTCCTCTTTCAGTTTCCAGCACACCTCTCATGAGGATGTAAAATCCAAGAACCAGATCTTTGAGATTTCAAAATAAAATAAAACTCTGCTTTTAAAACACTTTAGCAGGAAAGCCAAGCTAATTGTAAATCAATGAGTCTTAAAATGCAGCATTGATCTGCAGTTAGAAATTTGAAGGGAAAGCAGTAATTCCTGCGCTGAGGGTAGATTTTTTTTTTTTTTTCTTCTCAGTAAGTTCTGGGCAGAAGGAAGGCTCATTAGGGCAGCACTTTGGAATCTGAGTAATTAGTTTAAAAAATACTTTTGTGGTGTTATTCCCATGGCTGGAAATTATTGGAGTCTTCATAGATTTATAGTTCAGCTCTGATAAAGTTTGATTTATTGTGTTTGGCGGGGAAGATCCTTCCTACATAATCACCTGGGTGAAGATCTGGAGTGGGGGTTATGCCAGGAATTGCTGCTGACACGCAGGGCTGCTATGTGCCAGGGGATCACCCCAGTGTTCTGGTGGAGCTCATAGAGTACCAGGTTGGAAGAGACCTCAAGGATCATCCTGCCCAACCTTTCTTGGCAAAGCATGACCTAGACTAGATGGCTCAGCAATCTGTCCAGCCAAGTCTTAACAAGTAACTAGCACTGGGGAATCTACCACTTCCCTGGGGAGATTATTCCAGTGGCTGATTCTTCTCATTGTGAAAAATTTTCCTCTTGTGTCCAGTCAAAATCTTCCCTGGAGTAACCTGTACCCATCACCCCTCATTTTTTTGATGTGACTCCTTGTAAAAAGGGACTCTCCATCTTCTTTGTAGTCACCCTTTACTGGGACTAATCTTTCCTAATACTATGAATCTGATCTTTCCTCAAAAAGCCCAACGTCATCAACATTGTTAATGCACATCCCTGCTAGAGATGTGCTGTGGCACCATGGCCTCACCCCTGAGGATGTAAGCTGTCACCTAGCAGTGTCCCTGAAGCCACAGAGGCTCCAGAACACACAGAGCAGGTTCTGGTGTCAAAGCTACCCTGGGAGGGACCAGGAGGTGATGCCATGCTGCAGAACCAGGGAGAGAGAAGAGACTTCAGTTCAAGCTCTCCTACTGCCAGGGCAAGGTCCTGTGTTGACCCTCATGGTAAGGGGGCAGTTCATGTGTGCCCTACAGCTTGTAGGTTTATAGAGGAGGACCACGAGGATGATCAGGGGGCAGGAGCACCTCCTATATGAAGACAGGCTGAGAAACTTCCTCCTTATATCCAATCTAAACTTCCCCTGTTTAAGTTTTAACCAGTTACTCCTTGTCCTATAGAATCATCGAACCATAGAATAGTTAGAGTTGGAAAGGACCTTAAGATCATCTAGTTCCAACCCCGCTGGCATGGGCTGGGACACCTTACACTAAACCATGTCACACAAGGCTCTATCCAACCTAGACTTGAACACCGCCAGGGATGGAACATTCACAACTTCCCTGGGCAACCCATACCAGTGCCTCACCACCCTTACAGTAAAGAACTTCTTCCTTGTATCCAATCCAAACGTCCCCTGCTTAAGTTTTAACCTGTTACCCCTTGTCCTATCACTACAGTCCCTAATGAAGAGCCCCTCCCCAGCATCCCTATAGGCTCCCTTCAGATACTGGAAGGCTGCAATGAGGTCTCCCCTGCTTAAGTCCCAAATCCGGACTGATGGGAAGGAGAATTGAGAGAATGTAACAACTCCCAGGGGTTGAGATAATAACAGCACAGTAACTAAGGTATAAAAAAAATCACTACTGCTGCCACCAATGATAATACTGATAAGAGAAAATAACAAGAGAAGAGAATACAATACCACCGCCAAACGAGTTCGACACCAACCCCCCCCCCCCCCCCCCCCCCCAAAGAGGGACCGTGCCCTTCCAGGTAACTCCCAGTTACCTCCCTGGGCATGACGTACTGTGGTATGGAATACCTCTTTGGCTAGCTTGGGTCAGGTGTCCTGTCTCTGCTTCCTCCAGGCCTCCCCTCGTCCCTGGCAGAGCATGAGACTCACAAAGTCCTTAGCCAGAATTAACATTACATAGCTACAATTAAAAACAATTGGTGTTATCAGCTCTGTTCCCAGGCTGGAAGTCAAAACACAGCGCTGCACCAGCTACTAAGAAGGAGAAAAACGGCTACTGGTGAACCCAAGATAGCATCCACCCCTTATTCCATACCATTCATGTCATGCTCAGATCCAACATTTTCAATATACCATCTCTCTTACATATATATATACATCCACATGCACAGACAGAGAGAAAGAAATCATTTCTTAGTGCATGGACCAATGCCTATAAAGCTGTCGAGTCCATTCGGTCCATGATGTCAAATTCCATCCCTTGTAACAGTCTTTCAGGGCAGGAAAAACTGTGCAGTTTTGGATCGTTGCCTGCTGATGCTGATTGTTCCTTCACTGCAGAACCTGTCTGGTTCTATCAGAATTCATTCTCTGTTGGGATGATGGCTGGAGGGAAGTCAGGGCCAGTCGCTGGTGACCTGAAGGCATCTAGTTGATGGGCTATAAAAATATTACACAGCAGGCACCAGCATACAATTAAGTTCGTTGGCAGTTTTCCCCTAAAATCAAATCCCTTTGAGGTACACATTGGACTTCCTCATCTTCCTGCATTGCCCACCAAGTATATCTGGGTCCCTGAGCAAAAGCAATCCCACGAGTGGGTTTGCCTTTTCCTGAAGCAGGAATAACCCAGATTGTCTTCCCCAGCAAATTCTTCATGTGCACCACAGGAACTTTGTCCCCCTCTACAATATGTAAAAGTTCTGACTGGTCTGGGCCAGCTCTGTTGGCAGATCCTCTGGTGTTGACCAACCATGTGGCCTTTGGTAAGTGTGTATCCCAATGCTTGAAAGTTCCCCCCCATTGCTCTCAGTGTTGTTTTTAACACGCTTGTTAGGTGGGCTGATGCCAACCTTATGAAGTTCAACCACGACAAGTGCAAGGTCCTACACCTGGGTCAGAGCAATCCCAGGCACAGCTACAGATTGGGCAAAGAAGAGATTCAGAGCAGCCCTGCAGAGAAGGACTTGGGGGTGCTGGTCGATGAGAAAATGAACATGAGCCGGCAGTGTGCTCTCGCAGCCCAGAAAGCCAACCGTATCCTGGGCTGCATCAAAAGGAGCATGACCAGCAGGTCGAAGGAGGTGATCCTGCCCCTCTACTCTGCTCTTGTGAGACCTCACTTGGAGTATTGTGTGCAGTTCTGGTGTCCTCAACATAAAAAGGGCATGGAACTGCTGGAACAAGTCCAGAAGAGGGCCACGAGGATGATCAGAGGACTGGAGCACCTCCCGTATGAAGATAGGCTGAGGAAGTTGGGGCTGTTCAGCCTGGAGAAGACAAGGCTGCATGGAGACCTCATAGCAGCCTTCCAGTACCTGAAGGGGGCCTATAGGGATGCTGGGGAGGGACTCTTCGTCAGGGACTGTAGTGACAGGACAAGGGGTAATGGGTTAAAACTTAAACAGGGGAAGTTTAGATTGGATATAAGGAGGAAATTCTTTCCTGTTAAGGTGGTGAGACACTGGAATGGGTTGCCCAGGGAGGTTGTGAGTGCTCCATCCCTGGCGGTGTTCAAGGCCATGTTGGATGAAGCCTTGTGTGGGATGGTTTAGTGTGAGGTGTCCCTGCCCATGGCAGGGGGGTTGGAACTAGATGATCTTGAGGTCCTTTCCAACCCTAACTATTCTATGATTCTATGATTCTATAGTAAGCACATGGTGCTTGCCTTGGCGGGTTGGTGGGAGTGTCAGGCTGAAGTCAAAACACAGCGCTGCACCAGCTACTAAGAAGGAGAAAAACGGCTACTTGTAAACCCAGGACACAAGGGAAGAGAATACAGTTGCTCACCACCTGCCAACTGATACCCAGCCTGACCCGAGCAGAGGTCTACCCTTTCTGGGTATCCGCCCAGAATTTATATACTGGGCATGACGTGCTGTGGTATGGAATACCCCTTTGGTTAGTTTGGGTCAGGTGTCCTGTCTCTGCTTCCTCCCGACTTCCCCTCCTCCCTGAGAGAGCATGAGGCTCAGAAAGTCCTTGGTCAGAGTAAACATTACTTAGCAACAACTGAAAACATCGGTGTTATCAGTGTTGTTCCCAGGCTGAAAGTCAAAAACACAGCACTGCACCAGCTACTAAGGAGAAAAATGGCTGCTACTGCTGAACCCAGGACACCCTTTCTTCCCCCACAGATTTGGGGAAGGGGTATGTATGTTGTATTATGCCCCAGCACTGCGTGTAGCATTGCAGCCAAGACTGCCAAGCTAACAAATGCCATATAATATTCTCCATCTGTTTCCCAGCATCAGCTAATTCTGCATGTGAGCAGCTCAAGTCCAGGTCTCCTTTTCCATTTTGAGGTTGACAAAAAGGATGAAGGCACCAGCTGGGATGGGGATGCCTGTAGACCCCTGTGACAGGATGGTGTAAAGATGCAAAATGGTTCAGGTTCACTTTAGAAGGTGGAGTACTGCAGGAATATGAAGGGCTCATTGTTCTCTGACAAAAGCGTGCTGGCTATGTGGAACTGACCCTATAATTAAAATTAATCCATGTGCAAGGAGACATTCTGGCATGGTTCTTGAGCCCCTGCCTGTTATTTGGGAGTCCATTTGTGTTCCTGCCTATCTCTCCAATGTGTTGAATTGGGGTAGTCATACACTCTGACTTCTTAACCTGACACCTCTGTCTGTCCTACTTGCATAACTCAATAAATATTTTTACAGAAATTATTTAGTTTACGGTGACTGTTATAGATCTGATTCTGCAACGGGAGGAAAGGGAAAGGTCCCTGGAGGCAGAAAAACCTTGTGTGTCAGAAAGTCTGCTGGGAAGTCAGCTCAAGAAGAATTAGAAACCCTTTAAATAAATGCTTACTTGACATAACTCTGTCTTTCACAGTCTAACAAGCAGGGAAGTAAATGGCAGCCACTGGCCAAAAATTGATTGCATTAATTGATATGCCAATAAGCGAGCTTGTTACATCCATGGCCAGCTAACAAGTCCTGCTGTTCAATAGAACCAATAAAGATTTCATCCATTAATGAGCAACATGTTAATTATGTTATCCATAAACCAATTATCCTGGGTAGCTAATGTGCTTGTTAGCACAATGAGTGGCAGAGTGAGGGTGTACACAGACCTGCCACCCACTGCAGCAGGGGCATCACCTTATCCGTGCGATCCTGGGCTTCAGGAAGACAGATGGCTCCCTCTGAGCCAGCCAGAGAAGAAGGAATTGGGAGGATGGCTGACGGCATAAGTCCCTTTTGCTGGAAAGGGACACATCTCTCTAGATTTCCGAGGCAATTTCAATTATTTCTTTCTCTTTTTTTTAACCTTTGCGGAGCACACGTGATGATCTTTTCCACTTCTAACATATTTTCCAGAGATGTTTATGGAGCTTGTGTTCAGATGGCAGAATGCAGTGCTTGGTTCCCTGCTCTGCACTGTTGGAAAGCTGTTTATGTGTTCCACCTAGACCCTGAACTTCTTACATCCAGCTTGCAGGAGGAATTGTGCCCACTGCTGCATTGTGCTTTCTCCACACCATCCATATTAATATCTGCATTAGTGCTGAAAACATGGTGTATATGTTGAACATTGTTGTCTAAAACCACTTGCAGGGGGGTTGCCTTAAGCTGCTGGCTTGCTCCCTGTGTGCAGGAAAGCAAAATACCTGCAGCTGGGGGGGATGTGCCCCTGACAGCTTCAGGTGGACGAGGGGACTTGGGGGCTGTGCAGGCACTGGACCCCTCCAGGAGGCTGCAGTGCCTGGGGCATCCAGAGGGATCAGAGCAGGGGGTGCAGGAGCAGCCCCAGAGGCACTGGGCAGCATCAGTCCCACTGTTGGGCTGTGGAGTTACCTCATATTTTTAGATATAAACCCTGGGAGACCCCATGTGGGTTCCCTAATTGAAAATTAATACTAGATCAATGCCATGGACAATTTGCATATTGATCATAAACAACTTTGAAGGCACCAAGTGTGTGCTGGATCAATAGAGCTCTTGAGCAAGCTGTAGTGGGAGAGCATCCCTCCTGTGCCAATCTCTAGGAAAGGTTAATGCTTGGGAAGTTTGGGAGTTGCTAGGTTGATATGCTGGAGGGAAGGAATGCCATCCGGAGGGACCTTGATATGCTTGTGAGGTGGGCTGATGCCAACTTTATGAAGTTCAGCCAAGCCAAGTGCAAGGTCCTACACCTGGGTCGGAGCAATCCCAGGCACAGCTACAGATTGGGTGGAGAAGAGATTCAGAGCAGCCCTGTGGAGAAGGACTTGGGGGTGTTTGTCGATGAGAAACGTAACATCAGCCAGCTTCAGTCTATGCCTGCAGCCATGTCCTGGGCTGCATCAAAAGAAGCGTGACCAGCAGGTCGAAGGAGGTGATCCTGCCCCTCTACTCTGCTCTTGTGAGACCTCACTTGGAGTATTATGTACAGTTCTGGTGTCCTCAACATAAAAAGGATATGGAGCTGTTGGAACAAGTCCAGAGGAGGGCCACAAGGATGATGAGGGGGCTGGAGCACCGTTCTGTATGAAGACAGGCTGAGGAAGTTGGGGCTGTTCAGCCTGGAGAAGAGAAGGCTGCATGGAAACCTCATAGCAGCCTTCCAGTATCTGAAGGGAGCCTATAGGGATGCTGGTGAGGGACTCTTCATTAGGGACTGTAGTGACAGGACAAGGGGTAACGGGTTAAAACTTAAACAGGGGAAGTTTGGATTGGATACAAGGAAGAAGTTCTTTACTGTAAGGGTGGTGAGGCACTGGTATGGGTTGCCCAGGGAAGTTGTGAATGCTCCATCCCTGGCGGTGTTCAAGTCCAGGTTGGACAGAGCCTTGTGTGGGATGGTTTAGTGTGAGGTGTCCCTGCCCATGGCAGGGGGGTTGGAACTAGATGATCTTGAGGTCCTTTCCAACCCTAACCATTCTATGATTCTATATATTAAAACATGTAAGGAAGAATGAAGGACCTACTTTTTATACTCTTTACTATCCAGATGGTTTTATTTCTTCATCCTGCCAGTGAAATTCCTAACTAATTTTTGGTGTTTGTCAGTCAAACAGCAGATAAGAAATGGACAGCTTCATCAGGTCTTCAAAGGAAAACACGCAAAGGAATATGCAGACTATGTACATAAGCCCACAGAGCTCTGGACAAGCCTAGCTATTGCAAGGCTGAAGAGTACAGTCTCAGCAAGATATGTGCACGTGATGTTGAATTCAGGTTCTGCTTTCAAACATGTAACATTACCCTGAACTTTAAAGCAAAAAAAAAGTTATCCACTCTTTATGTATGACAAAGCAAGTACCACACCTGTCTTGTTTTGTTTCTGCTTTTGAGGTCCCTTGAGGAACATGTCTGTGTTGCCTTCTGGACCTCAGACATGGAAAGGAATGGAAACTAGGTCAGGTTATTCATGACAACCACAGAAGAGCAGCATCTGCATGTACAGGAATATCAAAACGCCATGGTACAAATTGAGATGTAAGCAGGGAGGGAAACAGGCAGCACCAGGGAAGCATGCCCTTGCTGTAAGAGGAGACTGCAAGAAAAGAGCTGATCTGCAGTTCAGCGGAGCTGTAAGGATATCAACCACAGTGTTGAGAGCACTGAAGAACAGAAAGCCTTTTTTGCATTCATGTCCACTAAACAGAGGAGTGCGTGAGAGGCCAGAGCAGCCCATGTCAGCAGTGCTGTGGGGAGAGCTTGTCCCCAAGTTGGGAAGGAACAGGCTGCAGAGTCCTTAGTTAAGCTGAGTGTTGTCACATCAGTGACCTGCAGCTTCATATCTGGGTGCTCTGGGAAAGTGACTGAAGCATCCTCAGACCTGTCATCTGCTCCCTCTGGTGAATTTACAGAGAACAGGGGAGGTCCCATGAGGGGCCAGGGATGGTGCTTATCTACTGAGTAACCAGGGAACCACACAACTGCCAGCTCCGTTTGCCCCAGATTTCCCTGGAAATTGGCCAAACAACTGTTTGTAAGTACCAATGGGAAGATAATGAGATGAGGAACAGTCAACATGGATTTGTTAAGAACAAATCATGTCAACATGACTCAATTTCCTTCTGTGTGAAGAAGGACCTGTTTACAGTCAGTATCTTGCATCTTCTTCTTAGGAAGACTTTAGACAATGTTTTTCAGGACAATCTGAAAAAGAAGCATAGGTATTACAGTGTAGGTGAAAATATTGTGCAATGTGTGCATTTCTTCAGCACTGGAAAGCTGTCCATTTCTGAGCTTGGGGTGTCAAGAAAGTTGAAGAGCAATTTCAGAAAGCCCAAACAGCAAGAATGACCCAGAACAGAGAATGGTCTGCTTTCATCAGCTGTGAGGAGAACATGGTATTAACAGGCTTATTTGACCCAAACAGAGAAGACCAAAGGTGAGGGCAAGATAAATCTACTTGTGCATAAAATACTTCTGAAAGTAAGGAAATTATTTGTTCTCCGTGTTCAGGATATAGACAACAAGAAGCAATGGGCTTAAATTGAAGGGAGAAAGCTTGAGGTTAGGTAATAAATGAAAAGAAAAAAATCTCCTGGTCCAGCTTGTGAAGCACTGGAATAGATTTTCTGGGAAGGTTCCTCAGAGGTCTTTCAAGAAGATGAGATGAGCTGCTGTCAGGAATGAAATAGGCACAGTTTATCCTGCTTTGGGTGGACTGTCTGACCTTTGGAGGTGCCTCTGTTAGCGTAAGAATAAACACATAACCACCAGAATGGTTATATGAGGTGCTTTATTGCAGCGCTGGGAAACCAGGGGCACTCGCCCAAATCTGGCTTCGACCTCGTCACATCGCGTTCGCAATTTATACACTAAAAATTTGGTTACTAATACATATTCAACACGGATTGCATCATTAACTAATACATATGTATCAAGGATTGCCACATCAGTCTATTACGACATCAGCCTATTACGACATCAGCCTCTTCTGCGCTTGCGCAGCCTCCTCTGGTGGTCGCATTGATGAAGTAAGGAGTCTTCCTCAGATGAAGTAAGAAGTCTTCCTCGCTCTGTCCTTTTTCACCTTTCTGTTCTTTGGATATATCCCAACCATTGTGTGGACGCCAGCATTGTCTTGTTCTCACTTGACTACCCTGGTGTGTCCATTAATTTCTGCTTCGATAGACTTTCACAATACTTTCTTAAATCCACCCGTATGCCCTGTACCATATGTAATTATGTTAGCTCTTGCCACCTAGCCTACCATTGTTAACATTGGTTACTGAATAACTCTGGTACAAAGCTACAAACAGTACTGGAAAATTACAGTATTTCCAAACCCACACTACTGATTTACAAATTTTCAAATATAATCATTTCTAATATTTAGTTATCGTAAAATTTTGCCCTTTTCTCTAACATTTCCCCCCTTTGAAAATACTTCACTCAACTTAAGTAAGTATTTTCATTCTCTTAGGTAGCTGTCTCCTGATAAGTAGGTGGAGGTGTAGGGTATTTTAGATGTTTCCTAGTTACTGCTCCTATGATTCGATGGGTCCATGCCCTGTTTTGGGCTGTTTCCTTTCAAATACAAAGATACATCAAATATAGCATGAAAAATACAATCAGTATCACAATTATAGTTTGTACGAGGGAATGGACCCATCCTGTGAGGTGAAGGCCCAAACTATCAAAGAGTGCTCCAATCCAATTTTGTTCAATATATTCTCTTTTTTTTCTGCTTCCTGTTCAACTTTAGTCAATTGGGAAATATTATATTCTATGTTCGCAGTTACATTGGGAATATGAATACAACAATGATCTATTCTATCTTTCAAATATTCACAAACACCATGTTCTTTAAGTAGTAACATGTCCAATGCCATTCTGTTCTGCAAGGTCATTTTAGTCATGGCTTGTAATTGCAAATTTATATCTTTGAATCCCTTTTTGTTATTTTAGCTAATCTTTCTGTCTGACCAATTAGATCATAAATCATTCCTCTATTCCAGTATACTGCAACTTGAGTAAATAAGGATTCCATAGCCCATCCTACTTTAGTTCCTGTGGAGGGTTCCTGCCAAGTATGGCTTTCCATAGAGGATCTCATAGGGGCTAATTGACATTCCACTTCTGGGTTTTACTCTGATTCGTAACAGAGCTATAGGTAATGCTTGTGGCCATTTTATTCTGGCCTCTTGACATATTTTACTGATTTGTCTCTTTATTGTTTGATTCATCTTTTCTACCTGTCTACTAGATTGGGGCCTCCAGGGAGTATGTAAGTTCCATGATATCCCTAATAGTTTACTAACTTCTTGTACTATGGTTGGCAATAAAATGTGGACCCCTATCTGGTGATATTCCTAAAGGAACTCCAAACCGTGGGATGATTTCTCTAAGTAACCATTTTACCGTTTTCTTTGCCTGATTGGTGCGACAGGGAAGGGCTTCTGGCCATCCGGAAAAGGTGTCAACCCCTACTAGCAGATATTTGTACTCTTGTACTTTTGGTAGTTCTGCAAAATCAACCTGTCAATAATCTCCTGGTTCCACTCCTATCCTAATTCTTTCCATCTTAATTTGTCTTTTTACTACTGGATTATTTTTCAAACAAATTTCACATTTTGATCCCACTGCTTTTGCCATCATTAACATCTGTGTGGAAATTATTCCTAGCCTTAAATAAGTTACCAATGCTTCTGCACCCCAATGACATTTTTGGTGTTCAGTTTGTAGGATTTTTCGCATTATTGCTGGTGGTACTATTATTTGTCCAGTTGTTGTTGTAAACCACCCTTCAGAATTCTTTTGAGCCTCCAAAAGTCCTGCCAGCTTTTCATCTTCTTTTGAATAATTATGATCTTGTGAAAGATAGGTATGGAGTGGGCTTACCTTGAGAGGTATCAGGGCCATCATGTTCCATACCTTTCGGGCAACTTGTCGAGCTGTCCGATCTGCCAGTGTATTTTTTTTCGGATATCTTCGAAGTTCCTCCTTGGTGTGCTTTACAATGCATAATGGCTACCTGTTTGGGTTTTTGTACAGCAATTATCAGTTTCAAAATTTCTTCTTGATATTTTATATTAGTCCCTTGTGAAGACAACAGTCCTCGTTCTTTTTACAATGTTCCATGTATATGTATTATACCAAACGCATACTTTGAATCAGTTCATACATTCACCTTTTTATCGTCGCTCAGTTCCAACGTTCTTGTAAGAGCTATCAGCTCTGCCCGTTGAGCTGACGTCCCAGGAGGTAATGTTTTTGCCTCAATTACCTTTTGTTGCATTGTTACAGCATATCCTGCATACCGTGTTCTGTTCTCCACAAAGCTGCTTCCATCCGTGAAAAGTTCCCAGTCCGGTTGCTCAAGAGGTACCTCTTTTAAGTCTGTTCTGGTTGCATATATATGCTCGATGACCTCTGTACAGCTATGTTCAAGAGTTCCTTCCTCTAGGTCAGTTCCTAGAAAAGCTGCTGGATTTAACAAATCAGTAGTCTTTAGATTCACATCATCTTGTTCTGTTAAGATTGCTTGATATTTCATCATTCGGCTAGGGGATAACCAATCCCCCCCCTTTTGTTCCAAGACAGTTTTTACCATATGTGGTACAAACACTTCAATATATTTTCCCAGAGTCAGTTTTCTGGCCTCCTGTATTAGAACAATAGTTGCCGCTACCGCTCTTAAACATGAAGGCCATCCCGCACTTACCGGATCTAGTTGTTTTGAAAAATATCCTACTGGTCTTTTCCAGCTTCCAATTTTCTGGGTTAATACTCCCAACGTCAATCTCTGCCTCTCATGGACAAATAACTGAAAGTCCTTTGTCAAATCTGGGAGTCCCAATGCTGGTGATTTTATTAACGCCTCCTTCAGTCTTTTAAAGGCCTCTTTCTGTGGTTTGTCCCAAACAAAAGCTTGTGATTTTTGGGCTTCATACAGGGGTTTAGCAATAAGTCCATAATTCATTATCCACAACGTGCACCATCCTGCCATGCCCAAAAATGTTCTTAACTCATGTAAATTCCGTGGTTCTGGAATGGCACAAATCGTTTCTATGCAGTTTTTATTCCTAGCTGGTTCAGGATTTCAATAGTCACTTTTATGCATAATGATTTCTGTTCTGCCACAATAAAGATACCATCTACGTATTGCAATCGGAGATATTGTGATCTCGGTACCTGTACCTTTCCTTGAATAGTCCATGTCTCCAGTTCCTCAGCCAATTGATTCCCAAAATGGGTTGGATTGTTTTTGAATCCTTGTGGTAGTTTGGTTCACGTTAGTTCTGTTTTTCGTCCACTCTGTGGATTCTTCCCCTTCAAATGCAAACAGTTTCCTGCTATTTTTATTAAGAGGAATGCAGAAGAAGGCATCTTTTAAATCAATCACTGTAAACCATTTATATTTTTCCTTCACAGATGTTAACAGTGTATAAGGATTTGCTACTACTGGGGGGATATCTTTTGTTATTTTATTTATTGCCTTCAGATCCTGTACTAACCTATATTCACTGTTTCGTTTTCTTACTGGAAAAATTAGTGTGTTATATTCTGATTCACATTCTTCCAAAATTCGATATTTCAAAAAATTTCTCAATTGTTTTTATAATCCCAAACTTTGCCTCTAGCTTCGGAGGATATTGTTTAACTCTTACTGGCCTAACCCCATCTTTTAATTCCACTGTTACTGGTTGAGCTGCTTTTGATTTTCCCGGGATTTCTGTCTCCCAAACTGTCGGTATCACAGCCTCTTTTACCTCTTTTGGAATTTGAGCAATGGGGTTTTTTTAAGAACCAAAATCTGTCCTGCTTTTGATTCGGGGATTTGCATTATTAATTCACCATCTTCAAAATGATCATTGCATCCAATTTGGCCAATAAGTCCCGTCCTAAAGGGGGAATGGGGCATTCAGGTACATATAGAAATTTGTGTGTTCTTTTCTTTGAAATCGTAATTTTAGGGGTTGCAAAAATGGTCGCACTTCCTTCCCTGTGGCTCCTACAATTGTTGTAGCTTTCTTTCCTATTTTTCCATGCAAGTCATTTAAAACTGAGTAAGTAGCCCCTGTATCTACTAAAAATTTTACTTCCTCCTCTCCTAGTTGGATCTTTACAAGGGGTTCTTTATTTTCTGCTTGGCTTAGTCAGCTTTGATTAACAAAATCCCCCAACAACATTGTTTTAGCCATGTCGGATCCTGCAAAAGGATTTCTTGTTGACATGAACTGCCCCCCTTTTGATGGACATTCATTTTTCCAATGTCCTTCCTGCTTGCAAAGGGCACATTGATTATACCACATTCTGTCTACATTCATTCTCTTTTTTTTTTTTTATTCTTTTATTTTTTTTTTTTTTTAATTACAAAATCCTCTTCCTCCCCCCTTTCTTCATTTAATGCCGGCGGGGCTGATGGGGCAACTGTCAAATCCAAGCTTTCAATGTCTTTCTGATGTTGTAAATTATTCTTTAAGGCAAGACACCCTATACCTCTTTTCTTAGTAACACATCCCTTACATTGTTCATTAGTATTTACCTTAACAACCATTATTCCATAGGATTTCTGCCATTCTTTTTTAAGATTTCTGGGGTTTTTTTGTTTGTTTGTTTTTTTCTTTTCCTTTTTTTTCTTTTTCTGAAGGGAGGGAAAGGGGGTGGGGAAAGGAGAGGGGTAAAGGAGGAGGGGTAGGTGGGTGGGAGGAAGGCGTCAGCAGGGCTTTCCAGCTCGCTCCTGCCTCCCTTGAAACTCGTCCCATTTTCCTTCCCTTTTGCAATACAACATCAACTGCAAGATAGTATTATACTGTAAAGTTCCATTCTCAGGCCATTTTTCCTGGTCTTCTAATTCATATTGCATCCACCATACATTACAGTAATCAATTAGTTTACTCTTTTGCATGCTCTGCCCAAACCGACCCTCCTTGCAGTGACTTAAAAAAACAACTTAATGGAGACGACTTAGGGACCAATGGCATTTTGTAAATACAAAGAGATCTCCAAAACACGCACACACGCTTACCACTACGTTACAGGAATTATACAGACAGATGCTGATCCTGCAGCACAAATACCAATACCATAACCACGTTTGCCGAACCTGCAGAGCTTTCGCTACTGTCTAACGGACGGCGCCTAGGCTTTTACCCCGAGAGCTCTCTAGCCCCAACCAAGCACAGCTTTCACCGCGTCTAACAGGCAGGCTTTACTACTAGCCCAGCCAAACGCAGCTTTTTGCTGCGTATAACAGGCAGACTTTTACCAGACCTTACCAAAGGTCAATACACCATACTTTTACTAGAAATCGGTTCTGTAACTTAAATAAAGCACCTTTCTTACCATGTCAGTGTGGGAATCGCCGGGAGACGAGCTCATCAGATGATGACCAACAAGTCTCATCTATTGCTAAGCAGATGGACACTTATATACTTTGCATACAGAGATCATTAGCTCATAGCTTTTACATGTTACAAGATCATTGGCTTATAGCTTTTACATGTTACAGGATCATTGGTTTACAGCTTCTACATTTTTGCAGCTACACCGTGCACCCCCCCCACCATCCTCCTCATGCACTTATCACTTAGTGGCCTTGGCTGTGATTGCTCATAGTTTGTTGCTGTTTGCCGGTGTCCTTCATTTCCTCATTATCTGGCGTGAGAGGTTTGCACCATGTTCTACACAGATGTCTTGTTTCAGCTCGTTGATGGGAACGTGACCTTTTGACCTTTTTCGACAAGCCAATCCTCCACAATTCCCCCTTTTTCTTTGTAAAGGAATAAGGACTGAGTCAGGAGTCATTGTAAACAAGCAGAACAACATTGCAAAGCATAACAAAGTAACAAACCCCCTATAATTATGAGACCTATAACAGCGAAGCAGCTTGTAAAGCAAACGTATATGCAGCTCTATGAATTGAAACTTCTAAAATCAGCTAAATATTTCTGAAGCGCTATAAGCGGGTTACATAAAAGATAATTTGACAGACTATACAAAAAGTCTTTGTTTCAGCTAACTCTGGCGAAGATGCCTTATAGACTGACAACCACCACAATATAATTCTACTGTAGGGTCACACTGATGACAAAAACTACAGAGTTATCGAAGCACTTGTTGTATCACCAATCTCAGTTGTAGCACTATATGCCTGTGGCCATGGACCGGATCTAGGAGGGCGACCGTGCTCAATGAAAGCTCTGTGTTGACTAAGGAGTTAAGTTCTTCTATTAGTGGCTGTAGCGCTCGGCGCAAGTAACGCTCCTCCCGGGCCTGCGAGTCAGGGTCCATACACTAGCTCGGAGACGCCGTCACTGGAGCTTCTGCAACAGCCGGTCTTAGTCACTTGGATGGTACCCACAAGGGTCCTGCAGGAGCACAAACACATGCGTAACCATGGCCCAGATATATTACTTCTGCCGGTCCCTGCCACAAATCTGTATTAGGATCTCGATAGTACGCCTTAAAAGAAGGCTTTATCTTCTGTTTGTACAAAGTGCTTAATAACCGCTGGAGTTTGTTCATCACCAAAGATGCATAAATAATTTAACGTAATTTCACCCATATAATCAGCATTGATGACACCTAGAACAATGAATAGTCCTTTCAACGCAGATGATGATCTCCCCAGTAGCAAGGCTAGTCTCATAGATTCTTTTAACAATTCTGGACCTAGCTGGACTTGAGCCTCCTTAGTGGAGAACTGTCCAGTTCCCATCAGGTGTTGTAATTGCACCCCAATCAGGGGATCTCCCTGGCCTTGCTGAACTGCAACTGCCTCTTGACAGGTTTTCTGCCAATACCTGTTCCATAACAACTGCTAAGGGGTGAGGATTAATTTCACAATACTTTTAATATAACAGCAAATCCGTTCCCCAAATATATGACAACATCTGCCTAGTGGGTTCAAACTGAATGCCTGTAGAAATAACAGTTTGCCTTAACTGAGATAGCAATTTCCAATTTAAGGGAGACATTTCAGCATTTACTGCCTGACCTTGAGCGTTAATCTGGTACTTAACAGGAAAGGCGAGAATCTTTTCCTGCAACAATCAAAATCATTGTTTGACAGAGCCTCTCTCTGAATAGATTTCCAATCTATCACCTGGATTTGCATTTGTCTACCTGTGCTCTGCAACTTTACCTTCCTTTCTTCTCTCCCCCCCTCTTTTTTTTTTTTTTTTTTCAGAAGTTGTTCACTCTGCTTTGCACGGCTACAAACAGCAGCCTGCTCGGCAGCAGCTACATCTGCCTGCCTGCTTCAGCAGCAGCCATAAATACCTGTCAGCAACTACACTTTTGCGTTAACCCTTTCTTGCCTGAAATGTTAAACCACTACCTGTTAAAAACTTTTACATGAACATGATAACAAAAAAAAATACATAGAACACCATCTGCTCTCATCACACACACACACACACATACGTATGCATATGGGATCCCACAAGCACATTTCACACAACTACAATATTTGAAACACAAAATCCAGACAATCATTACTCGCACTATAAAGTCCCACGTACAGAACATGGCATAAGGACTCTGTGAAGACTATCAGGAAACCAGCTCCAACAAGCATCATCGCACTGTGAGGTGGCAGGCTCAGCCCTAGCAAGCATCCCCGCAGAAGCTCTGCCTCCCTCACATCGCATGAGGCTTGGGCTTTTATACTGACCAAAATGCACACTCATTCTGACACAGGTGGCCAGCCTATGTCAGAAGAAGTGGCCATCAATATCTATAAAGGTTTCTAAGCATCAATAAGATCATAGACATATTTGCTAACTTCTAGTACATCAGTATCACAGAGGGACTGTATCAAATGAGTTGTATATGGGACCCCAAGTCCACAGTCCGTCACAGTCCACCACAGTCCTCTCGATACCCCTGATAAGGGCATACGAGAGACCTTTCCACCGCAGGTCTTGATCCAGCACATACATCACAGGGAAAGCACACAATACATCTGCATCCCACACCCATCTCGCTTCTCCCTTTACAGCTGTCCATTTATCATGAGGATCTGGGGGATATAAATTAGGCTTCTTTTCTGGCTCCATGTCAAAAGGATCATCCAGGTCAGCATCAGAATTAACAGGCGTCAGAACTTCAGGAGCAGCAACAGCAGCCTGAGGAGCATGCACAGGCTCTTTCTTGGGGTCAATAGGGTCTGGGTCAAAAGAGTGTTTTCATCTCTGTCTTCCTTAATTTCTGTAGGGATCTTTTGAGGTTGTGAAGTTACAAGTGTTATTTCTACAGAGGTTGCCAGGTCCAAGCCGAGGCTTCCGCTGGTTGCGGGTTGCAAGGGGGTGGAATCATCTGAGCTACAGCGGCAATTTGTTTCTGCATGCGGCCATTGGTGTACGCGCTCCTGTTGCAGTTTCCCGAACTTCGCCGACACATAGAGGTGTTATGTGAGTTGTTTCGGCATTTCTGACACCACACTCCTGAGACAGTGCATTCTCGGCGGAGATGTCCCATTCCTTCACATCGATAACAGCGTAGAGGGCCGCGGTTGCGCTGGGCAAGTGCGGCCGACGCTTGAAGGGGTGCAAGAGCGGCTAACACCTGAGTCTGTGAAGCCTTAGCTTGTTCCTGAATTCCCTCAGCTAGCTGTTTTATGGCATCTACTACCATAGGTTGTGGTCCTGTTGGTTGTGAGGCCATTCTTTCTAATGCTTCCTCTATAGTCCAATTAGCTCCCAAAGTAAGAATAACATTTCGGGTAATGGGGTTGCAGTTTTGTAAAGCACATTGTTTTAACAAGGCTCCCTTCATGTAGTCTGGGACGCCTGCTTTTTCAATAGCTGCAGCAGCTCTGTCTATAAAGGACCCAAATGATTCGTCTCGTCCTTGCTTGATAGCCATATATGAAGGCACACCTCCTGGGTCCTTAACTTGGTTAATAGCTTGCCGTACTAAATTCATAGCTGCTCTACACTTATCAGGTCCTAATAAAGCTTGTGCCTCGGTTCTAAAAAACGGTCCTGTACCCATTAACTCATCCAGGGTTACCCCGTAAAGGGGATCCCCAGGTTGTCTTTGTATAGCTACGAATCCATGAGCCAGATTTTGCCAATGAGCGTTAAAAAGCAACTGCTGATGTTGTGAGAATATAAGCTTAGCAATACTCTTGCAATTGGATGGTAGCAAGATATGAGCAGTCCAGATATAATCTAACATCTGCTTTACCGGCTCACTGGTGACTCCAAATTGACTGGCCGTCGCTCGTAATTGTGATAACAGTTTCCAATCTAAAGGGGTAACAGTTGCCATCAAACCACCCTGGTGTTGCTGAAAAGTCACCGGGCATGCCAACGAGGTCGCCACCTCATCGTCCCCCTTTTCAATGCTGTCCTTAGCCACCGCTGCCCAAGCCTCCCTTCTTTCTTTAGCTATGGCCTCCACTAGGTCACTTTCTGCCCCAGGGATAGGCTCATTGCTTGAAAGAGGGTTAACAGAGGGCTTTTCTGGTTTTAGAGTCGTAGTGGTGGGGGGAGCTGTTGGTTCCGAAACTGAGGGGCTTGCTCCGGTGTCATCTGCATTTTGTGGAGATGGCAACATTACTTGTGAAAAAGCAGATGGCATTGGAATGGAGGAAGGCCAGTCAATTTCATAACTTCTGTTTTTTGCCTGAGCCGTGAGTGCCTGCTCGGCAGCTTTCTTTTCTGCCTGATATTGTAAAAGTTCATTATGTACCACCCGCCATAATTTACCTAACTTTGACTTTAACATCTCTAAAATAGTTCTCCAAATGACCAACAAATGTTTCACAGTGTCACTGCCTTCTGTGGCTGCGTTCTTCGGAGCTTTCCCGATCCCTGCTGTCTTCCCAGCCTTTTGTTTTAACAGGGTATTATATATAGCTTGCCAAATCTTATATCCAAATTTTCTTTCTGCTAATTTATGGACAGTGTGAGGGTTAACAAAACATCCCTTAGACTGTCCATAAGCTAACAGTCCCTGCAGGTCTTTCTGCAGGTCGATCCCTTTAACCTGCCGCTTTTGTAAGAAGGCAGTAAATAAATCGTACGCCGCTTGCCTTTCCATACCTTTGCGCACTTGTTGCAGCCCCTTCAGGTTTCGGCGGCGCGTATCGGCTGGGCTCGTCTATACGGTCACCCAGGGTCCGGCGCTTAAAATCCTGACATCTTGGCGCTTTGACCGTCCTGTGGCTGCGATCAGGACCCGAGCACAACTTACGTCGTCCCACTGTGGTGTTCGAGGGATCGCGTCGGGGTCACCATTTGTGGGAATCGCCGGGAGACGAGCTCATCAGATGATGACCAACAAGTCTCATCTATTGCTAAGCAGATGGACACTTATATACTTTGCATACAGAGATCATTAGCTCATAGCTTTTACATGTTACAAGATCATTGGCTTATAGCTTTTACATGTTACAGGATCATTGGTTTATAGCTTCTACATTTTTGCAACTACACTGTGCACCCCCCCCCACCATCCTCCTCATGCACTTATCACTTAGTGGCCTTGGCTGTGATTGCTCATAGTTTGTTGCTGTTTGCCGGTGTCCTTCATTTCCTCATTATCTGGCGTGAGAGGTTTGCACCATGTTCTACACAGATGTCTTGTTTCAGCTCGTTGATGGGAACGTGACCTTTTGACCTTTTTCGACAAGCCAATCCTCCACATGTCAAAGGTCCGTCATGAGCAGCAGAGGTCGGTCGCGGTCAATGGCTCCCCGAGAATCTCTCGATGCCGGCTGGAGCGGGGTCAAAATGCAATCCGCCTCAGCAATGCCCGCGAGGTCCCATCTGGGTCGCCAAAATGTTAGCGTAAGAATAAACACATAATCACCGGAATGGTTATGAGGTGCTTTATTGCAGTGCTGGGAAACCAGGGGCACTCGCCCAAATCTGGCTTCGACCTCGTCACATCGCGTTCGCCATGGGAGATAGCTCCCTCTGCCCAGAGACATCAGTGACGTGTCAGGGTTGTTTGGCTGCTCTGTGGTTCACAGGTCCACATGTGGCAGATTGTACCCTTGTCAGCTCTGGAAGGAAAAACTTCTCTGCTTCCATGGTACGTTTTCAAAAAATCTCAGCTGCCCAAATAAATGTATCAATTAGATTTTATTTATTTTTAAATGGAATAATCTTAAATGGAAACATTTTCATAGGTAATACTTTCCATTAAAATACACACATGGAAAACCATCCCAAATAAGGATTCATTTTACCTTGATTTTCACATACATCTTTGTGACTCCTCAAAGGTTTCTGGAACGCGGCAGTGTCGTCTGCTTTAAGCAGTGCTCCCGCTGCTCTCCTCATCTCCTAACGACCAGCTGTGCTTCCAGGCACCAGCACTCTTCTGTGACTACTAAAATATTGTGTGGAGAGAAAAGGGCTGGTGATCCGTTTCTAGGCAGGACCTGTTTGCTTTCTCTTTTTCCTCTCTCTCTGGCAGTGGGACTAAGCATTTCCCAAGTGCCTCTGGATGCAGCCCCCTTGAACTGGAGCTGCCTCTGCCCTGCCAGCTTCCCTCTTTCTGCTCCAGAGCTGTCCCCTCCGTGCTGGAGAAGGGAGATGCTGTTTGCCTGATGGCCAAGATTTCGAAATTAACTCATCATGACTAATGTGAGATTTGTCACAAGCAAACCAGCAAGGAAGAAAGAAATTGTGGCTATTCCTGACTCCATTTTTAAGGCAGGATGTGAATGATTAATATTCATAGAATCATAGAATCATAGAATCATAGAATCATAGAATAGTTAGGGTTGGAAAGGACCTCAAGATCATCTAGTTCCAACCCCCCTACCATGGGCAGGGACACCTCACACTAAACCATTCCACACAAGGCTTCATCCAACCTGGCCTTGAACACTGCCAGAGGTGGAGCACTCACAACCTCCCTGGGCAACCCATTCCAGTGTCTCACCACCCTAACAGGAAAGAATTTCCTCCTTATATCCAATCTAAACTTCCCCTGTTTAAGTTTTAACCCGTTACCCCTTGTCCTGTCACTACAGTCCCTGACAAAGAGTCCCTCCCCAGCATCCCTATAGGCCCCCTTCAGATACTGGAAGGCTGCTATTAGGTCCCCACGCAGCCTTCTCTTCTCCAGGCTGAACAGCCCCAACTTCCTCAGCCTGTCTTCATACAGGAGGTGCTCCAGTCCCCTGATCATCCTCGTGGCCCTCCTCTGGACTTGTTCCAGCAGTTCCATGTCCTTTTTATGTTGAGGACACCAGAACTGCACACAATACTCCAAGTGAGGTCTCACAAGAGCAGAGTAGAGGGGCAGGATCACCTCCTTCGACCTGCTGGTCATGCTCCTTTTGATGCAGCCCAGGATACGGTTGGCTTTCTGGGCTGCGAGCGCACACTGCCAGCTCATGTTCATTTTCTCATCGACCAGCACCCCCAAGTCCTTCTCTGCATGGCCGCTCTGAATCTCTTCTTTGCCCAATCTGTAGCTGTGCCTGGGATTGCTCCGACCCAGGTGTAGGACCTTGCACTTGTCATGGTTGAACTTCATAAGGTTGGCATCAGCCCACCTCACAAGCGTGTCAAGGTCCCTCTGGATGGCATCCCTTCCCTCCAGCATATCACCCGGACCACACAGCTTGGTGTCATCAGCAAACTTGCTGAGGGCAAACTCAATCCCACTGTCCATGTCAGCGACGAAGATGTTAAACAAGACCAGTCCCAACAGTGATCCCTGAGGGACACCACTCGTTACTGGTCTCCAGCCAGACATCGAGCCATTGACCACAACTCTTTGTGTGCGGCCATCCAGACAGTTCTTTATCCACCGAGTGGTCCATCCATCAAATTGGTATCTCTCCAATTTAGAGAGAAGGATGTCGTGTGGGACGGTGTCAAACGCTTTGCACAAGTCCAGGTAGATGACGTCAACTGCTTTACCCTTATCCATCAATTCTGTAGCCCCATCATAGAAGGCCACCAAATTGGTCAGGCTGGATTTCCCCTTAGTGAAGCCATGCTGGCTGTCACCAAGCACCTTGTTGTTTTTCATGTGCCTTAGCATGCTGTCCAGGAGAATGTGCTCCAAGATTTTACCAGGCACAGAGGTGAGACTGACTGGTGTGTAATTCCCCGGGTCTTCCATTTTCCCCTTCTTGAAAATGGGGGTTATATTTGAAATCCCCCATGAGAACAAGGGCCTGCGAGCGTGAAGCTTTTCCTATCTGTCTGTAGAGTGCTTCATCCACAGGTTCTCCTTGATCAGGTGGCCTGTAACAGATTCCCACAGTAATGTCTCCCACGGCTGTTTTCCCTTTAACCCTGACACACAAACTCTCTGTTAACTGCTCACCTGCCCCCAGACAGAGTTCCATACTCTACAGCCTATCCCTAACATAAAGGGCAACTCCCCCTCCTCGCCTGCCAGGCCTGTCTTTTCTAAAGAGCTTGTAACCTTCCATTCCAACACTCCAGTCATAAGAGCCATTCCACCATGTTTCACTGTTTTCCAGCTAAAGCGTGAATCAGACCAGGGTAGATCAGTACAAGACTTTGGAGATTTGGGGTGGGGCTTGTATGCGGTTTCTGACTGGAGAGAAGCACTTCATCTGCAGTGACCCAGCTATGAAAGGGACTTTCTTAATGTACTGTCAGTTGTATAGATGTAGAATATCAGATTATTTTTTTTTCCACAAAAACAAGAAGCAAACTCTACTTAAAATACAGATTGAAATGAAATCTTTCTAGAGGACTAGCCTGAAGGCCTTTTTTTTTTTAATGATTTTTTTTTTTAAATCCATGATGCTCACCTAACAGAGCAATTAGTGCAATATAGCATCCCTGATTTGAATCCATGGTAGATTAGATTGCTATTAAAGGAGGTATTAATGGGCTGCCGAGAGCTGGGAAATTGTTGCAGAAAAGTGTGTTTATGGAGTATGGTGCTGGCAAGTATGATTTCAATCGGATTTGACATATTTAACATAAGTGTATACTGCACAAGTCCTGCAGTTTATGAATAATTCCTATAGGCCTACTGCCTTTCTAATTACTGAAATTAAAAAAACCCAGGTCAGGCACATCCTAATGGAAATCTATTACTGCCCCTCCCCCACTGCTGCTTTTTACTTTTTTTTTTAATACATGGCATTTGTTGAGCACTTAATGGCTGGGATATTGTGTGAAGCAGAGTAAAGACAGGGAGAGAGTGGGCTGGGAGGAAGGGATGAGGGGTGGGATGGAGTGGCTCTCGACCCTGGCTTCTGCATGAAGGAGGCCTAGGAGAGGGGATGTCCTGGTTTTGGCTGGAATAAAGTTAATGTTCTTCCTAGGAGCTGGTACAGTGCTGTGTTTTGGCTTTAGTCTGAGAATAATGCCGGTAACACTACTCTCATGGTAAGTTAGTTGAAATATTTATTCAGTTGAACTGGACAGTAACCTTTATACAGATTGATAGTTGGTTCAAGAACCATATAAACCAGGTAAATATTAAAGGTTATTGCTTGTTTCCTTTCAGCCACTTTGTAAGTTAAAAAAACCCAAGATTTCCTATGGTTCTAAAGATACCATCTTAGATGCCATTCCTGAAAGAAAAGGTGCAGCGCTTTAGGGTACCACTTTGCAAAGATGGGGTTGTGCTGAACACAGAATGGGATAATCTTCTACGTACCTGTCTTTCCCTCTGCCCTGTACAAGTCTCTGAGCAGCAGAGGGGGAACTGTCACTCCCGGGGCAGGGAAACCTCCCAGCTTTGATTCAGGCCTTTTCTTTTGGCTACATCTGCCAGAGCATTTTGCTACTTAAGTGCCGAGGTTGCTTCCACGTGTGTCTGTGAGCACCTGTGCCTTAGTCCCAGCATGCTGGAGCCTCAACTTACTACTGCTCCCTGGGTCAGAGCCAGGATTCTCAGAACCTTTGGGATTGATCTATAACTTCATGCACTGGTCATTTTCTCTTCCCCAGTGCCCTGGCTCTTGGTTCACAGCACAGTGCTGCATTAGAGCACTGCACAGGGAGCAGCATCTCCTGGCAGGTCCCATAGCCTCCTTCAGGAGCTGACAGGAAATGGGCTGATCTGCAGGGCTGTGGGGAAGGCCTGTGGTGCTCATGATGACAAGCTTATGATGACAAGCCAAGCTCTGCCTCCATATGCCCTTTGTGCTTCCTGGCACCTCACTGCAAGGTTTTCTGGGTGGCAGAAAAGTCTGGTGGTGACTGGGGCTTGTAATATGAATATTTAATAGTAATTCAGTTGTTTGTACTCATTGCAGGCTGGAAGGTATGACCTTTTTCAGGGCCACATCTCTGAAAGGTGACGATAAAGGCCTGGGTACAAAAGTGTGCTTGCAAATCTCTATGTATTTACTTCTGTCTATCATGTGATCATTTTATTTATCGAATACAGAATTGAAAAAATACTGTAGAGCAACAGGCAATATACAGGCCTGTTAGTATGGCTACAGTATCTTATCAGAACGAATGGTACCTTCAGGGCATAAGGAATGTAAACAGTGTTTCAGAAACATTCAACCATATATTACTAAGACACAAGGTAGTGAATGGGCAGCGCTGCAGCAGCACCCAGGTGCCCTTTTGGGGAGGCTTGAGCAGGGCTCCAGCCAGTCACTGTGGTCTCTCAGTGGAGTTACCTTCTTGCTGTATTAATACAAATTGTGTGTTTCTGAGGGACAGCAACTATCTGCCAGGGAGGCTGAGACCAAAACTGTGTGACCTTATCCTGGGATCCTGAGCTGCTGTTAAGGGAACTGCACAGGGGGGTCTGGACCACAGAGCCTGAATTTGCCCATCACCCACAGTGAGGGCTGTGTGAGCATCAAAACAGATAAAACAGGCCACTCCAGTCCCAGGATTTTAGGAGGTGTAGTGGTTTAAGCCCAGCCGGTAACTCAGAACCACGCAGACACTTGCTTACTCCCTCTCTTCTTCCCTCCCTCCCACTCCTGGAGGGATGGGGAGGAGAATCAAAAGAATGTAAATCCCACGGGTTGAGATAAGAACAGTCCAGTAACTAAGGTTTCATACAAAACCACTACTACTACCACCAATAATAATGATGATAAGGGAAACAACAAGAGGAGAGAATATGAAACTAAAAGGGGAAAAGGAAAAGAAAACAATAAGCTCAAGTGATGCACATTGCAATTGCTCACCACCTGCCAACCAATACCCAGCTCAACCCGAGCAGTGATCTGGGCCTTCTGGGTGACTCCCCCCAGTTTATATACTGGGCATGATGTGCTGTGGTATGGGATACCACTTTGGCTAGTTTGGGTCAGGTGTCCTGCCTCTGCTTCCTCCCAGCTTCCCGTGTCCCTCCTCACTGGCAGAGCATGAGATGGAAAAGTCCTTGGTTGAGGTAAGCATTACTTAGCAACAACTAAAATATCAGTGTGTTATCAGCATTGTTCTCAGGCTAAAGTTGAAAACACAGCACTGCACCAGCTACTAAGAAGGAGAAAAATAACTGCTACAGCTGAACTCAGGACAGCTGCAACAGCCTCATGCTCCTCCGTGAGACCTGTGCAGTGGGATGGCTGCCATCAGGGCATTTCCAGCCACAGGGCTCTGCAGGCAAGTCGAGCTGGTCCATGGGCTTGTGGTGCTGAGTAATTGCTCAAAGAAAACATTAGGGGAGGTTGAGGGGGGAGGCACCATCAAATATGGAATTTTATTTTCCACCAGCCACTGAAAACACAGTTCCCTGGTCCCATGGAAAACTTTTTCCCAGGCTGGCTGCTTAACTTAGTAGGAAGGAGTTTTGTCAGCAGGCTGGGGGCAGGGAGGGTGGTGTTTCTTAAATCAATGGAGATAGATAGCAGAAACCCCACTGTAAATTTCTTGGGCAAGTGGCAAGATGGTTTACAGAATGTAGAGAGATGAGAACCTCTGACTCATGGAAAGCAGCATGAATTAATAATCATTTAATTGGCTTTTCCATTATGTTACTGGGTTGGGAGATGGAAGTTTAGATGAAGTGGTCAGTGGTACTTTAGCTAAAAGAACCTGATGGCTGGGAGGTGGGGTGGCAATTCCCTTCCCACCAGGATGGAGAGCAGGCAGCTTTGGGGACCCTTGCTGGTTTTGCCTCTGGACCTAGCAAAGGAAAGGATCCCCACTTCCAAGGGATCATCCCATCTCACCTCTGAAATAATGCCTGGGAGGATTTCTCTTCCTCCTCTGAAAAGCAGCTGCTGAGGAAGAGCGAGAAAACAAGCAGGTCTCTGAGCAGTGTTGTGGCAGGGCAGCATACCTGCAGCAGCACCATCCCCTTGCATTTGGCTTTTGGGTACATTTGTTCAGAAACACATATTTTTCTCTAAGGTCAGCAAATCTGAACTAAATCCATTTAAGAGTCAAAATAATAAGAATACTGGTGCATAGTTGTACATCATACTTTAAGCACTGATTCCTTTTCTCTCCTGCAAAGCCTGGACCTCTAAGTGTGATGTTGGATGTGGTTAGGGTGCAGGTGTTGGGCTCCACCTTCCCTGATGCCAAGCTGCCAGTCAGGGCTGAGGCCCTTTCGACATTCTCAGCCAAGGACATTCTGTCCTGACCGCTCTGTGCAGACAAAAGTCACTGGCTGCCAGGAGAGCAGGTGTCAAGCTGCATGCCCTCGTTTCTCCAGGCATAAGAGAGTTCTGAATTCCTCTGGTCTGTGACATAGACTGAATGTGTCACTTTGCGTGTTTGGCTGTTTATCAACAATAAACTTCGGTCTCTGTAAAAATTCCCACTTGAGCTTTCAACTCAAAAAACAATACTTAGAACAAATATTCCACATGCATTTTTCAGAACTCTGCAACAAACCAGTTATTCTGGGGTCTGGACAGTCATTAATAATTCTGGGTTTGAAAGATTGAAGTTATGTGTTGGATCAAGTGCATTTAATAAAATTGGGCACTTTGGAGATGGTAAATAAAAGTAATTTTTTATTACTTTTTACTTTGCCCTAATTCTAAGCAAGCTGCTTTCCAGTAGAAAGGAAATAAGGAAATGCCCTGTCATGACTCCAGGGGTTACAGCTAGTGTTCAATAGCTATGGGACCACTCACACCACACAAGGCTTGGGCTGGGTGTTTTAAGGCAGGGTGGTCCTCTGCCTTCCACGGTGCTGGCTCTTGGTCATGGACTCTGCCTCCCCAAACCCACCCAGAGGAACTGCTTTCCTTGGTGGAAGAGCAGTGCAGGTGGGTCCAGGGTGGTGCCATGTTTCTTGTGCTCCAAACACATTTCATTAGTAGGAAGCAATGAAGGCCAGCTACGGTCCTGTAGACATCTTTAATGACTTTCCAGTCCTGAACTCCAGGGAGAGTCTGGGGTTCAAGCTAGTGTGTTGACCTGGGACGTCATTCTATCATTTTGTGTTGATGTCCATGAGTCGGCACTGAGAGTACAGACTTGTTCTACATAAAGAAACTCTTAGTTTGGATATTTTAATGGAGTTGGAAGCACAGTGGGGTCCCATGGTTTTGGATTCAGGTGCAGCCAGGACTTTACATTGTGCATGTAGGCTGCATAACCAGCCAGAGCTGAAACACCAGGCTCGTGGCAGGGCAGCGCTGTGGGTAAGGAAATCACCTCTAAGCAGGCTTAGGCATGGCCAAATCTACCAGGAGAAATTCAGTAGTACCAGAGCTCCTCTTATCCCTGCCTCCATCTGGCAGTATTGTTATCTACTTGCAATACCAATTCTCCCTCTCCTGGAAGTTATTTTGCCTCTATTTAAGTGAACCCTTAGAGGTGGGGTCTGGTAGGGAAGATGGTTAGAAATGGGGAACTCTTCCTGTGATGTGATACCTTTTGGAATGAAGCTCATGCCAGTGGACATTTGGCTGTTTATCAACAATAAACTTTGGGGATTTTTGAGAAGGAAGCAGTTTGCCTGGATCTTACTCTGACAGCATCTTCTGAAACAAGGAGCTGATACCAGCGGGTTCACAAAGAGAATAAGAGACAAGGGGAAGAGTATGGGGGGACTGGTCGAAGAATGCTACAGTACTTTGTTAATTGGCAGCCGATCCATCATATTAAATATCCAGCTTTCCTTTCAAGTTACTTTCCTTTCAATATTACCTTTCAAGTGAAAATTAATAACTCCTATTAAGGGCAAAATGGGTTTGAAGTCGATTCGAGACAGATTAAAGTACTGTTATGAATGTGTGCTCGGGGAGGAGGAGATGGCGGCTGTGTATAATATACTTGTCCTTACAGCTTTTAAATAATAGATGTCCCACAAATTTATGTACTGCAGGCTGCCAGGGTTCGGGGGAGGGGTAAAGATCAGGGATGCACTTCTTGGAACATTGCAACTTGCTGAGGGTTTTGCTGTTGACTTCTGGGCTCATTTGCCTTTTTGCGTTTTGTTGAAATAAATTTGCCTTTCCTCAGTTTATTATAGCATGAGGGTCAGAGTCCCACCCCGGCACTGGCTGTAGGCTGGGTCTCTGCCATTGTGGGTTTGGTGGGACCCTCAGATGTGCACTTTTGCCTGGCAGTGTGCCACTGCTTCCAGCACAGAACGCACCTCACTTGGACTGATGGCCACAGATTCCAACCACCTCCAATGCAAACATATTCTAGAGTGTTCATATGCAAAACATCCAGTGAGCTAGGAGTATGAGTTCTGCTTTGTCGAGTCAGTCCAACTGCTCTTGGAGCTGACACATTGGCCTTTGTGTCTGGCCAAGCATTTGTGTGTCCAATGTGAATGCTGGACAAGACTTTCCTGGATGGCAACACCTAGCAGGTTGTAAGCAGCCCACAGAAATAGCTGAGATTTCTCTGCTTCTAACTATAAATGACACTGTTCCCTTACTATGAAAGATAGTCAAAAATGAATGTTTTTGGCCAGGCATGCTTTCTAGGATGTAAGTTAGTCCACAGTCTCATCCTCCTCCAAGTCTTTGGTATGTGTTTCAAGCAACAACAGCAGGGTAAATGGAAGTACTGTCTTTTTCCAACTTAAGCCTCTTTGGGGATGTTGTGATATAAATCTCATTTTGTTGCAGCACCAGCCAGCCATGTAGAGAAGGAGCTGACAGACCCTCCAGCATCCTCTAAACGAATATCGTTTCCCAGCAGCTCTGAGTTGCCTCTCCCCTTTAAATGGTCAGAAACTTCAGAGGAGACTAAAGCAGAGCAGGTAAGGAAAAAGAAATCAGCTTTTTGTGCATCTACAAGAAGGTAATTTGTTTCATATGTGCCAAAAGCAAATAATAAAATAGGAGGAGGATGAAAGACAATAACTGGTGGTAGGAGAAGGCATCAAATTATTAAAGTCTAGCTGTAAGGAAAGAGGAAAGCAGCAGTTGTATCAAGTGAGTGATTAATTTGTCTTGCTCTGCAGATGTATCAGTGTCCATATTGCAAATACAGTAACATAGACGTGAATTGGCTGCGGGTGCATGCCGTGACCCAGCACTCGCTGCAGCCCATGCTCTGCTGCCCTCTCTGCCAGGACATGCTGAACAACAAGATCCATTTGCAGCTGCACCTCACCCATCTGCACAGTGTGTCACCTGACTGTGTTGAGAAGCTCATCATGACAGTAAGTGCTGCATAATCAAGCATGTCTGCTGCCTTCCTAGCAAAGATGAAGAGTAAAGGGATGGCCTGACCTGTGCGGGCTAACTTGGCTGTGGTGGGCAGCTTCTTCATGTGTCAAGGCTCTGTCATCTAGATTTTTCCTATCCCTGTGTGTTTTGTCACAGAGACTATCTTGTCCATGCTCAAGCACTATGGAAACTGGCAGTGTTTCAGCATTGAGAAATTTCCCTGCAAATAGAATAAATATGATTTCCTTTAACTAATGAGGTCATTTGAGATCATGCATGGGATCAGATTTTGCACAGAAGTTTCTGGGAGATACAGTAGCTGATGTGCTGTGCTGCTCCTGCTGCAGAGAGAAAGTGCTTATGTGTTGATGGGCACTTCCCAAGAAGGGCAGACAAGGTGATTAAGGTAACATTACAGAAAATTAGATACCAAGTTTCTGCTTAAAATATGACTTTAAGAACCAATAGAGTAACTTCCTTGGCAGTCTCATCTCATGGAAGGGAGACAGTCCTATTGTGCAGCCCATGTTCAGTGCTCCATTCACTTAATCAGTGTCCTGGGTTCAGCTGTAACAGTTACTTTTCTTCTTCCTATGTTGTGGTTTAAGCCCAGCCGGCAACCCAGAACCACGCAGCCACTCACTCACTACCCCCCCCCCCCCCCTTCTCCCCCTGCTCCTGGAGGGATGAGGAAGAGAATCGAAAGAATGTAACTCCCACAGGTTGAGATAAGAACAGTCCGGTAACTAAGGTATAACACAAACCACTACCGCTACCACCAATAAAAATAATAAGTGAAATAACAAGGGAAGAGAATACAACCGCTCACCACCCACCGAACAATACCTGGCCCAACCCGAGCAGCGATCTATCCCTTACGGATAACTGCCCCCAGTTTATATACTGGGCATGACATGCTGTGGTATGGAATACCCCTTTGGTTAGTTTGGGTCAGGTGTCCTGTCTCTGGTTCCTCCCGACTTCCCCTCCTCCCTGGCAGAGCATGAGACTCAGAAAGTGCTTGTTCAGAGTAAACATTACTTAGCAACAACTGAAAGCATTGGTGTTATCAGCATTGTTCCCAGGCTGAAAGTCAAAACCAGCACTGCGCCAGCTACTAAGTAGGAGAAAAAATGACTACTGCTGCTGAACCCAGGACAAGGGTGAATTATTTTTAGCCCGGTGGGCCCATGACATCTCAGGCAACCAAGGCAGAGATGCAACTTATAGATGGGCTTGTGATTAAGGGGTGGATTTAACAATGGACACTATTGCCCAGGTCATTCATGAGTGTGAAACATGTGCTGCAATTAAGCAAGCCAAACGGTTAAAGCCTCTCTGGTATGGAGGACAATGGCTGAAGTACAAATATAGGGAGGCCTGGCAGATTGACTATATCACACTCCCACCAACCCGCCAAGGCAAGCGCCTTCTCCCCCTGCTCCTGGAGGGATGGTGGAAGCAGCCACTGGATGGCTGGAAACATATGCTGTGCCCCATGCCACTGCCCAGAACACTATCCTGGGCCTTGAGAAACAAATCTTCTAGTGACACGGCACCCCAGAGAGAATAGAGTCAGACAATGGGACTCATTTCCAAAACAACCTTATAGACACTTGGGCCAAAGAGCATGGCATTGAGTGGGTATATCACATCTCCTACCATGCACCAGCCTCTGGGAAAATCGAACGGTACAATGGGCTGTTAAAAACTACACTGAGAGCAATGGGGGGGTGGGACTTTCAAAGATTAGGATGCACATTTACCAAAAGCCACCTGGTTGGTTAACACTAGAGGATCTGCCAACAGAGCTGGCCCAGCCCAGTCAGAATGTTTACATACTGTAGAAGGGGATAAAGTTCCTGTCGTGCACATAAAGAATTTGCTGGGGAAGACAGTCTGGGTTATTCCTGCTTCAGGTAAAGGCAAACCCACTCGTGGGATTGCTTTTGCTCAGGGACCCGGATATACTTGGTGAGTAATGCTGGAAGATGGGCAGGTCTGATGTATACCTCAAGGGGATTTGATTTTAGGGGAAAACAGCCAATGAACTCAATTGTATGCTGTTGCCTGCTATGTAGCACTTTTATAGCCCACCAACTAGATGTCTTCAGGTCACCAGCGACTGGCCCCAACTTCCCTTCCATCATCATTCCAACAAGGAAGGAACTTTGATGAAACCAGATGAACTCAGCAGTGACTAGACAAGTTCCTCAGTGTCATCAGCAGGCAAGAATCCAACACTGCACACAGCCTCTCCTGCTCTGAAAGACTTTTACAAGAGATGGAGCCCGACAGCATGGACCAGATGAACTCAGCAGCTTTATAGGGATTGGTCCATGCACTAAGGAATGATATCTCTCTCTTTCTGTGTGTGTGTGGATGTATATATATATATATATAAAAAAGACTAGAGTGATGGTATATTGAAAAATGTGGGATCTGAGCATGACATTAATGGTATGGAATAAGAGGTGGATTCTGTCCTGGGTTCAGCAGTAGCAGTCATTTTTCTCCTTAGTAGCTGGTGCAGTGCTGTGGTTTTGACTTTCAGCCAGGGAACAACGCTGACAACACCGATGTTTGTAGTTGTTGCTAAGTAATGTTTACTCTGACCAAGAACTTTCTGAGTCTCATGCTCTGCCAGGAAGGAGGGGAAGTCGGGAGGAAGCAGAGACAGGACACCTGACCCAAACTAGCCAAAGGGGTATTCCATATCACAGCACATCATACCCAATATATAAACTGGGCCAGTTACCCGGAAGGGCTAGATTGCTGCTCTGGTAGGCCTGGGTGTCAGTCAGCGGGTGGTGAGCGGTTGTATTCTCTTCCCTTGTTATTTCCCTTATCATTATTATTGGTGGTAGCAGTAGTGGTTTTGTGTTATACCTTAGTTACTGGACTGTTCTTATCTCAACACGTGGGAGTTACATTCTTTCGATTCTCCTCCCCATCCCTCTGGGAGCGGGGGAAGGAAGTCTGGGGGGGGGGGGGGGATGGAGTAGCTGGCCTTAAACCACAACAACCCCTATGTTGCCAATCTAAATCCATCTGAGCCACTTCAGTCTTAGCAGCTTGATCCACCTGTTGATTGTTCCAATGTTCCTCTGTGGCCCGACTCTTGGGTACATGAGCATCTATGTGGCGTACCTTCACCACCAGGTTCTGCACCTGGGCAGTGATATCTTGCCACAGTGCAGCAGCCCATATGGGTTTACCTCTGCGTTGCCAGTTGCTCTGCTTCCATTGCTGCAACCACCCCCACAGGGCATTTGCCACCATCCATGAGTCAATATAAAGCACTGGCCACTTTTCTCGTTCAGCAATGTCCAAGGCCAGCTGGATGGCTTTCCCCTTGCCTGGCTGGAAGCAGGGCCCCTCTAATAGTGATCATAAGATTCTCTGCTTACATCTTGTACAGAGGGATTAGAATTCCTTATCACAGGAGTTGGAATAAAATCAGCTCTCAGCTCTTCCACTCCATCTGGGAAGCTGCTGATCCAAAAAATGGAGCAGCAACTTTCTTGTGATGATCATCCTTGACCGTTGTTTTCCTCTTCAATTCATGCACCTGTTCCTCTAGAAGGGAGGTAGATTTTTCATCCCATTTTCTCATGTCTTCTCCATGATCCCGCAGGTAAAACCATAGGGTGCCTTGTGGCGTGTACCTTCTATATCTTCTCTCTCGGGCAATAGGGCTCCATCTGTTAAAAGCTGAGATGCGGGTCTACACATGGGGAGCTGGATAGATCGTCTTTCAATTGCTTAAACTCCTGGGACAGGAGTTTTTCCACAGCTGAAATGATGATTCTATGATCTCCTACCCTGATTCCTGGTGTAATACATCTTTGTGCTCAGGTGTAATATTTATTACCTGGATTAGGATTAATTTATTCCAAATTTTAAACTTTCCTTTGAATACAGATACCTAGTGTTGACCCACAAATTTGTCCATAGAATCATAGAATAGTTAGGGTTGGAAAGGACCTCAAGATCATCTAGTTCCAACCCCCCTGCCATGGGCAGGGACAACTCACACTAAACCATCCCACACAAGGCTTCATCCAACATGGCCATGAACACCGCCAGGGATGGAGCACTCACAACCTCCCTGGGCAACCCATTCCAGTGTCTCACCAACCTAACAGGAAAGAATTTCCTCCTTATATCCAATCTAAACTTCCCCTGTTTAAGTTTTAACCCATTACCCCTTGTCCTGTCACTACAGTCCCTGACGAAGAGTCCCTCCCCAGCATCCCTATAGGCCCCCTTCAGGTACTGGAAGGCTGCTATGAGGTCCCCACGCAGCCTTCTCTTCTCCAGGCTGAACAGCCCCAACTTCCTCAGTCTATCTTCATACGGGAGGTGCTCCAGTCCCCTGATCATCCTTGTGGCCCTCCTCTGGACTTGTTCCAGCAGTTCCATGTCCTTTTTATGTTGAGGACACGAGAACTGCAAACAATACTCCAGGTGAGGTCTCACAAGAGCAGAGTAGAGGGGCAGGATCACCTCCTTCGACCTGCTGGTCATGCTCCTTTTGATGCAGCCCAGGATACGGTTGGCTTTCTGGGCTGCGAGCGCACACTGCCGGCTCATGTTCATTTTCTCATCGACCAGCACCCCCAAGTCCTTCTCTGCAGGGCTGCTCTGAATCTCTTCTTTGCCCAGTCTGTAGCTGTGCCTGGGACCCAGCTGTAGGACCTTGCACTTGTCATGGTTGAACTTCATAAGGTTGGCATCAGCCCACCTCACAAGCGTGTCAAGGTCCCTCTGGATGGCATCCCTTCCCTCCAGCATATCAACTGGACCACACAGCTTGGTGTCATCAGCAAACTTGCTGAGGGCGCACTCAATCCCACTGTCCATGTCAGCGATGAAGATGTTAAACAAGACCGGTCCCAACACTGATCCCTGAGGGACACCACTCGTTACCGGTCTCCAGCCAGACATCGAGCCATTGACCACAACTCTTTGTTCTTTTTCCACCGAGTGGTCCATCCATCAAATTGATATCTCTCCAATTTAGAGACAAGGATGTTGTGTGGGACAGTGTCAAACGCTTTGCACAAGTCCAGGTAGATGATATCAACAGCTTTACCCTTGTCCATCAGTTCCGTAGCCCCATCATAGAAGGCCACCAAATTGGTGAGACTGTGTTAGGAATTGGAACTCCAGTTAATGGGAGATCCAGGCTTTCTCCTGATTTAGGCAACTCTGCACACATCCAACAGTCACTATGATTAAAAACCTTAGAGATATTCTGCATTAATTTCAGGTATAAGTTCTGGTCTTGAGCTTGTGCGCCAGTTATCATATGAGTCCAAATTATGACCGACGCAATTTCATAGGCAAGGGTCCTGAAGGTTCGACCTGCCATGTCTTCTCTGGCTCTGGTGCTTTCTTTTTTTCTTGAATAATGTATCCAAGCAGGTTGTTCCTTTATCTTCACTGCTGTAAAGGTGGTCAGTAATAACTGGTACGGTCTGCTCCACTTCTCCTGTAGAGGATCTCCTGAAAAATTCTTAACATAAACCTAGTTTCCAGATCTGAAAGGGTGAATCAGATAATCCAAACCTCTTGATCTTGTTCCTACTATTCTTTTATTTATTTCTTCCAATTGTTTTCCCAGATTGATCAGAAACTGTCGGAGATAGCCTTCCCCCATTTCCTGAAGACTTTCTCCTTTAAAATGGGACTGATGTGGTCTTCCATACAAAATCTCAAATGGGCTAACCTCTTCTTTCGACTGAGGTTTAGTTCAAATTCTTAGCAGAGCCAGTGGTAAGGCTTAGTACCAATATAAATTTGTTTCCTGACATATTTTACTAATCTGTTGTTTAATCAGATGGTTCATCTTTTCTACTTGCCCACTGGCCTGAGGCCTGTATGGAACATGTAGTTGCCAATCAATTTCTAATTTTTTTGTTTATTTCTTGTGACAATTTTGAACTAAAGTGTGAACCTCGGTCCGAAGAAATTGCCTCTGGTACTCCAAAATGAGGTATTATCTCGTTAAATAATGTTTTAATCACTTGTCTTGCATTATTTATCCTACAGGGGAATGCTTCTGGCCAGCCTGAAAAAGTATCCTTTAACACCAACAAATATCGATAACCTCCTTTTCTCGGTATTTCAGAAAAATCTGTTTGCCACTTCTGTCCCGCATAACTTCCTCTCCCAATTGTCCCAATTTGATTTCTATTTTCAGTTTAAGGATTATTCTTAAGACAGAGCTGACTTTGTTTTGTCACTAATTGAACTATAGTATATAGATTTCTTCCTACAATTTGTTTGTTTCCGTATTTATCCAAAGAGTTACTACCCCAATGAGTTTTATTATGTTCCTCCTGAACTAACTTCCAGAGTTAGTTATAGGGGATTACAATTGGCCCATCAGGTATCTGAACCCCACCCTCTTTATTTTCCTGTCCTTTTAGATCTTGAATCAATTTTCTATCCTCTTTTGAATATCTAGGTTTAGATTTCTCAATTGTTAGTTTGCCATCAGGGATTAAGGACATGATTTGAGATTGTTCAGCTACTCAATTGGCTTCAAAATCGGCCATATTATTTCCAATTTCCTGATCAGAGTCACCTTGATGTCCTTTACAGTACATAATAGCTACTTCTTCAGGTAGCTGAACAGCTTCCAGTAGTTGTAGAATTTCTGTAGCATGTTTAATCTGTTTCCCTTGTGTGTTCAAAAATCCTTGCTCTTTGCAGATAGCACCATGTGCATGTACCACACCAAATGCGTGTTTAGAATCAGTCCAAATATTTATCCTTTTATCTTTAACCAATTCCAGGGTTCTCGTTAAGGCTATTATTTCTGCCTTCTGGGCAGAGGTGTTCGCAGGTAAAGGTTTAGCTTGTATTACCTGTGAAGTGGGGGTAAAGGCATATCCTGCCTTTCATTCACCTGCTTTCATTCATGAAGCTACTACCATCAGTAAACCAAGAATCAGCATCTTCCAGAGGTTTTTCTTTCTATTCTGGTCAGCTCGAGTACACATTCTCTATAGTGGCCAAGTAGTCATGTGTTAGTTGTTCACAGCGTTAGTGTTTCACAACGTTAGTGACCACAATTTCTGTATCACCTTGTTCCACAAGGGTGGCCTGGTATTTAAAAAAACGTGAAGGAGATAACCAGTGAGCTACTTTCTGTTTCAGGACTGATGATATAACATGGGAAACTAGTACAGTAATTTTTGTCCCAAGCTGAATTTGCGAGCCTCTTCAATATTCATGACAACTGCTGCCACAGCTCTTAGGCATCCGGGCCATCCTTTGCTCGTTTCATCCAGCTGTTTTGAAAACCACGTCACTGCCCTTCTGTAGGGTCCTAGTTTTTGAGCAAGGACCCCCAAAGATATTCCCTGTTTTTGATAGGTATATAGCCAAAATGGTTTAGTCACATCCGGAAGTCACAGAGCTGGAGCTCTCATTAGCTCTGTTTTTAAATTTCTAAAAGCCCCCTCTGCTGTATCAGTCCATTCTAAAGAGGGAGTGTTTCCTTTCAACAGTTCATATAGTGATCTTACCAAAACACCATAATCATGGATCCAAAGTCTGCACCATCGAGTTATTCCGAGGAATGTCCGGAACTCCTTGTAGGTCGACAGTTGTGGAGTCTGACAGATAGCTTCTTTTCTAGCAGCTCCAAGTTCTCTCTGTCCTCCTGTTATTTCATATCCTAGGTAGGAAACTCAGGTTTGGATTAGTTGGGCCTTTTGTTTGGATACCCGATAACCATTCAGTCTCAGAAATTTTAATATTTCCACTGTCCACTGGATACATTCTTCCTTTGTTTCTGTAGCAATTAATAGGTCATCCACATATTGTAACAGAGTCCCCGTCTGAGTAGGTGGCTTCCATGATACTAGTTCCAGTGCTAACTGATTTCCAAAAATTGCTGGACTGTTGTATGTCGCAAAGAGCTGGGAGACACGAGCATAACTTGCTTTAGAAGTCTCATTTATTGCTAAGCAGATGGATACTTATATACTTTGTTTGCATGTTTATAGTTTGGTTACAGAGAGATTATTGGCTTATAGCTTTTACATGTTACAAGATTATTGGTTTATAGCTTCTACATGTTACAAGATTATTGGTTTAAGATACAGTAAAGGAATTCAGCAAAACAGAGCACAAAATAGAATCAGGGACAAGGAGTCTGGTCAGTAAGATAAACATTAAGCAACATGAAGGTCACAAACTTAATTATCGTTCTGCTTCTGCCGCGGTTTATCTCCAGGGCGCGCTCATCTTGCTCCCTTGTACTTTTCCATCTGAGATCTGCACCAGCTGCAGCATGTCACCATCTGCATGGCCTCTGCTCCGCAGCCAGTCCTTTGCAAAGCTCTCCACAGTTGTAAACCCCTTAGGTAAACCGTCCAAGTTAACTGAGTTTCCCTTCCTGTGTCAGGGTTTTCCCATTTGAAAGCAAATAAATTTTGGCCTTCTTTGGGCAGTGGTAAGCCAAAGAAAGCGTCCTTTAAATCCAGAACAGCAAACCATTTCTGATTATTACTCAATTTAGTCAATAATTCATACGAATTAGCTACTACTGGATGAATATCCTCTGCAATTTTGTTGACTGCCTTGAGATCTTGAAGCAATCTGCAACTTTTCCCATCATATCTCTTTACTGTCCAGATAGGAGTATTATATTCCCAATTCACATTCAATTAATAATCTATATTTTAAAATTTACGAATGATTTTTTTTTTATTCCCTTTGATCTTCTAATTTTAAGGGACATTGTTTTATTCTAATTGGCCACGCCCCCCTTTTTTATTTCTACTTTAACAGACAAAGCATTTTTCACCTTACCTGGAACTTCAGATGCTCATACTCCCAGAAATACCTGATTGAGGTTTTCTTCTATTTCAGGGAGGTCCTCCTGTTTGATTTTCAGCTTAATTAAACTCAAAACTGCAATTAATTGATTGTTTTTAACTCTAAATTCCATTTTGCCTTCTTTAAATGTTGCTTCTCTCCCTAATAAAGATTTTAGAGAATTTGGCATGCATAAAAATTTATGCATTCCTATTTGTTTTCCCAATTTGTACTTTAAGGGTTTCAGAAATAATGCCTCTTTTTTTTTCTCTCTCTTTTTCTTGGTGGCCAGTAGCTACCACATCTGTAACGAATCCTTTTCTCTCTGATTTAACACCAAATAAGTTGCTCCTGTATCCATTAAAATCACAGAATCACAGAATCCCAAGGGTTGGAAGGGACCTCAAAAGATCACCTAGTCCAACCCCCCCACAAGAGCAGGGTAACCTACAGTACATCACACAGGAACTTGTCCAGGCGGGCCTTGAATATCTCCAGTGTAGGAGACTCCACAACCCCCCTGGGCAACCTGTTCCAGTGCTCTGTCACTCTTACAGTAAAGAAGTTCTTCCTGATGTTAACATGGAACTTCCTATGCTCCAGTTTACACCCATTGCCCCTTGTCCTATCACTGGATATCACTGAAAAAAGCCTAGCTCCATCATCCTGACACCTACCCTTTACATATTTGTAAACATTGATGAGGTCACCCCTCAGTCTCCTCTTCTCCAAGCTAAAGAGACCCAGCTCCCTCAGCCTCTCCTCATAAGGGAGATGTTCCACTCCCTTAATCATCTTTGTGGCTCTGCGCTGGACTCCTTCAAGCAATTCCCTGTCCTTCTTGAACAGAGGGGCCCAGAACTGGACGCAATATTCCAGATGCGGCCTCACCAAGGCTGAGTAGAGGGGGAGGAGAACCTCTCTTGACCTACTAACCACACCCTTTCTAATGCACCCTAAGATGCCATTTGCCTTCTTGGCCGCAAGAGCACATTGCTGGCTCATGGTCATCCTCCTATCCACCAGGACCCCCAGGTCCCTTTCCCCTTCGCTACTTTCCAGCAGGTCAACCCCCAACCTGTACTGGTACATGGGGTTGTTCTTCCCCAGATGCAAGACTCTACACTTGCCCTTGTTAAATTTCATCAAGTTTCTCCCCGCCCAACTCTCCAGCCTGTCCAGCTCTCGCTGAATGGCAGCACAGCCTTCTGGTGTGTCAGCCACTCCTCCCAGTTTTGTGTCATCAGCAAACTTGCTGAGGGTGCACTCAGTTCCCTCATCCAGGTCATTGATGAAAATATTAAACAGCACCGGTCCCAGCACCGACCCCTGAGGGACTCCACTAGTCACAGACCTCCAGCTAGATTCTGCGCCATTGACCACAACTCTCTGCCTTCTTCCTTTCAACCAGTTCTCGATCCACCTCACTACTTGATCGTCAAGCCCACACTTCTTTAGCTTATCTATGAGGATGCTGTGGGAGACAGTATCAAATGCCTTACTGAAATCAAGAAAAACTACATCTACCGCTCTACCATCATCCCTCCACCTAGTCACTTCCTCATAGAAGGCTATAAGGTTGGTCATACATGACTTCCCCCTCATAAAACCATGTTGGCTGTTCTTAAAATTCCACTTTATTTCCTCTAGTCCCTAGTTTTAATTTAATCAGTGGATCTGGTAGGGTGGATTCCCCAGGTCTCTGTCACTCTAGTTCCAATTCAGTCACTGGAGCCACCCCATGGCACTGCCACCCCCCACCGAGGGCAGTCTCACATCCAACGTCCAAACTCCCTATAGCACTGTTGTGGTTTAAACCCAACCACAAAGCTTGTTAACTCACTCCCCACCCCTTTTTTTTTTCTCCCTCTTTCTTTCCTCCCCATCCCCCCCCCCCCGACATTCCACGCTCCCGGAGGCATGGGGAGGAGAATTGGGAGAATGTAATTCCCATGCACTGAGATAAGAACAGCCCAGTAACTAAGGTATAACACAAATCACTACTGCTACCACCAATGATAAGAAGACAAAAAAACAAGAGAAGAGAATACGATACCACCGCCAAATGAGTTCGACCCCCCTGAAGAGAGACTGTGCCCTTCCGGGTAACTCCCAGTTATCTCCCTGGGCATGACGTGCTGTGGTATGGAATACCTCTTTGGCTAGCTTGGGTCAGGTGTCCTGCCTCTGCTCCCTCCCGGCCTCCCCTCGTCCCCGGCAGAGCATGAGACTCATAAAGTCTTTAGCCAGAATATACATTACTTAGCAACAATTAAAAACAATCGGTATTATCAGCTCTCTGCCCAGGCTGGAAGTCAAAACACAGAGCTTGCACCAGCTACTAAGAAGGAGAAAAACGGCTACTGGTAAACCCAGGACAGTATCCACCCCTTATTACATATCATTCATGTCATGCTCGGATCCTACATTTTCAATATACCGTCTCTCTTACATATATATATACATTCACATGCACACACAAAGAAAAAGAAATCATTTCTTAGTGCATGGACCAATCCCTATAATGCTGTCGAGTCCATTTGGTCCATGATGTCAGGTTCCATCCCTTGTAACAGTCTTTCAGGGCAGGAAAAACTGTGTGCAGTTTTGGATCGTTGCCTGCTGAAGTTGATTGTTCCTTCACTGCAGAACCTGTCTGGTTCTATCAGAATTCATTCTCTGTTGGGATGATGGCTGGAGGGAAGTCAGGGCCAGTCGCTGCTGACATCTAGTTGATGGGCTATAAAAGTATTACACAGCACGCAACAGCATACAATTAAGTTCATTGGCTGTTTTCCCCTAAAATCAAATCCCCTTGAGGTATACATCTGACTTCCCCATTTTCCCGCATTACCCACCAAGTATATCCGGGTCCCTGAGCAAAAGCAATCCCATGAGTGGGTTTGCCTTTACCTGAAGCAGGAATAACCCAGACTGTTTTCCCCAGCAAATTCTTTATGTGCACCACAGGGACTTTGTCCCCCTCTACAATACGTAAAAGTTATGACTGGTCTGGGCCAGCTCTGTTGGCAGAACCTCTGGTGTTGACCAACCAGGTGGCCTTTGGTAAGTGTGTATCACAATGCTTGAAAGTTCCCCCCCCCCCCCCCCCCTTGCTCTCAGTGTGGTTTTTAACAGCCCATTGTACCGTTCGATTTTCCCAGAGGCTGGTGCATGGTAGGAGATGTGATATACCCACTCAATGCCATGCTCTTTGGCCCAAGTGTCTATAAGGTTATTCCGGAAATGAATCCCATTGTCTGACTCTATTCTCTATGGGGTGCCGTGTCGCCACAAAATATGTTTCTCAAGGCCCAGGATAGTGTTCCGGGCAGTGGCATGGGGCACAGCGTATGTTTCCAGCCATCCGGTGGTTGCTTCCACCATAGTAAGCACATGGCGCTTGCCTTGGCGGGTTGGTGGGAGTGTGATATAGTCAATCTGCCAGGCCTCCCCATATTTGTACTTCAGCCATCGTCCTCCATACCAAAGAGGCTTTAACCGTTTGGCTTGTTGAATTGCAGCACATGTTTCACACTCATGAATAACCTGGGCAATAGTGTCCATTCTTAAGTCCACCCCTTGGTCACAGGTCCTGTGTGATGTACTGTAGGTTACCCTGCTCTTGCAGGGGGGTTGGACTAGATGATCTTTTTAGGTCCCTTCCAACCCTTGGGATTCTGTGATTCTGTGATTCTGTTGCATCTCTGCTCTGATGGCCTGAAGTGTCATGGGCCCACCGGGCCAAAAATAATTCACCTTTATGTTGCCAATCTAAGTCCATCTGAGCCACTTCCATCTTAGCAGCTTGATCCACTTGTTGGTTGTTCTGGTGTTCCTTAGTGGCCCAACTCTTGGGTACATGTGCATTTACATGGCGTACCTTCACCACCAGGTTCTGCACCCGGGCAGCGATATCTTGCCACCGTGCAGCAGCCCAGATGGGTTTACCTCTGCATTGCCAGTTGCTTTGCTTCTATTGCTGCAACCACCCCCACAGGGCATTTGCCACCATCCATGAGTCAGTGTAGAGATAAAGTAATGGCCACTTTTCCTGTTCAGCAATGTCCAGGGCCAGCTGGATGGCTTTCACCTCGGCAAACTGACTCAATTCGCCCTCTCCCTCAGCAGTTTCTGCAACTTGTCGTCGAGGACTCCACACGGCTGCCTTCCATCTCTGATGCTTTCCCACAATATGGCAGGACCCATCAGTAAACAAGGCATACTGTTTTTCACTTTCTCACAGTTTGTTACGTGGTGGGGCCTCTTCAGCACTCATCACCTCCTCCTCTGGTGACATTCCAAAATCTTTGCCCTCTGGCCAGTCCATGATGACTTCTAGAATGCCCGGATGACTGGGATTTCCTATTCGAGCTCATTGTGTAATTAGTGTAGCCCATTTACTCCATATAGCATCAGTTGCATGATGTGTAGAGGAGACCTTACCTTTGATCATCCAGCCCAGTACGGGCAACCAGGGTGCCAGGAGGAGCTGTGCTTCAGTGCCAATCACTTCCGAAGCAGCTCAAACCCCTTCATAGGATGCCAGTATCTCTTTCTCAGTTGGGGTATCGCTGGCCTCAGATCCTTTGTGCCCCTGACTCCAAAAGCCGAGGGGTCGAGCTCAGGTATCCCCTGGAGCTTTCTGCCAGAGGCTCCAGGTAGAATCATTTTCCCCAGCTGTGGTGTACAGTACATTTTTTACATCTGTCTCAGTCTGGACTGGTCCAAGGGCTACTGCATGAACTATCTTGCGTTTAATTTGCTCAAAGGCTTGTTGTTGCTCAGGACCCCATGTAAAATCATTCTTCTTCTGGGTCACATGATAGAGAGGGCTTACGATCGAACTGTAATTTGGGATGTGCATTCTCCAGAACCCCACAGCACCCAAGAAAGCTTGGGTTTCTTTCTTATTAGTTGGTGGAGACATTGCTGTTATCTTGTTGATCACATCTGTGGGGATCTGGTGATGTCCATCTTGCCACTTTATTCCCAAAAATTGAATCTCCTGTACAGGTCCCTTGACCTCACTCGGTTTTATGGCAAAACCGGCTTTCAGCAGGATTTGGATTATTTTCCTCCCTTTCTCAAAGACTTCTTCCGCTGTATCGCCCCACACAATAATGTCATCAATGTATTGCAGGTGTTCTGGAGCTTGCCCCTGTTCCAGTGCACTCTGGATCAATCCATGGCAAATGGTAGGGCTGTGTTTCCACCCTGGGGCAGTCGGTTCCAAGTGAACTGGACAACCCCCCAAGTAAAAGCAAACTGTGGCCTGCACTCTGCTGCCAAAGGAATTGAGAAAAATGCATTGGCAATATCAGTGGTGGCATACCACTTGGCTGCCTTTGACTCTAATTCATACTGAAGTTCTAGCATGTCCGGTACGGCAGCACTCAATGGCGGTGTGACTTCATTCAGGCCACGATAGTCTACTGTTAGTCTCCACTCTCCTTTAGACTTTCACACTGGCCATATGGGGCTATTAAAGGGTGAGCGGGTCCTGCTGATCACTCCCTGACTCTCCAGTCTACAAATCAGCTGATGGATAGGAATCAGGGAGTCTCGGTTGGTGCGATATTGCCACCGGTGCACTCTTGTGGTCGCGATTGGCACTTGTTCTTTGACTTTCAGCAACCCTACAACAGAAGGATCCTCTGAGAGACCAGGCAAGGTGGACAGCTGCTCAATTTCCTCTGACTCCAAAGCAGCAATACCAAAAGCCCATCGGTACCCTTTTGGGTCTTTGAAGTACCCTCTCCTGAGGTAGTCTATGCCGAGGATGCATGGAGCTTCTGGACCAGTCACAATGGGGTGCTTTTGCCACTCCTTCCCAGTTAGGCTGATTTCAGCCTCCAGTACAGTCAACTCTTGGGATCCTCCTGTCACTCCAGAAATATAGATGGGTTCCACCCCTTGACAGCTTGATGGCATCAGGGTACAGTGTGCACTGGTATCTACTAGAGCCTTATAGTCCTGTGGGACTGATGTGCCAGGCCATCTGATCCACACAGTCCAGTAAATCCGATTATCCCCTACCTCCACCTGGCTGGAGGCAGGGCCCCTCTAATAGTCATCAAAACTTTGAACACTTAAGTCATATTGAAAGGGATTATTCTTCGTTACCACAGGAGCTGGAGTAAAGTCAGCTCTTCCACTCCATCTGGGGATCTGCTCACCAGAGATTGAAGCCGCAGCTCTCATGGGATGATGAGTCTTGGCCCTTGCTCCCCTCTTCAATTCGCTCACCCGTTCCTCCAAAGCTGAAGTAGGTTTTCCATCCCACTTCGTCATGTCTTCTCCGTGATCCCACAGGTAAAACCATCGGGTGGCCCGTGGCATATACCTCCTGTATCTTCTCTCTCGAAGAATAGGACACCTTTTGTTAATAGCTGAGACGTGTGTTGGTACACGTGAGGAGCTGGATAAATCAGGTAGATCATCCCTCAATTGTTTGAGATCCTGGGACAGTTTTCCCACAGCTGAGATGATGGAAGGGGTGAGGTTGTCTTCGAACTCTCGGAGTTTATGAATCATTTCATCCACTTTTAGTGGTACTATGTCATTCCAGGTTACTGTTGCCAATGAATGGGCATATGATGACGGTGCATTCCGTGTTAGTTTTCGCCACATGGGTCGTGTACATTCGACTTCATCTGGGTGTATGGGTATATCCCCGTTATTTGGCTTGATGTGATAGATCATCTCTACGATGGCTGATTCCCTCAGAGACTGGATGCTTCTGTGTGGGAATCGCCGGGAGACGAGCTCATCAGATGATGACCAACAAGTCTCAGTTTATTGTTAAGCAGATGGATACTTATATACCTTGCTTGCATGTTTATAGTTTGGTTACAGAGAGATCATTGGCTTATAGCTTTTACATGTTACAAGATCATTGGTTTATAGCTTCTACATTTTTGCAGCTACACCGTGCACCCCCCCCCACCATCCTCCTTCTCATGCACTTATCACTTAGTGGCCTTGGCTGTGATTGGTCATAGTATGTTGCTGTTTGCCGGTGTCCTTCATTTCCTCATTATCTGGCGTGAGAGGTTTGCACCATGTTCTACACAGATGTCTTGTTTCAGCTCGTTGATGGGAACGTGACCTTTTGACCTTTTTCGACAAGCCAATCCTCCACAATTCCCCCTTTTTCTTTGTAAAGGAATAAGGACTGAGTCAGGAGTCGTTGTAAACAAGCAGAACAACATTGCAAAGCATAACAAAGTAACAAACCCCCTATAATTATGAGACCTATAACAGCGAAGCAGCTTGTAAAGCAAACGTATATGCAGCTCTATGAAGTGAAACTTCTAAAATCAGCTAAATATTTCTGAAGCGCTATAAGCGGGTTACATAAAAGATAATTTGACAGACTATACAAAAAGTCTTTGTTTCAGCTAATTCTGGCGAAGATGCCTTATAGACTGACAACCACCACAATACAATTCTACTGTAGGGACACACTGATGACAAAAACTACAGAGTTATCGAAGCACTTGTTGTATCACCAATCTCATTTGTACCACTATATGCCTGTGGCCATGGACCGGATCTAGGAGGGCGACCGTGCTCAATGAAAGCTCTGTGTTGATTAAGGAGTTAAGTTCTCCTATTAGTGGCTGTAGCGCTCGGCACAAGCAACGCTCCTCCCGGGTCTGCGAGTCAGGGTCCATACACTAGCTCGGAGACGCCGTCACTGGAGCTTCTGCAACAGCCGGTCTTAGTCACTTGGATGGTACCCACAAGGGTCCTGCAGGAGCACAAACACAGGCGTAACCACGGCCCAGATATATTACTTCTGCCTGTCCCTGCCACAAATCTGTATTGGGATCTCGATAGTACGCCTTAAAAGAAGGCTTTATCTTCTGTTTGTACAAAGTGCTTAATAACCGCTGGAGTTTGTTCATCACCAAAGATGCATAAATAGTTTAACGTAATTTCACCCATATAATCAGCATCGATGACACCTGGAACAATGAATAGTCCTTTCAACGCAGATGATGATCTCCCCAGTAGCAAGGCTAGTCTCATAGATTCTTTTAACAATTCTGGACCTAGCTGGACTTGAGCCTCCTTAGTGGAGAACTGTCCAGTTCCCATCAGGTGTTGTAATTGCACCTCAATCAGGGGATCTCCCTGGCCTTGCTGAACTGCAACTGCCTCTTGACAGGTTTTCTGCCAATACATGTTCCATAACAACAACTGCAAAGGGGTGAGAATCAATTTCACAATACTTTTAATATAACAGCAAATCTGTTCCCCAAATATATGGCAACATCTGCCTAGTGGGTTCAAACTGAATGCCTGTAGAAATAACAGTTTGCCTTAACTGAGATAGCAATTTCCAATTTAAGGGAGACATTTCAGCATTTACTGCCTGACCTTGAGCGTTAATCTGGTACTTAACAGGAAAGGCGAGAATCTTTTCCTGCAACACCTGCAAACAATCAAAATCATTGTTTGACAGAGCCTCTCTCTGAATAGATTTCCAGTCTATCACCAGGATTTGCATTTGTCTACCTGTGCTCTGCAACTTTACCTTCCTTTCTTCTCTCCCCCCACTTTTTTTTTTTTTTTTTTTTTTTTTTTTTCAAAAGTTGTTCACTCTGCTTTGCACGGCTACAAATACCAGCCTGCTCGGCAGCAGCTACAGCTGCCTGCCTGCTTCAACAGCAGCCATAGAATCACAGAATCACAGAGTCCCAAGGGTTGGAAGGTACCTCAAAAGATCATCTAGTCCAACCCCCCTGCAAGAGCAGGGTAACCTACAGTACATCACACAGGAACTTGTCCAGGCGGGCCTTGAATATCTCCAGTGTAGGAGACTCCACAACCCCCCTGGGCAACCTGTTCCAGTGCTCTGTCACTCTTACAGTAAAGAAGTTCTTCCTGATGTTAACATGGAACTTCCTATGCTCCAGTTTACACCCATTGCCCCTTGTCCTATCACTGGATATCACTGAAAAAAGCCTAGCTCCATCATCCTGACACCTACCCTTTACATATTTGTAAACATTGATGAGGTCACCCCTCAGTCTCCTCTTCTCCAAGCTAAAGAGACCCAGCTCCCTCAGCCTCTCCTCATAAGGGAGATGTTCCACTCCCTTAATCATCTTTGTGGCTCTGCGCTGGACTCCTTCAAGCAATTCCCTGTCCTTCTTGAACAGAGGGGCCCAGAACTGGACGCAATATTCCAGATGCGGCCTCACCAAGGCTGAGTAGAGGGGGAGGAGAACCTCTCTTGACCTACTAACTAAATAATAAAGGGAGAGAATATAAAGTTAAAAAGGGAAGGGGAAAAGAACCCAATAAACACAAGTGATGCACATTACAGTTGCTCATCACCTGCTGACCGATACCCAGCCGGACCCAAGCAGCAATCTGCCCTTCTGAGTAACTCCCCACAGTTTATATACTGGGCATGATGTGCTGTGGTATGGAATACCCCTTTGGCTAGTTTGGGTCAGGTATCCTGTCTCTGCTTCCTCCTGGCTTTTCGTGCACGTCCTCACTGGCAGAGCATAAGAGACTGAAAAGTCCTTTGTCAGAGTAAGCATTATTTAGCAACAACTAAAACATTGGTGTGTTATCAGCATTGTTCTCAGGCTAAAGTTGAAAACACAGCACTGCACCAGCTTCTAGGCAGGAGAAAAATAACTGTTATAGCCAAACCCAGGAAAATGAGGATCATTGTTATGGTCATGTGAGATAAGTTGGATCTGTGAGGAGTTGCTCCATCCAAAATTACAATGGTTTTGTTATGTAATGATTCCCTCTTTTCAGGGTAACCTGAACAAGCAAGGGACATACTGCCATTTGTCCAAGGGAGGTGGAACCTTAAAGGACTATTGAATACTAGAGCTACTGTTTCAAATGCTGTTTTTAAACTGTTTGGAAATGCCTGGTTTTAACTCAAAAGCTAAGCATAGGCATTTCAATTTCTCTGAAGTAGGAAGTTAGACACTGAAGTGTGGAATGAAAGTTCACTCAAATTAACTGTCTTCATTTAGAGCTCAAAAGTTTTAACAACTCTGCTTCTTGAGCTGTTTGTCCAACAACATTGTGCTTGTTTATGGGTTATGATGGCTATTGATTGTTCAGCTTCCGATGGGGAGCAGAAACATCAGATAGCAGATTGTCTTTCAGCACAAACATGTTTGCATCAGGCTCTTGTTCTGCCCTACATCCTCGTTGTAGCACCCAGCATGGGAATACTTCTCCAACACCATCTCCGAGGAATTGAAATTTATCTGACTGAAGAGCTAGTGCTTGATGAGAAGTAACAAATTAACAGTGCAGTGTTCAAGTTCTCATTTGTGAGACCTGGGTTTGTGCTCTGGCTTTACCCAGAGCCACTGACCCAGCAGCCCTCTCTGTAGCTAGTGTACACGTGGCGCTGCTGGACCTCTTCTGTGGGACTTGTATGTGCTGTTGTGGTGCAGAAATGCTCGTAATGGGTTACTGCACTCTCCAGTACTCAGGCACTTGCTTCAGTAAATAACATTATAAATTCCCTTTTCATAGGTTTCATATGAGTGCACCTTTCCATTTGCTAGTCTCAGTTTAAGGTATAGGTAGAATTAACTTTTTGCATCCCATTTCTGCTTGTATTCCCCCTTCTTTGCCAATTTCTGGCAATGGAGGTGAAAAACATCATGTTTGTCATAGTACTCATGTTCTTTATCAACTCCCTTCCTGTGACATCATTTGAGCAAGCACATGCAGCGTTGCCCAGCTTTTTTCTTACAGTTCTCTCATCTCTATCACTTTACCAGTCCTCCTGTGGCTTCTTCTCAAATGCCTTTATGCTTTTTATCTTCCCACTTTACCAGCTTTACTTTACTTTTTACCGGCTCCCTGTCCTCTCACTGTCCTACCCTCTCTCTGGGCCCTGCCAAGGTGTCCTGTTCCCCATGGGCTGCAGGGGCTGGTGGTGGCCACCGTTGGACCGAGCGCTCCAGACTGACTGCGAGAACCATACGTGCCCCAAGTAGGCACCGTGCCGTAAACCCATTAAAAATCCAGCCAGGCTGATGGGCCTCAGCTCTCTCTGAGTAACAAAATATAGGGAGATAGGGAAGAAGAACACCAGCAGTTCACTAACCCTGTGAACTGGCTGTGCCCACAGGCTCGAGCAGGGCACAGCTCGGCTCTGCCCACCACTCATGTTCCTGGGTCAAAGAGCTGTCCCATCACAAAGACCTCAGTCTCTGCGATCTGCATCCAGTTTGATTCATGGTGCTTTGTGTGTAAATACCTTTGAGGACTTGAATGAATCTTATTAGCTTCTAACTAAATTGATGGAAGACATCTTGACCTTGTAAGAGCAGTGAGCAGAAGCTGAGCCCCTTTCTTAGGCCAGCAAGCATAACCAGTTTGCTAAGGGTATCTGTTACACTGGTGTGAAATGGTTTGTCTCTGAGCTGGGCTGTTGGCAGAATGTGCAGTCTGTAATGGGTGCAGTTGGGCTGGTCCATCTTCTTGGCCTGAGCAGGTCTGTATCCTCCAGGATACAGGGAGACTGGCAGAAGCCCCTCATTAGGAGCTGGGGACACTCCACAGAGGACGTGGCCAAAGCAACTGCAATTCTGTGGAGGACGGTTCCCTTTAGGTGAGGCATCTACTGAGCTAGAGTGGGGTCTCATCCTGCTGCTGCAGAGCACAGGACTTCTGTTGAGAACCATGGAGACTCGCTTAGCCATGAAAACCATCCTCTTGCTCGTTCCTGTTTTTCCACCTTGCCATTACCACTGGCCCTGGGCAGCTGTTCCCTTTGGTACCCAGAGAGATGTGTGGGGAGGAAGATTGCCTCTCTTGCTTCAAGTCAAACAGATTGTGGGTTGAGAAGGTGATTTTTTTTTTTTTTTTGCATTACATGACAAATATTTTGAAATCAGTATGGCTTCATGAAGTCATGTGGCAGAATGAAAGGTTCCTAATTTTGTTCATTCTAGCTGAGATTCCCATCTCAATCTGACATGTGAATTGGGTCTTAATGCCACCATGAGGAAATTGCAGTCCAGTAAATGAGAGCCAGGTCCCTTTCAACACAGGATCTTTGTGCTGAGTATTTGGAGGAGGCTCCAGTTAATAATACCTTATCAGATGCCTTTCAGGAACCTGAAGTGTCTAATATGTCTGTTACTATAGTAATGCTGCTTGCTTGTGCTCAGCATCCCAGAGCTGGCTGTTCCAGGCTCCATCCTTTCCTATCAGCAAGCAGCTGGACTGGCTGTCCCATGGGATGCCCCGGTTCCTCTCTGCCAGCCCAGCCGCTGGGACTGGAGCTGCAGGAGGGGAGAGGAGTGAAGGATGCTCCCACATAGCGTGGGGCCAGGGATATGCCATGGGGCTCCCACCATCTCCCATCTCCTGTGCTTCCCTTCCACAGGGCTGGTGAACAGATGTGGTCAAGTTCATTTCATGTGGCATCACAGCTGCTCTGAGAGGGTCTAATTGCCATATTTCCACATAATGGCCTCTTGGCTAATCTTGGGCCTGCACCGCTTCAGCAGAGAGCCCCTTAATGAGAGTGAACTGCAGTTCACTAGCACAATCAATTGACAAGACTGATGGGCTCAAGCCAGGAGAAGGGATAGCTTCCCAAGAGCCTTCAGGAACCAGGGATCTCTCCCTCCTTCTGTGGCCAGTTTTATCCTTTTGCACATTCCTCTCCTGTCATTTCTGTTGTCAGTTTTCTCTTCCTTGGTTTAGGGCATATTCCCAGTGTTTCAGCCGCCTTTCCATCTTTTTTTGTTCTCCCTTGCTCTAAGAGTAATTCTTGCCTGTCCCTGCCATCCTCACTTCTCCCCTCTTGCCATCTTTACATTTTTTTCCCTCTTTCCTATTGTCTTATTGCTCTCTCCCTTCTGCTGTCATTCAATTTTTCTCTCTCCTTATCTCTTCCTCTCACTCCCCCCTTTCCCTCTCAGTCTGTGTCTCATTCTCCATGTTGGATGAAGGTAATGAAAGTAATCGGGCTTCATTAATTCTGAGCCCTGTGAGATGATATCCATTTGGAGCCATGTTTGCCAATTAGATGGTCTAAATTAGAAGTGACCTTGGTATACTGCCATCTTTGCCTCTCTGAGTCTAATCAAGCTTTTCACTCCAGCACCCTCTCTCTCTCTTTGTAATGGAAATTATCTCCTTTGTCTGGTTTGGGAACCTTTCATTGCATGTGTGTTTCCCCCTGGTTGCATGGACATAGGGGTAGTAGGGACATAGGGATCTCCTCAAACCCCTTTGAGAGATTTGCTTTTCAACACCACATGATTTCAGCATTTTGTGGCATTTACAGAGGAATTGCATAGACTGTCCACACCTTTGGTCACTCAGTCCAGAGGAAGGTCAGAGCAGGCAGATCCAGTGCACGAGGGGAGCTGGCTATTCACTCTGTCCAAGATTAATTCATTGAACATGCCAGGAATATCCTTGTGTCACACTGCCAGTGCCAGGACAGGAGGGGTGTTCATCTCAGAGCCTCCATCCCATGCTGATAAGCAGCTCTTCAGTTCATTGTCTTAAAGATCTGGTAGATTCAGTAGTGGCAGGAGCCATGCTGCAGGTTGCCTCCAGTGAGGAGTGGACCCGCAGGTTGTTCTCCAGACCAGTGACAGATCTGTAGGTATCAGGGCATGTGTGATCTTCTGGGAATCCTCATGGGGCAGGGAGGCTGGAGATGTGGCATGTCAGCCCTTGGGTGTTTTGTACAGTCACTCATTGGATCACATTGTCTATAGAAATGGACATTGAATTGGGGGGCCTATGCATGTGAGTGGATCTTTTCATCATAAAGAAATTTTGTCTCCTTAAGGCAATCTGAATTTCATCTGAAAGGGAGGATCCTTGGAAGCGGAGAGGCTTGTCCCAACAACTTTCCATCTAAGGCAGATAATTGTCTTCTCTAAAGTCTGCTCTAGAGGGAAGTTCCCCAGCCAGCACTCCCATCTCCAGTACAGACCACAGGGGAGATGTTTCAAAGTGGGGCACAGGAGGGGCTGCCACAGTCTCTGGCCCAAACTTCCCCCTCCTTTGCTCCTTTCACTGCAAAGGGGATACAGTTTAATGTTAGACAGAGCAAAACAAGTATGTGCAGAAGGAAAGGGAAAAGCCAGTTATATTTGTCAAACTTAAATCTGTAGGGTTGTTTTTTAATAACAGTTCACACTGACTGACATGTTGCCATTGGGGAACAGTTGGTGTTGAAGAGACACTTAGACGGGGATGGAGGTTGTCCTGGGTTCAGCAGTAGCAGTCATTTTTCTCTCTCTTAGTAGTTGGTGCAACACTGTGTTTTGACTTTAGGCCTGGGAACAGAGCTGATAACTCAAATGTTTGGTCTGATTAAGGACTTTGTGAGTCTCATGCTCTGCTGGGGACGAGGGGAAGCCAGCAGGAAGCAGAGACAGGACGCCTGACCCAAGCTAGCCAAAGAGGTATTTCATACCACAGCACGTCATGCCCAGGATGTAACGGAGAGTTACCCCGGAAGGGCTAATTCACTGCAGGGTTGGACGAGGTATCAGTTGGTGCTTGGTTGGGGGGGGGAGGGGGGCGAGTTATCAGCCGGCTGGTGTTGAGGTGTTGTATTCTTTCCTCTTGTTATTTCCTTTATCATTATTATTATTGGTGGTAGCAGTAATGATTTGTGTTATACCTTAGTTACTAAACTGTTCTTATCTCAACCCGTGGGAGTTACATTCTTTTCGATTCTCCTCTCCGTCCCTCCGGGAGTAGGGGTAGGGCAAGAAGGGGGGGAGTGAGACAGTGACTGTGTGATTTATGGGTGACTTTGTTTAAACCACGACAAGGTACTAAGCAGCACCACGGATGGATGCCAGGATTTCATGCCAGGTGTTGCCTGCTCAGGTGAGAAGGAGGTAGAGAGCATTGAAAAACCACATGCAATAACACAGGTTGTGCTCGAGATAAACATGTTCCCCTCTATCACCAGAACAGTTAATGCCATTTATATACATCTGAAGTAGGAAATGCTGTGTTGCAGAGCACTGCTCCTCGTTTATCTGTCAGGTGGCCGTGGACTACTAAGCCTTCCTGCCCCTTGGTACTCCCAGCATTTGTTTATATTAAAACCAGCCACAATGTACAAGGCATTTTCTGCATGTACAAGGAAATGGTGTATCCACAGATGGGTTTGAAGTGTAAAAGGACAAATAGTTCAAAATGAGCAATCTGGAATTCAATGTAAATGCAAAACAATTTGAGACATGCAGCAGCCTCTTGTCACCATTTCTGTTTGTACTACATGATTGGGAGTGTTCATGGGGATGAAGAGACGGAGTGGTCCTGCCCTGAACAGTGGCAGTTTGAGAAGAAGCCTGAATGGTGCTGAGCAGGTAGAGGAGTGGTCTAGTTGCTGAAGCAAGACCAGTGCTTTATTTTCAAGGTTTTGCTTCCCAGGGTCAGTTCTGTGTGGCTGGCTGGACTGCCTGCAGTTGCTCTATATCCATGTCCAGTTTCCTTCGCTTTTTTCCAAGCTTTTTCTGCTTGCCTTTTGGGATTTTGTGCCTGTAGCAATTCAGTGCACATCAGCCTCTTTTTTTCTTCCCACCTTTTTTTTTTTTCCCCTTTTTTTATTGGGGTGGGAGGGGTAGAAGTAGGTTAAGAACTATGGCTTGGACATGCAGGTAGATACAGCTAATTACTTAAACATATAGGGCAGGTCTTACTGATTTGTAGCCCCAGATTAAGATGCAGAAGAGCATGTGAGGTTGATTATATTTCGGGGAGAGTTAATTGACGGAAGGTGAAGGCAGACAAATAACTGCTGCTTACTGCCTTCTTGAATCCCAATCAGGAATTATGATTAAAGACATGGTGAGACAACAGAAGCCTGATGAATGGGTGTCTTTTTTTTTCTTTTTTGCTGTCATTCACACTTGATTGACTTCAACCTTTCAAGTGCAAAAGTCTCTCTTCTCCATTATTCATAGCCTTTTGAGTTTTTCTAATTAAAGTGTATGAAAATAATTACTGATCTGTCATACTGAGTGTGGTAGTGGGGTTGGCTGCCTTACTGTAATATGTATAAAAAGCCCAGTTTCTATAATGATGTGCAGCTTAGGTGTTAGATAATTTTATTCTTTTTCTACTCTGTTGTGGTTTTCTTTTTAATTTATCCTGATTTATTTTTTTTTAATTCCTAAAGATCCTAGGAAAGTGCCCTCCCTGCTGACAAAGCTGAGAGGGACAGCTCCTTCTTGCCTTACCCCCTTGGCGTCCCTGTTCATCCCCCTCCTCCAAGCCCTGCTACCGGGAATTAACTGGTGACCTTTCATGTCTCCCGACCCACCATCCACAGCTGTCAGATACTCCTGCTTAAAGGTGGAATGAATATGTGTACTCAGCTTCCCTCCCGGTGATTTATCAGGGTCAGCTGCCCTTCCTGCAGACACCGGTGGGACCTGGCACTAGCCCCCATGCACCGGCTGCCCCAGTAAAGGATGGAGCTCAGCACCCCTCCCCAGCATGGGTTGGATGGCTGCAGCCCCTCATACACCAACATTTGTTTCTGAGGTTTTTCATGGACTGTTTTTGCTTCCATTCACTTAGAGAAGCCAAGGTCTAGTCTGCGTTTGCTTGGATTTGACATGTGTCAAGGAAGATTTCATGTCCTGCACATAGGTTTACCTTCAGCTTCACTACAGATTTTCTAATACCTCATGCAGTTCAGTCAGAGCCTTGTGGTCCTTGATTTTGCAGAAAACAAGATACATGGTGTGCAGATAACAGCCTCACTCTCTTCTGAAGCCCAAGGTTCTTAGTATCTGACAGAAGGATGGAGAGATGTGTTTTGCTAGGAAACATACACATCTAGGAATGTTTGTTTATGCCTCACTTTCCCAGCAGTCAAAAGCTGGGAGCAGAAGCACCACAAGCATTGCAACTCAATGTTGGTTTCTATTCCTTCAGGTACCACAGCCCTGGTGAAAGGGCAGTGATCCCTGACCATCAGTAGGGTGAGGTGTGCAGCTGCTCTGAGCTGTAGAGATGTCTTCACTTGCCACATGCATCTAACCAGTGCTGGCAGCCATGTGCTGGAATATGGCACAGTGGCAGTGATGTGGGTCTGTCTGCCCAGTTGCTGCTCTGGGAGAAGGGCTGTAGGCAGCTTTTCAGGTGGTGCAAGGTACTGGTCTAGATGTTCAGAAGGGTATGTGTTGTCCTGTGTCCAATGCCAACCATGTGCAAATTGCTAGTGAAGTAGTTTGTATGTTCTGTGTGTGACTGGGTACATCCAAAGAAGCAGTTTTCCAGAAAAAGATGAGTGTGTGCATTTGACTCTTTCAAAGATCATCTCCAGTTGAAGCATGCAAACTCTCCAGCTCTTTAAAACTGTTGGTGTTCAAGCACTGCGCTGGTTATGGTGGTGCAGGTTATAGACAAACACTTGAAGAGAGGTGAAGGAAACACATCAGTCAGAGCAAGGAAAGGTTTACCAAAAGCTTTCTAGTTTGCAGACTATTTGCTTTCTTTCTACTCTTCCCTTATTCATCCTTTCCTTTGTCACCTCTCTCCTTATTTGTACTTTTCTTTCTCATGCCCTTCCTTTTCCTGCATCAGTACACTTTGAAAACACTGCTGCAATGCTCCCTAGTTCAAGATTACGGTGTACTTTATGAGGTATGATTTAATTAGGGGACTCATTATGTTTTCAGCAGCTTAAGGTGGGCCTTTCAATTTATCTACCTAATTGGTTGCACAAGAAGTTTCACAGCCCATGACAAAACATTGTCAGTGATCAAAGTCTGAATTCTACATAAAGGAAAAATATTAATAATAAGATTATTCTTCAAGCGTGCACTTCTAATTATGTCCAGAATATAACTGTAGAAACACTTTTGACTGATGTGAGCTTTGTCTAATAAATATGAGTCTTCAGTGAGCTATGAAAAGTGACACCTCTGACTTTACAATACTGGTGTCTAATTTTGCCACTGAAGATGTATAAAATATTTTCCTGTGTTTCTCTTTCCTTCACATATCCTTTCTTCTTTGTCTCCAGGTGGCAACACCTGAGGCGATGATGCCCAGCAGCATGTTTCTCCCAGCAGATGCTCCAGAGAAAGATGGGAACACTGCTGTGGAGGAGCTGGGGAAGCAGCCTGGTGAGTGAAGGTCACTGAGATCCACAGGTCCCACCACTCCCCCAGCTTCCATCACCTGGTCAGGGGCTGTATCTGGGGACATCTCCACATGGGTGAGCTCCATGTGCCCAGTTGTCTCCCAAGAACTGAAGTCAGATGGTGCCCAGCAGGGCCATCTCCCTTCATCTGTGCCACAAACAGGCTGGTGTCCCGGGTGTCCCCATGGCAGGGCAGCTCAGAACTGAGGAGCACAGCTCACCACTGTGGCCATTCACGTGGAAGTGGTGTTGAATCCTTGCAAAGGAAAAGACCAAGTGTGAGTGATGGAAAGTAGAGGTGCTGGAGGGCTGAGGGAATTGGTAGAGAAATGCCAAAGATTGCAGCTGCTGGCTGTAGACTGCTACCACCTCTACTGTGCCTGCTCCACTGCCATCACAGATCAAGTATGGATGCTGGGCATACAGTCTGGGGAGCTTTGAGCTGCTGAAGTCCTTCTCCAGACCAAATCTCAGCCTTTTTCCATTGCCACGTTGCATTATGAAGGCATGGCTGTAAATCCATGGCTATTCAGTCCTGGCTTTGTTGTATGATATGAGAACACCCCAAGAACATAGTTCTGCATGGGCAGAAGAGTCTGATCTCAGCCCTGGGAAGGAAGCAATGATGGTCTTCCTTCTGTGCCCTCCTGGAAAGTCTGTAAGGAATCAGGGAATTAAGACAGATGCCATTTCCTTTCAGACAGACAGCCCTGAGGCAGCAATGCTGGTGGGGCAGCACTGGCATAGCTAGGGTAGCTAATGCTGCCCTGGGCAAGGGGATCCCTGTTTTGGCCTCTACCCATATCATGCTGTCTTTTCTGACAGGACCGTGCTCTTTGACCCCAGATAAGTGGCACTCAGTGCTTGTTCCTTCTTCTCCCATCCTCCCCCAAACATCACCCTTTGAACTGCTGCCAAAAGGACCCAAATTTCATTCCTGTTGTTTCTAGCTTTGGTAGGACCAAGACTCTACTACATTCAGTTTGATGAACTTTCTTATTGGAAAATAGGCAGGACATCAAAGTAAAACAGCAAAGACACACAGGTGGATGAATGGCCTTCACTTAAAAGGAAGAATTAAAGGTGATAAATGCACTAAGAAAATGTGTGTGTGTGAACAATTTCCATATATTCAAAGTGGGCAAAGTAAAGTAAATTGTGTAGGTTTATGCAATGGGCCATGATGAGGGTAATGGACTGGTATTAAAATAAATGAATAAATATAGAGAAGTGTTAGAAATACCTATTGTCTTGCAGAGAGAAAACATGGGCATATTAGGGACAAAAAAAAGGGTGTTGATCTTCCCCAGTGTGCTGGTGTAGTCAGATTTGCTCCAATTCTGTTTTCACAGAGATGTCTGAGGACTTGGGAAAGAGTCTTCTGCCATCTGACATCACAGAGCACAGCGGAGATCCCAAGCTGGTTCCAGCCAATCCTGGTTCTGCCAGGGAGGACTCTGGCTTCCTCTGCTGGAAGAAAGGCTGCAACCAGGTGTTCAAGAGCTCGGCAGCTCTTCAGACACACTTCAACAAGGTTCACGCAAAGCGGCCTCAGCTGCCAGTGTCTGATCGCCATGTCTACAAGTACCGCTGTAACCAGTGCAGCCTGGCATTCAAAGCCATTGAGAAGCTGCAGGTCCATTCCCAGTACCATGCCATCCGGGCATCCACCATGTACTGCCTCTGCCAGCACAGCTTCCGAACCTTCCAGGCCCTGAAGAAGCACCTGGAAACCAGCCATCTGGATCTGAGTGAGGCTGACATTCAGCAGCTATATGGTGGTCTCTTGGTCAATGGAGACCTCCTTGTGATGGGAGATCCTTCGCTCACAGAAGAGGAAGATAAGGAGGAGGAAAGTGACTTGGAAGATAAGCAGAGCCCAACAGGTGGTGATTCGGGGTCAGTGCAAGAGGATTCTGGCTCAGAACCAAAAAGGGCCTTACCCTTCAGAAAGGGCCCGAACTTCACTATGGAGAAATTCCTAGATCCATCTCGCCCTTACAAATGCACAGTCTGCAAGGAGTCTTTCACGCAAAAGAACATTCTCCTGGTCCATTACAATTCAGTTTCTCACCTGCATAAACTGAAAAGAGCCCTCCAAGAGTCTGCTACTGGGCAGCCCGAACCAACCAGCAGCCCAGACAACAAACCTTTTAAGTGTAACGCCTGCAACATGGCCTACAGTCAGAGCTCAACCTTGGAGATCCACTTGAGGTCTGTCCTGCACCGAACCAAGGCTCACGCTGCCAAGCTGGAAGCGGCTGGGGGCAGTGGCAGCAGTAACAGAACTGGCAACAGCAGCAGCAGCAGTCTCTCTTTGGGTTCATCCAGGCCAAGTCCAGTGAACACTACCAACAGTAATACTTTTACAACCACCAACACAAGTAATTCGGGCACAGCTCCCATTCCTAGCCTGACCAACCAGGTATGCAGCGACAATGTGAGAATTCCTCCTTTAGGTAACCCTGTAAGCACTAGTATCTCCTCCCCTTCAGAGCCCAAAAAGGTAAACCAAAAGAAGCTGGCAGACATGATTGCATTCAGACAGCAGCAGCAGCAGAAGCAGCAGCAGAAGCAGCAGCAGCAGAAGCAGCAGCAAGCTCAAACCTTGGCCCAGACCCAGGCCCAAGTCCAGGCCCATCTGCAACAAGAACTGCAGCAGCAGGCTGCTTTCTTGCAGTCTCAGCTCTTCAACCCAGCACTTTTGCTGCACTTTCCGATGACCACTGAGACCCTTCTGCAGCTTCAGCAACAGCAGCATCTTTTGTTTCCTTTCTACATCCCTAATGCTGAGTTCCAGCTCAATCCAGAAGTTAGTTTGCCTGTCACTAGTGGTGCGCTGACATTGACTGTTACAGGTCCAAGTTTACTGGAGGACCTGAAGGCTCAAGTTCAGATCCCTCAGCAGAGCCATCCACAGCTCTTACAGCAGCAGCAAGGCCAGCTCTCCTTGTCACAACCTCACTCCGTCCTTATACAGCAGAGCCAGAACCCTGAGAAGAAGAATAAATCCATAGTGAAAGAGAAAGAAAAAGAAACCCCATGGGAAAGGGAAAGTGCAGAGAGGGGAGACAGTAATGTAGCATCTAAAGAGTCTCTGCCTGATAATTTAAAGCCCAAAGAAAAGAAGGACTTTGTACCGGGGGGTAGTTTGGAGCCCTCCTTACTGCCGCTGCGTATTGCCTCTGATGCAAGAGGGAATGCCACAAAAGCCTTGCTGGAAAACTTTGGCTTTGAGCTTGTCATTCAGTATAACGAGAACAAGCAGAAGGTGCAGAAGAAAAACGGGAAGACAGAGCAAGGTGAGAATTTGGAAAAGCTTGAGTGTGATATGTGCGGCAAGTTTTTTTCAAACACCCTCATCCTGAAGAGCCACCAAGAGCATGTTCACCAACATTACTTTCCCTTTAAGCAGTTAGAGAGATTTGCCAAACAATACAGAGAACACTATGACAAACTGTACCCGCCTCAGACCCCAGAGCCTCCGCCACCACCTCCGCTCCCTCCAGCACCTCCTCAGCCATCTTCTACTCCTACCATCCCTACTTCTGCCGCACCAATTGCCTCTCCTATGATTGCACCAGCCCAGCCGTCTGTGCCACTCACCCAGTTCTCCATGTCAATGGAGCTCCCCATCTTTTCACCACTGATGATGCAAACCATGCCACTACAGATGTTACCTGCACAGCTGCCACCCCAGCTGGGTCCTGTAGACCCTCTGTCTGCTGATTTGGCCCAGTTGTACCAACATCAAGTCAACTCTAGCCTTCTTCAGCAGCAGCAGAACAAGAGGCCACGGACACGGATCACCGATGACCAACTCAGAGTCCTTCGGCAGTATTTTGATATAAACAATTCCCCAAGTGAGGAACAGATCAAAGAGATGGCGGACAAATCTGGATTGCCCCAGAAAGTGATCAAGCACTGGTTCAGGAACACTCTTTTCAAAGAACGCCAGCACAGCAAGGATTCACCATACAACTTCAGTAATCCTCCCATTACCAGCCTGGAAGAACTGAAGATAGACTCACAGCCTCCTCCAGAACCTCAAAAGCAGAAGTACTGGGGAAGCAAACGGTCCTCCCGGACACGCTTTACTGACTACCAACTGAGAGTCCTGCAGGACTTTTTTGATGCCAATGCTTATCCAAAGGATGATGAACTTGAGCAGCTTTCTAACTTGCTGAACCTCCCAACACGTGTTATAGTGGTGTGGTTCCAGAATGCCCGTCAAAAGGCTAGGAAAAACTATGAGAATCAGGGAGAAGGCAAAGATGGGGAACGACAGGAGCTTACAAATGACAGGTATATTAGAACAAGCAACTTGAACTACCAATGCAAAAAGTGCAGTCTAGTCTTTCAGTGCATTTTTGATCTCATTAAACACCAGAAAAAGCTTTGTTACAAAGGTGAGGATGAGGATGGACAGGATGATAGCCAGAATGAAGACTCTATGGATGCAGTGGAGCTTTTGACTCCAACCAGTTCCTCCTGCAGCACACCAATGCCCTCACAAGCTTACAACACACCTATATCTACAGTCAGTGCAACCTCCTCAGCTTGTCTGCATCTCACAGCAGAGGCAGATGATTCCTCCACCTATAGTTCTAAAGTAGAACCTACAGAAGAGAAACCAAAGCAATCTGAACCTCCAAGTACACAGCAAAACCAAACTCAAGAGAAGCAAGTGCAACCAAAGCAAGAGTCTCATCAGCAACAAGACCAAGAAGAACAAAAGACAAGTTCAGCACACCAAAAGATTTCACAGTTATCCTCCCCCTCTTCATTGCAAAAGCCACCTCCCCCTCCTCAACCCCCTCAGTGCTCTTTGTTACAGTCAATTCACACGTCCACCCCTCAACAGCTAATCCCATACCAGTGTGACCAGTGCAAGCTGGCATTTCCCTCCTTTGAGCATTGGCAGGAGCATCAGCAGCTTCATTTTCTGAGTGCACAGAACCAGTTTATCCACCCTCCATTCCTGGACAGAACGCTGGATATGCCATTCATGTTTTTTGATCCCAGTAATCCACTACTTGCAAGCCAGCTGCTATCTGGGACATTACCACAGATTCCAGCAAGTTCAGCCACTTCACTATCAACTCCAGCATCTGCAATGAACACACTGAAGAGAAAGCTGGAGGAAAAGGCCAGTGCAAGCCCTGGAGAAAAAGACAGTGGGACTGGGGGAGAAGAACCACAAAGGGATAAACGTCTAAGGACTACCATTACCCCAGAGCAGCTGGAAATTCTTTATCAGAAATACTTACTTGACTCTAACCCAACGCGGAAAATGTTGGATCACATTGCACATGAAGTGGGCTTAAAGAAACGCGTGGTGCAAGTTTGGTTTCAGAACACCCGTGCACGGGAAAAGAAGGGGCATTTCAGAGCCATAGGGCCTGCCCAAGCCCATAGACGGTGTCCCTTCTGCCGAGCTCTCTTTAAAGCAAAGACAGCTCTGGAAGCTCATATCCGATCTCGTCACTGGCATGAGGCCGAGAGAGCGGGATACAACTTGACATTGTCTGCTATGCTTTTAGATTGTGATGGGGGACTGCAAATGAAGGGGGACATCTTTGATGGAGCAAGCTTTTCCCACATGCCACCAACGAGCAGTGATGGACAGAGTGTTCTTCTCTCCCCAGTGAACAAGAGCATGGAACTGTCACCTCAAATGCTGCTGAGTCCATCCTCCATTAAGGTGGAAGGGATAGAAGACTTTGAGAATCCCTCCATGTGCTCAGTCAATCTGAGCTTTGACCAAACAAAGCTGGACAATGATGACTGCTCCTCTGTCAACACTGCAATCACAGACACTACAACAGGAGATGAAGGGAATGCAGACAACAATAGTGCTACAGGGATTGCAACTGAAACCAAATCAACATCGAGACCCAGTGAGGGTCTGGCAAAAACTGCTATGATAGCAATGTCTGAATATGAAGATCATCTGTCTTCTGGCCTGGTCAGCCCAGCTCCTAGCTTTTACAGCAAAGAGTATGATAATGAAGGTACTGTGGACTATAGTGAAACATCCAGCCTTGCAGATCCCTGCTCACCCAGCCCTGGTGCAAGTGGTTCATCCAGCAAGTCTAGAGAGAATGGGGATTGTCCCGGACAGAAACGCTTTCGCACTCAGATGACTAATCTCCAGCTAAAAGTTCTTAAGTCATGCTTTAATGACTACAGAACACCTACCATGCTGGAGTGTGAGGTCCTGGGCAATGACATTGGACTGCCAAAGAGAGTTGTTCAGGTCTGGTTCCAGAATGCTAGGGCAAAGGAGAAGAAGTCCAAATTCAGCATGGCCAAGCATTTTGTTATAAACCAAACAAGTTATGAGGGACCCAAAACAGAGTGCACTTTGTGTGGCATCAAGTACAGTGCTCGACTATCTGTACGTGACCATGTCTTCTCTCAACAGCATATCTCCAAAGTTAAAGAAACCATTGGAAGCCAGTTGGATAAAGAAAAGGAGTATTTTGACCCAGCTACTGTAGGTCAGTTGATGGCTCAGCAGGAGCTGGACTGGATCAAAAAAGTCAACGATCTTCTTGGTCTGGCAGCTCAACAACAGCAAGGCATGTTTGATAAGACACCTCTGCAAGCTCTTAACCTTCCTGTTGCATACCCAGCACTACAGGGCATCCCTCCAGTCTTGCTTCCAGGCCTCAACAGCCCATCCTTACCAGGCTCCAGTACATCCAACACAGGTGGGTATGGATATTATCACACTGCTCAGACGCACAGCTTAACTTGACGCATCTTTAGCACAAGCAGATGTTCCCTTGAGGAATGACTGATACTGGCCCTTTAGTAGAGCATGTTTACTTGACATCAAATGAGCAATAGGTATTTTATCTTTAATTCCTGAATGTGGGTTTTCCAGCTAAGTCTGAAATAGAGCAAGATGTGTATATCTGTTTCCTTAGCATACACTGAAAATTCTGAAGCACTTTTGAAGAAATGAAGAATAAAGGATTTATCAAATGGAACAGTAAAAGGAGTAATGTGCTGAGTGCGTTGTTCATTATACCTTTCCTTTTGCTATTAAATTCTGTTTATGTAGTGCCATCCCAAATTTTCACTAATTGTGAACTGTTTCTAGGGAAAAGTGTGACGTGCCTGGTGGCACTGGTGACAGACTCCTGGAGCATCTTCATGTAACAATGTAGCATCCCTATAGTGACCTCCAGAACTAATCCCAGTGCAGCTGTGGGTTGGTTTTTGAGTAATGTCTTGGTAAAATCTGAAAGTACCTTCTCAACAAACAGCAGTGGGATAAATCTACTTTGTATTTTAGTACCATTTTTCTCAACAATACTACATATTTTTATGAAATTTGGTACAGTCCTTTGGGTGGACCAGTACCAGATACCGGACTTTGTTTTTTTGAGGATGTGCCTTTTCCTTGTACCTGGTGGATGGGTGAAGGGTATAAGATCTGCAAACACTGGCAGTGGAAGATACTACTCAGTAGACTAGCAGTGGCCTAAAAAACTTGATCCAAGGGCTTTGTTTCACTCCTGCTACATCTGTGGTATCCCAGGGACATGCCTGTATCTGAATTCCCACTCATAACAGAGTAATCGATATTCTCTCTGAGGCTTGCTTTCACTTGGAAGACTTCCCTCTTTACTTCAAGTTAACTTTCACCAGGGCTGCTCTGCATTTATGGAGATATCCCAAGAACTGATTCCAGTGTCTTGTCTCCGCAACAGGCTGATACTGTCTTGGGCTGGAAAGCCCATGGCACTGGTATGGTTACACTTGATGACACTGTGCATCCTTGTTTTCTGCTCTGCAGCAGTACAGGTCTGCCACTATTAAACAGTGTCCAGAAATTATAACTTTCTCTTATTGTACTGAACTGATTGGCTAATGATGAGTTGTAATCAATAGTGTGAACCCTAAATAGGATCTGAGCATCTTCCTGGCTTCTTAATCAGAAACCAGTGTGCTATCAGTCTACAAAAACATTTTCTGATGCTTTTTATTCGGCAGACTGACTCTGAAGTTCTTTTTTCAACAAATTGAAAAACTCAGTGCAGATGCTTCCAAGTAACAGGGTTGTATCATGTTAATAAAATCACCATCTTCTTTTATCATCCAGGAGGTAAATCTTTGGATAAGCAAATCAAATCCTTATGCAAAAGGATAGTAGCCAGTGTGAGCCTCTGTGTGGAGCTTGAGCACCTCATCTGGCATTTGCAGCAGGACTGGCTACAGAGCTGCTCACTGTAAATTTCATCACTAGCACCTGAAGTGTGTCTGTGGTTGCAGTGACACTGGCTGTAACACCCTAAAGAGAGCACTAGACCCATGACTCAAAATGGGCATCTTTCTCTCCCCTTGGAAGTGGCTGTGTTCACCTTTATCTCCATTGCTGCTTGTCTCTGAAATATCTTCTGTTGACAAATGAAGGAGTTAAATCTCACTGTATTTTGTGGGCTTTTGGCCTTTCCAAAGATGAACCACTCTCTTGAAGTTAAGGTCCTTTTTTCCACAAGAGCAGCAGTGGGGATTACCTTGTGGCATGGTTGCTGATGTCCATGTCAGAAGGACCTGTCAGAGAGCAGAAAACATCACAGTGAGTTTTCCTGGACTCTGGAAAAGCTTTCTGCTGGGAATGAGGGCCTCTGTGATGCTTTTCACATAGTTACAGAACTCTTCCCATGACCCCCAAAGCAAAAGTAAAATTATTCTTGACTGTAGTTGAGGGATAGGTCATTGTAATTAAACCATTTTTAAAAAACAGTTGCTGTTAGAAATTCTTCTGTTCAGGGCTGCTGCCTATTTCTGCTCTTTGAGTCTAGTCTTAGCTACATGCCCCAAGGGCATCTTTCAGTGCCAGGACTTCTTCATGCAATACTTCTGTTCTTGCTGAAGATCTTGTTTCAGAGGCCAGAACTAGGCCAAGAGAATCTCTTTGGCAAATTGTATTGTCAGCCTATTGCAGACAGCTCTGTGCTGTTTACTTAGTACCCCAAATTTATAACAAGATCTAAAATTACTTTTTTGCACTTCAATTTATATTGTTGCTTTTATTTTTCTCCAAAGACCAGTATGTGTCCTGGGGAGACGGGGCTACGTACTATGAATGTTAAAAGCAATCAATGACTGCCTAGATAGGACTAAGCTATTTAGAAAGTCAAACAGACTGTTTGCGGCCTTCAGATAAAGCTCCAAAGGTCAGGCCATTTTGGCTCAAAGCCTGTCAAAGCAGATAAGGCTGCGCATCCAGGAATGTTATGAATTAGCTGCTGCTCCCACACTTGAACCTCTCTGGGAGCATTCAGCTAGGGAACATCAGTTTCAATGGCATCTATCCATAATATGCCCTTATCTGAAATCTGTAAGGCTGCTGTGTGGAGGCTCACTTCATACCTTCACAAATCACCATTGTCTTGATATTGCATCAGGAGCAGATACAGATTTCTGAAGGGCTTTGCATCAGCCATGGCTGAACTCTTGGCTCTTGGCTGCCCTCCTCCCAGCTCTCCTCCAGCTTCTTCACCAGGCTGACCCCTGAAGACTGCAGTGCCCTTCTCTCCTGCCCTTGCTTGGGAGGGCAGCGCTGGGGGGGGTGAATGCAGCACTGTAGACAAATGAGCTTTTCATACCCAGGTGTAGTGCAGCCAGGCTTTGGAGAGTGCTTTGCTCCCCTTAGCTTCTAGCTACTACTTGGAGCATGATGCTGCAAGAAAATGATTCCTGTGCTGTATGTTGAGAAGTTTGGATTCCTTCTGGGCTACACCAGCTTTACAGGGCATGGTTAAGTGACAGGCTCTTGTGATGCAACTGTGCAGGTAGCAGTCTAGGGTTCAGTGTCCAGAAACCTGAGGAGCATGTGTGTCTTGGCATCTGTGCCATTGGCCCCAGCCCCTACCTGTGTTTGAGTCCCTTTACACTGCCTTTGCAAGGCAAAGGAGCCCTGTAGCAGATGAATTTCCCTGCCAGGAATCACTGCCTACCCTGTTAACAGGATTGACCTGCTGGCATGCTTCCCTTCCTATTCCTGATGTTGGGAAGATGAGTGGACTTCACATTGCACCATTAATCCATCTCCTTTGTGAGGAAGCATCATGACCCTTGCAGTTCCACCCAAAACATGATGTTCATGCCCTGGGGGATGTCTGAATACCGGTTAGTGCAGATGTAGGAAAAGTGCCCATCCCTGACATCAGCTGTTAATCATTCAGGAATTTCAGAGGGGTCAGTAAATCAACAGCTCTGCTGAGCATCCCATGCAGGTGGTGGGTGTCCCTGGCAGACACTGCATTTGGTGCTGCTGGTGATGGGGGCTGTTGAAGCACATCTCCTTGGCACAGGGCTGCAGGGAGAGGAGTGGTTGTCCCAGAGGGAGAGGTGGACAGGCTCTCTGATCTGCACTGCTGCGGCACAGGAGGTCCAGCCAGTCGCTGCCCTTGCGCAGAGGAGACGGAGGTGCAGGGGTGGCTGTGGGGGGACCTGGAGTCACCCCACCTTGTGCTTTCTGCCTGTCCTCACCTCTCTCTCCTCCTTCTTGCAGCTTTAACTTCTCCCAAACCCAACCTGATGAGCCTGCCCAGCACAAGTGTCCCTTCTCCCAGCATCCCCACCTCTGCATTACCAAATAAGCAGCCCCCAGCCTTGCTGAGCTCATCCACCCCGGCACAAGCTACAGCAATCGTGGCCTCACAGCAGCCACTGGCAACAACCCTGCAGCAGCAGCAGCAGCCACCCCTGCCACAGTGCAAGGAGAAGGAGAACGAGAAGGCAAAAGAGGAGAAAGCACCCAAGGGGAAGGGGGACCTCCTGCCAGGGCCCAAGAAGAAGGGGGAGGCACCAGCGGTTGCCCTCTCAGCCCCACTACCTGCCATGGAGTACACCATGGAGCCCACCCAGCTCCAGGCACTGCAGGCCGCCCTGAATTCAGACCCCACCACCTTGCTGACAAGCCAGTTCCTTCCCTACTTTGTCCCCAGCTTTTCTTCCTACTACGCCCCACAGATCCCTGGTGCCCTGCAGAGCAGGTACCTGCAGCCCATGTACGGGATGGAGGGGCTCTTCCCCTACAGCCCCGTGCCGTCGCAGGCACTGCTGGGGCTGTCCCCCAGCTCCCTGCTGCAGCAGTACCACCAATACCAGCAGAGTCTGCAGGAGGCATTGCAGCAGCAGCGGCAGGCGCAGAAAGCACAGCATCCCAAAGGAAGCCAAACCCTCGTCCCCGCGGGGGCTGCCACCCCTGACAAAGACCCTGCCAAAGAACCCCCCAAGCAAGAAGAGCAGAAGAACACACCCCGCGAGGTGTCCCCCCTCCTGCTCAACCCCCAAGAAGAGCCCGAAGCAGAAGGCAAGGGCACAGACTCCCTCAGCGACCCCTTCATCGTACCAAAGGTGCGGTACAAGATGCTCTGCCTCAAGTGCCAGGTGGGCTTCAGCGACCAGGAGGCGGCCAGCGACCACCTGAAGTCCCTCTGCTTCTTCGGCCAGTCCATGGCTGACCTGCAAGAGATGGTGCTTCACGTGCCCACCAGCAGCAGCCAGGGCAGCGGCTTGCACCAGTGTGTGGCGTGCGAGAGCACGGTGTGTGGGGACGAAAGCCTCAGTAAGCATCTCGAGTCAGCCCCGCACAAACACCGAACAATCACAAGAGCATCAAGAAATGCCAAAGAGCACCCTAGTCTATTACCTCACTCTGCCTGCCCCCCCAACCCCAGCACCGCATCTACCTCGCAGTCGGCCGCTCACTCAAATGAGAGCCCCCTGCCCCCCCGGCCCCCTCCAGCTTCCCCCCATGCCACCAGAAGGCCCTGGCCCCCAGCAGCACCCCAGGCCCCACCAGCGAAGCCTCCGCTGCCGCCTTTCCTTCCTGTCCCCTCATTTTCAACGGTTACCTCAAGTTCATGCAGAACCTCAGGGGTTCAGCCCTCTATGCCAACAGATGACTACTTGGAGGAGTCTGAAGCAGATCTTAGCCAAAAGTCAGATGGACTGGAGAGCCCGGCGGAGGGGCCCCGGGACCCCGGATGCCCTAAGGACAGTGGTCTAGCTAGCATAGGAATGGGCACCTTCAGATTGTAAGCTTTGAAGATGAACAATGAAAATTAATTTAAATAAAGTTAATAACAAACCAATTTCAAAAATATACTAACTGCAATTCCAAAGCTTCTAACCAAAAAGAAAAAAGAAAAAAAGAAAAAGCGTGGGTTGTTTTCCCATATAACGATGCTGGTGGGTTTTACTTTTTTTCCCCCTTTCCTTTTAATAAAATAAAACTTGAAAAATAAAATCTGTTACATTTGTCCTTTTGAAGGTACTGTTGGCTTGGGAGACAAAAGCCCGTGCTGCCTCCTCACTGTCTTTGGAGCTTGAGCCCCTTGTATATTGTCCCTTTTCAACCACCCCATGTTGATAGCACAGCAGAGGCCAGCACACACTGGGAAAGCAGCCCACCTGTTACAGTTTTAAATTTCTTGCTATCTTAGCATTCAGATACCAATGGCTTGCTAAAAGAAAAAAGAAATATAATGTCTTTTTATTCTCAGGTCAATTGCTCACACTTTGTTCTATTTTTAGAATAATTTTTTAGATATATATATAAAATTTCTTTCATTTGGGGTTTGTTTGTTTCATTTTAGTTCAGGAAAAGGATTTTTTTCTTTTTTTTCCTTTTTTTTTTTTTGTTAATTTAAAATGGGCATAAAGTATTCAAGAGAAAATGCTTTAGCTTTTTGGGGATTTTAAGAGTAGCTTTTCTGCTGAAGCCAATTTCAAAGGGAAAAGTTAAGCAGTCCCACTTTTCAGAAAAAGAAAATAAAAGCAAAACCCACACAAAGAGTGTTGAGGACTTGGAGCTCAAAAAATGTTTTAAAACAACTGACTTTCTGTATTTATGACAGATATGACCATTTTTGGTGTTGAGTAGATTGTTGCATTGGAAATTAACTGAAACAGTATGGTAGATTTAAAAGAAATACCCTTTTGTGTACATTTAGCTTTTGTATGGTCCAGCTGACAGCTTCTCATTTGATGTTGTCCATTCCTAGCCAGGTAGATTGCAATCCATTGACTCGCCTAAGCTTTTCTCCCCTTTGTACCTTTACTCCCCATTCCCACATCCTGTAATCTTTCACTTATGGTTGCTACCTTTGTTTCTTAGAGGGTGGTTGCATAATTATTTTATAAAAACTAAAGAAAGAAGTTCAAAGGGTTTGGGGGGGGGGTCAGTAGGATCCCTTGCAGAATATTTTTTGTTGGCGGTTTGAAACTTTTTAAGGCGTATACATACGATTTACCTATGTGTATTACCCTTGTGCACTTTTTCTTCTTTTCCATTTTTCCTTTCTTTTTCTTCTTCCCTTCTTCTTTTCCTCATTTTGTAAATGCTTCAAAGACTCTGTTCCTAAACTATAAGCATTTGTTTCTGTTTGTGTAATTAGGCTGCACTCTGTCCCTTCTTTTAAAAGAAGTTTTTGTTCCTTTTTTTTTTCTAAAGAAAATTCATGCTTTAAATATGTCCAAAGACATACCCTTTCACCACTGGTGCAGAATGAGCGAAAAGGATTCTTTTTACTTGAGAATTTGTTTTGGATTTAAACAAAGAAGTCTAAGTTTAAATAAAGAATAAAATAAAATAAAATAAAATAAAATAAAATAAAATAAAATAAAATAAAATAAAATAAAATAAAATAAAATAAAATAAAATAAAAGTACCCAGGTTGTTATCTGTGCTTCTGCAAGCAGAGAGACAACTCTTAGCAAAGAGCCAGCACACCAAAAGGCAGGTTTCTCTTTCCAGGTTCTCTCCAGTGGTGGGCACTGGTGTCCCTGTCCCGTTCCGTGCCCCACTTGTGGAACGTGCAGATGCACATGTCTTGTACAGTCTGGACTTTGAAAGGAAAACTTTGTGCTGCTAAAATGTAGGTTTTGGAGACACATAGATGCTGTTTCACTTGTGCAGCCAAATGTTAACAATCTCCTTTCCCTACCCCCACACCATCCCCCATTTCCTCTGCCCTGAAAGTGCGAGAGCCTTCTCCCCATCATCTTCATCCTCCTCCTGCTTCAAAAAGGAACTTTGAAGACTGTGAACACAGGTTCCTCCTTCCTCCTCCAGCATCTCCTTCCCATGTTGATGCCACTCGTCGACCCTGCAAGAGACTGGAGCATTCAAGAGAACGACACTTTTATTTTTACGGAATTTTGGTTTTAGTTTGATGAACAACTAGATCCTGAACTGTTGTACATATTTTTAACTAGGCTAATGCACAGTGCAAATTCCTTTCTTAATTGGTTTTTAAGTAGATGACACTAAAAAGAGTACCATCTAATATTCCTACCAGTACCCAATTGTAGCATAAGGTGTCAAAAATGGAAACAAACATAAAAAGAATTTGCTGTTTTAACAAACTTTTATTTTAACAAAAGTTCTTGTATTTCTCCCTGTCGTGGTTTAAACCCAACCACAAACCTCTTTTGCTCACTCCCCCCCTTCTTGCCCTCCCCCTGCTTCTGGAGGGACGGAGAGGAGAATCAAAAAGAATGCAACTCCCACAGGTTGAGATAAGAACAGCCCAGTAACTAAGGTATAACACAAATCACTACTGCTACCACCAATAATAATAATGCTAAAGGAAATAACAAGAGGAAAGAATACAACACCTTAACACCAGCCAACCAATAACTCGCCCCACTCCCCCCAGCCAAGCACCGACTGATACCTCATCCAACCCTGCAGTCCCAACCCTTCCGGGTCACTCCCCGTTACATCCTGGGCATGACGTGCTGTGGTATGGAATACCTCTTTGGCTAGCTTGGGTCAGGTGTCCTGTCTCTGCTTCCTCCCAGCTTCCCCTCCTCCCCGGCAGAGCATGAGGCTCAGAAAGTCCTTGGCCAGACCAAACATTCGAGCAGCAACTGAAAACATCGGCGTTATCAGCACTGTTCCCAGGCCAAAAGATCAAAACACAGCACTGTACTAGCTCCTAAGAAGGAGAAAAATGACTGCTGCTGCTCAACCCAGGACACTCCCCATGTTTGAGATTAGCATATTTCAAATTCTGAAGTTGTATAGTTTATGCTTTCCGTTATTTTGTTTGCAATTCTATGAATTTATTTTTTTTTTTTTTTTGCCATTTAACTGTTGTATGTTACTCTATCATAGAATTTTGTTTGCTTGTTTGGTTTTGATTCTCCGTGTGATACAAGTTAACAATTTAACACTAGCTTTATCTGTCCAATTCTGCAAGGTCTCTTTTGGAAATCCTTTTGTCCCATTTTGCTTCGGGTTTTTTTAATTATATTGTTTGGTCATAGTGCAATTTCTTCTCTCCTTCTTCCCCCTCCTCCTTCCCACCCACCAAAAGGTTTTATAAATTCATTTCCTCGCATTATTTCTAACCATTTCTAGAGACATTCAGTGTGAGGTTGGCTCCTCCTCTTGCATCCCCTGGGCCGTGCTGGGACCTGCACCCCAGTCCCACCGGCTGCCCCTGTTGGGACCCCCCCGCCCCCAGCCAGGACCTCCCCACTCCTGGCCCTGTGCCCCACTGCCTGCCTAGCCACCTCACCTTGGGAGCCTCTGTGCCACCCCAGAGCCCATGCATGGCCTTTCCAACACGTGTCAGAGCTGAGCTGGGAAGGGCACGAGGAAAAGATTCTAAACTTAGAATTGAACGAGTTTCTGGTTTATTTTTAATAAAAAAATTTTTAAATGGTGAAGATGGACAAAGTTTCATACAATTAAGAATCATAGAATCATAGAATCATAGAATCATAGAATCATAGAATAGTTAGGGTTGGAAAGGACCTCAAGATCATCTAGTTCCAACCAACCTGCCATGGACAGGGACACCTCACACTAAACCATCCCACACAAGGCTTCATCCAACCTGGCCTTGAACACCGCCAGGGATGGAGCACTCACAACCTCCTTGGGCAACCCATTCCAGTGTCTCACCACCCTAACAGGAAAGAATTTCCTCCTTATATCCAATTTAAACTTCCCCTGTTTAAGTTTTAACCCATTACCCCTTGTCCTGTCACTACAGTCCCTGATGAAGAGTCCCTCCCCAGCATCCCTATAGGCCCCCTTCAGGTACTGGAAGGCTGCTATGAGGTCCCCACGCAGCCTTCTCTTCTCCAGGCTGAACAGCCCCAACTTCCTCAGCCTGTCTTCATACGGGAGGTGCTCCAGTCCCCTGATCATCCTCGTGGCCCTCCTCTGGACTTGTTCCAGCAGTTCCATGTCCTTTTTATGTTGAGGACACCAGAACTGCACACAATACTCCAAGTGAGGTCTCACAAGAGCAGAGTAGAGGGGCAGGATCACCTTCTTCGACCTGTTGGTCACGCTCCTTTTGATGAAGCCCAGGATACGGTTGGCTTTCTGGGCTGCGAGCGCACACTGCCGGCTCATGTTCATTTTCTCATCGACCAGCACCCCCAAGTCCTTCTCTGCAGAGCTGCTCTGAATCTCTTCTTTGCCCAGTCTGTAGCTGTGCCTGGGATTGCTCTGACCCAGGTGTAGGACCTTGCACTTGTCGTGGTTGAACTTCATAAGGTTGGCATCAGCCCACCTCACAAGCGTGTCAAGGTCCCTCTGGATGGCATCCCTTCCCTCCAGCATATCAACTGGACCACACAACTTGGTGTCATCGGCAAACTTGCTGAGGGCGCACTCAATCCCACTGTCCATGTCAGCGACAAAGATGTTAAACAAGACCGGTCCCAACACTGATCCCTGAGGGACACCACTCGTTACCGGTCTCCAGCCAGACATCGAGCCATTGACCACAACTCTTTGTGTGCGGCCATCCAGCCAGTTCTTTATCCACCGAGTGGTCCATCCATCAAATTGATATCTCTCCAATTTAGAGAGAAGGATGTGGTGTGGGACAGTGTCAAACGCTTTGCACAAGTCCAGGTAGATGACGTCAACTGCTTTACCCTTATCCATCAATTCTGTAGCCCCATCATAGAAGGCCACCAAATTGGTCAGGCAGTATTTCCCCTTAGTGAAGCCTTGCTGGCTGTCACCAAGCACCTTGTTGTTTTTCATGTGCCTTAGCATGCCTTCCAGGAGAATGGGCTCCAAGATTTTACCAGGCACACAGGTGAGACTGACTGGTCTGTAATTCCCCGGAACTTCCATTTTCCCCTTTCTTAAAATGGGGGTTATATTTCCCTATTTCCAGTCGTCGGGAACTTCACCTGACTGCCATGATTTTTCAAATACGATGGCCAGTGGCTTAGCAACTTCATTTGCCAGCTCCTTCAGGACCCGCGGATGGATTCCATCAGGTCCCACAGACTTGTGTGCCTTCAGATTTTGAAGATGGTCTCGAACCAGATCCTCTCCCACAGTGGGCCCAAGGTATTCATTCTAAGAACTATTCTTCTAAGAACTGGGTAGTGCAGTCAGAGCCTTTGCCAGTGAAGACTGAGGCGAAGAAGTCATTCAGAACCTCAGCCTTCTCCAAATCCTGTGTAGCCAGTTCTCCCGAAAGCTTCCTCAGGGGGCCTATTTTGTCCCTAGTCTGTTTTTTGTTTTCTATGTACCTATAGAATCCCTTCCTATTATCCTTAACATCCCTGGCTAGGTTTAATTCTAACTGGGCCTTAGCCTTCCTAACCTGGTCCCTAGCTTCCCGAACAACATCCCTGTTCTCTACCCAGGCCGCCTGTCCTTGCTTCCATTTTTTATAAGCCTCTTTTTTCCTTTGAATTTTCCTCAGCAGCTCCTTATCCATCCAAGGAGGTCTCCTGGCCCTCCTGCTGCACTTCCTTCTAGTTGGGATGCAGCACTCCTGAGCTTGTAGCAGGTGATCCTTGAATATCAACCAAGAGTCTTGGGCCCCCCTGCCCTCCAGGGCTATAACCCATGGAACCTTACTAAGCAGGCTCCTGAAGAGGCCAAAGTCTGCTCTTTTGAAGTCCAGGGCAGTGAGCTTGCTACACGCTCTTCTCACTGTCCTGGGGATCTCAAATTCGACCATCTCATGATTGCTGCATCCAAGGCTGCCCTGGAGTACCACATTCTCAACAAGCCCTTCCCTGTTGGTGAGCACAAGGTCAAGCATGGCACCTCTCCTTGTCGGCTCCTCTATTACTTGCAGAAGGAATTTGTCTTCCACACAATTGAGGAACCTCCTGGATTGCTTGTGCCGTGCAGTGCCATCGTTCCAATAGAGCCTGTAACCTTCCATTCCAACACTCCAGTCATAGGAGCCATCCCACCATGTTTCTGTGATGCCTATTATATCATACCCCCGTAGATGTGTACACATCTCTAATTCCTCTTGTTTGTTCCCCATGCTACGGGCGTTTGTATAGAGGGTGTGTTGGGGCTGCCCATGCTCGGGGTGGGCACTGACACGAGCTGGCACACACACTCTTTGTGGAAGTATATTTTGCTTTAAAAAGAAAACCTACGCTTTTAAATAGAAGCAGAAATTGTTGGATGGTTTGGTTGGTTGTTTGGTTTTTTGATGCTGAGATACTGCCCACTGTGAAAACAAAATGTTTACTATTTTTTTCACTTTTATTTTTTGGGGGAGGGTGAGGTTGGGTAGAACAGAAAGCGTAAATGAGGTGAAGAGGGATACAAACAGCCTTTGCAATATACAAAAAATAGAGCAAATGAAGACAAAAATTGTGTTCTTGGTGTTTTTCTATAATGTTGTCTTGTTAGCTTTATTTGGTTACTGTAACAGTGCTGATCTTGAACTGTACCAAAATACATAGAGACAAACAGAAAACTACATGGGGCTTTCAAAACTTTACAGAATTTGTCACAAGAGACTTTGTTGTCATAGTTGACTGTAGATGGTAATTGAATATACTCCTTTGGAAATATTTCATCACATATGTTTCCTGCTCACTGTGATACATTAAAAACAAAAATTAGCAAAAGCTCTTGTCTCCAATGTCCACGCTCGTGTGGTGCAGGGTCTGTGTTGGGGTGGGTGTGTGACATGCTGTGCCACTCAGATTGTCTCAGGCTCCACTCACCATGCATCCGCCTGAGCTCCTGCATCCCACAGTCCTCGTGCACCCACCAGCACATGCCAGCACACACATGTCCACATCCCTTCCCACACGCAGGTGTCCAGGTGCCGCCAGCGTGAGGGCACCTGGGCTGACAGTGCGAATTGACACTGAAGTGGAAGGAATGAGCCAAATTGTGCAATTCAGTCATGGCTCTGGGATGCACTGTGTATGAAAAAGACATTACAAGTGCATTTAATTTTACTAAATGATTGCATGAGAATTCTGGGCATGCTATTGTAATGGTTAAAGGGGAAGCATGATGCCTTGATGGGTTGAGGTCATCTGGAAGCCTGGAAGCCAGAAGTGAACTAAAATCACATCTGTTTTCTTCTACTGATCAAACCAAAAGGAGACAAAAGTAAAAAAGGTAAGTGACTGACTCACTGCTCTTCCCTTTGCTTCCAGTGCCTCTTGAGCAGGGAGGAAAACTTGATGAAGTGCTAAGTGTTAATAAATAATTTAATAAATAACAGAGCAGCCCAGCATTGCAGATGGGATGGGCAGTCTGCTCAATTTGGGCAGCCTTGGCTGTGCTGCTGCCTCCCCAACAGCAAGGGGCTTCCTCCCCCTCCCCAGGGAGCGGAGGTCTGAGCTCCACAGTGTCATCCATCTGGAGTGGGGGTCCCAGGGAGGAAATCTTGCAGCTGGTGAGGATGTGGCAGCATCCTTTAATTAATTGGGTCAGGACATTCACTTGCGAGCTGGTAAGTTCAATAACCAGGTTGCTGATGCACCTTCACAAGAAAAGAATATAAAAAAAAGAAAAAACAACACTCAGATGGATTCAGGCTCAAAAGAAACATGAATTTCTGAAATAAAGTGGGTCAAGATTGCCAAGATCCCAGTGACTCCTGGTGCTGCAGAGTACCCAAACCAAGGCAGCCAGGCCCTGGCCCCAAGTGCGCAGCCCTGAAAGAGGAGACCCCCTACTCCTGGAGATAGAAGCGATTGCACCTGACTGCGTGCTGCAGCTCAGCACTCCAAAATTGTCCCCGCACTGGGCTGCCAGGTCCTCTCCCAGGCTCATGTGTTGCTCTCCTGGCATGAGCCTGGACAGGTAGTCTCTGGGTTGCCTCTGAGCTGTTTGGGTTTTTTTTAATGGGAAAAATCCATTCTTCATTTCCCGCAAGCAGACAAGACTGCAAGTAATGTGATCACCAGCACAACCCTTCCACCGGCTTTTGCACTGTGCCACATTAATGACTTCACTGTTGTTCACAGACATGCCATTTTGTAAGTTTATTATGTAATGCTGCTATTTATTCCTGGGTTGAATTCCCGTTTAAAACAGCTATGCTTGAGAAAGCACTTCTCTAATGCTCAGAAAGGTGTAAATGGCCTCTAGTATCTGTACAAGCTGCAAACTAAAAACCTCAGTGAAAGCCCCTCTGTTCAGAGCTATGCACCAGTGGAGACTGTGCAAACCTCTGATAGAAATAAAGAGATTTTTCCATGCTGTGATTCTGATAAGAGGAGACTGGGAGTGATTTTTAATACCCTTTTATTGCCATTACCTGAAAGACAAGGAAGAGATTTAGCTCTTCCTAGTATGTTCTTGCAGGCCAAAAATTATTTTTTTTATCAAAACGCAGCAGTGGTGGGGTATCCACCACAGACCTACCTTGCTGATGGAGCAGCGTTCCCGTCTAGAGTGTGCTACACGCTCTTCTCACTGTCCTGGGGATCTCAAATTCGACCATCTCATGATTGCTGCATCCAAGGCTGCCCTGGAGTACCACATTCTCAACAAGCCCTTCCCTGTTGGTGAGCCCTCTGGTGCAGCCTGTGTGTTGATGTCCTCAGGGCAACAGGAGCAGGGGATTTGCCCAGCAGCCCTGGGGAGGTGGCTCCAGGTGGTCCCATCACAGCCTGGTGTGTGGTGCCATGGGATGCCTAGAGTGTGCTGGCACCAAAGGAGGAAACGCTGCTGGTCTCCCTGTTGTCTCCGACTGGCTTTTCCACAGGGATCCCAGATGGGTGCACAGCAGAGGGGAGCCTGGTGCATGAGCCCTGCAGCAGCCCACATGCAGGGCACCATGGGTACTGGGTTCAGGAGCTGGGCACTGGGTGCAGGAGCTGGACACTGGTGCAAGCCACATCCCATTCGACAGGCAAGGCCTTGCAGCTCTCAGAGGCTACAGTGGAGGATGCCTTCAGGAGATGCTCTCCCTCCTGTACCCACTGCCAGTGCACAGCCCTGCAGATGTCACAGCAGCCATGGGCTGCCTGTGCCAGAGACACCCTGCTCCTGGGCCCCCTGCATGCAGCACCATGTCCTGGCAGCACAATTGGCTCCAGGGGGACTGGGGACAGGCACGGCAATGCCACTGTGCAGCCCAGCATGCAAACACACAGTTCAGCACTAAGGAGGGTCCATTCCTGCATCAGCAGCCGTGGCCGGTCCTGCCAGATCCTCCCTCACCTTACCGCAGCCCAACACTGAGGCCAGTACTGCCAGATCCCCACATGGATCCTGGCATCCAAGTGCAGCATCAGGAGCACACTTTCCATGCCACCAGGTGACAGAAGAGCTGCATTTGTAAAGGTGCCTGGGGCGTGAAGTGGCAGATCATTGGGACTAAAACAAGGCCAAAAGAAACCCCAAAACCATGCCAGCTGCCAACTTCCAGCGAGACCAGTTTTGCAGCACAGGACAAGTTCAGTGCATGGGATGGCTGGTCCTGCATCCCTTGTGGTCACAGCAGCCCATGGAGAGTTTGGGCCAGGCACTCTCCTGAGAGCAGTGGCTGCAACCACGTTGCTTCTGCAGCCACATCCCTGCCGAACTGAGCAGGGTCCCATGTTAACGTCTTTGCTAAATGACATCTGAAGTCTGTTAAGAAAGAGTCAACTTCTCTAATGCAGATGGATAAAACTATGAGAAACTGCCACCAGGCTCAGGCTGTGGCAGCAGTGGTGAAAGGTTAACTATCAGCACTTAAACTACAAATGTGGAGCCCATTCTCTCCTCCAAGCTCATTATCAATGTACACCTGATGATCTAAAGCACTAGAGACTCATTTTAATTAACCCTCTGCCAGAGAGGATGTGGTGAAGACACTGGTTTTGCTCCAATGACTTTCTATTTTGGTATATTGCAGAACTGGTGCATTAGTTCCCCAGGGCTGATGTAGTGAGCTAATCCAACTACAGCAGCGTGGGCACTGCCTGGCTCCAGCAGCTTTGTGCCATGGCAGTACTGGGCTGGTTGTCCCCATCCCACCATCATAGTGCAGGTGGCACTGCAGAAATGACAGACAAAGCCCTTCAGCCATGAGGACCCTTCCTCATGCCCAGTGGGGCCAGGGGTGGGACTGCTGGTCCAAACACCCATCTGAGCCCACCATCCCACCCCAGGGAAGGCAACAGCATGAGCTGCGGGGGAGCTGTGCTCCGGATCTCCCGCGGCCTCTGTGGTGATGGAAGAGAGACTTCACACTGCACCCCACAGAAAAGAGAGCGGTACCTATAAATGGTTTTGTGCTGTTGGTTAGATGGTAGCATGATGTTAATTAATGTTTTAATACCCTAGGCATCATCTGTGCCGTATAATTCATATTGAATCTGCTGTGAGCATGTTCAGTTAAAAAGACTCTTTCCTAAACGAGATTCCAATTATATTGAATTGTCACAGCAAAAAAGGGCCTTTTCTCAGCACGGGGGAGGGGATTCTCTGCCAAACCACTGCCAGCAGGGCCGGGCACAGACCTGTCCTCACCACAGGCAGGATGGGCCGAGGACCCCCAACTGCCTGCAACACGTCACAGGGATGAGGGGCAGCAGGTCACTGGGGGCCTTGCTGCTTCCCAGCCAGCCTGCTGGGAGCCAAGCAGGGACTGAAGGATGGGCTAAAGCCTGCATGGGTTGAAGTCGTGGCTTTGGGGATCATTGGTGTTTTCTGAACTTTGCTGGTTTGGTCTCTGTGTCCCATTTTGCAGGGACATGCATACCTGGGACAGCTGAGCTTCCTGGGGAGTTGCTTCTTCCCCCCTTTCCCATAGTATTCCAGGAGTGTGGCATCTGCAAAGAAAGAGGCTAAACACACACACACACACTGCTTTCACAACTAGTTCCACTTTATTCACTCAAGCATGGCAATATATAGCATACAGATACTGGTCTGAGCTATGAAGCCAAACAGCAACTACATAATTCCCAGTGACTGTTTTCAGTCACTATAAATTCCATTCTATAAACAATCATTCCCCAGGCTGCTTCCCAGCCAGACCTTGCACCCAAACACTCCCTGGCTTACTCAAGACCCAGGTGCACTATCAGCAATTCTTCTTTTTCTTCAATTATCCACATAGCAGGAACAGGATGGCTTGCAGTTCCCACAAGGAGCACTGTCTCCAGAGGTGGAGGGTCTCTGCTGAAAGCAGGCCAGTGGGGGTAAACCCTGCTGTGGCTGAGGCACAGGGTGGCTCCTGGCACCTCCTGATGCCATGGTGCTGGCAAGATGGACACACCAGGGCTTGGAGGAAGGTTAAAGACAAATCAGAATTCACTGAAAATTATTAGCAGGGCAGAGATGAGGAAAAGCGCCCCCTTCCTCCCATAAACAGGTTAATGTGTGCATGGAATGCTAAGTGTTTTGGCAAAGCAGCACCTTTTCTTTTTAAAGCAGAAATTCAGTTTCTGTTATGTGAAGCTTACTGTATCCCTCTAGCTCCACCAGTGCTTCTGAGCAGCAAACATGGTGGAGGATACATACAAGGGCTGTGACCAGCTTCACTGCGTGTGCCACGGCCCTGCTATGCCCTGGCAAGCAGCAGCTGGAAGGGGTCCCCCTGTGTGCCCATGGCAAGGGAGGGCCCAGGGGACAGATCCCTCAGATCCCTTCTGTTGGGGCACCCCCAGCAGTGGGCACACAGGCCACGTAGCCTCAGGGGGATGCAGGTGCTGGCAGGGAGTCAGTAATGCCCCACACAGGAGCGAGACTATGCATTAGGGGCCTTGCCCATCCTTGCAGGGCATTGTGGGGCTGGGATTCAGCTCTGGGCATGCAGGCAGCTTCTGGAAGGAAACCTGTGAAGCCCCAGCTGTGCGTAGGACCCTGTCACTGCAAACGGGGCCAGGCAGCCAGGAAATGTACCATGGACCCACTGCCCTCAACAGCACCATGCACAGCAGCACCAGCCGCAAGCACAGCTTTCACAGTGAGGGGGAGTGTTTGCTCTGCACCTTCAGTGGTAGCAGTGAAGGCGGTGGCTGTGTGCAGCTTGTCCCCTCTCACCACGCTGCTGCGCCCTGCCTGCCACATCCCACTGCAGTGTCCCAGGGGCACAGCTCCATGGCAGCTGGTTCCGGACCTGCTGTGCTGCCCTGGGGCACACTGTCCCTGCAGTGTGGGAGCACGGCCATGCACAACCACCACAGCCCGGCCTCGCTGGGGACCTGCACATCCCTCCCCTGTGCTGGCTGCCTCCCCAGCCAACTCTGCTTCTTTGGGCTCCTTCTGCTTTCCAATGGCACTGAGAACAGGGTTCTGGGGAAGCAGTGCAGGGAGGTGCTGGCAAAATTTGTAAGGAGATATTTTTGCTTCCAGCAACAGAACACCTTGACATACTGGAAGGAAAAAATGTGCCTGTGAGCAGAGGGCCACGTGCATCGTGGCAGCAAGCAGCTGACAGCTTTGGCACCAGCCCCTGCCACAGCACTGCAGCCCTCGGGCCATCGCTCATCCCTAACCCTGCTGAGCCTGTCATCTCCAGGATGGGGGGGACCTGAAGGCTTCTCCCTGATACGTGGATTGACTCCACAACTCGTTAAAGTTGTAAAGTAGGTATGCTTTTTATTCAGCGCTGAGGTGCATGGGGATAGCTCCTCCAAAGTATGCACACCCAGGGTCGTTTTTCCCTCTACATTTATTCTCTTCAGGTATACATATGCATTAGATTACTCAATATACCTATACATATTTAGTATCTATCCCCGCTTCGTATTATTATGAGCTAGAAGGTCCTTTGCACCTGCGCAGTGCCCCCCTCTGGTCATGGGCAGGTGTCTCAAGATGAAGTAAATGAGCCTTCCTCCTGTGGGTAGGAGTCTTCAAGATGAAGTAAATGAGTCTTCCTCTTCTTAAACTTTTCACCTTTTAGTCTTCACACATGGCCTTAGGGTTTGGCCGGTATCCCAGCCATAAACCATCTGCTTCTCCCCCTTATCAGTAGAATCAGGTGTCTGCTTTTCCTTATCAATAGCTGCTTATCATTAGAACCAGGTGTCTGCTTTTCCTTATCAATAGAACCAGTAGTCAGTGCCTTTGTTCTGCTTAGTAGGCATTTACAACAGACAATACTTTTGCTTAAGCAAGCGACTTCCTCTAACCCCCTTGTACATTGGTCAACCCTCTGCATCAGTCCCCCCTTTTCTATAAAGTGAGTAAATTCTTTTACTCTTCAGACAAGTTCCTCTTTTGACCAACTCCTACGGATAGAGAGGTCAAATCATTATGTGTTGTAATATTCTCCAGTTCCAAACAAATAATTCAATAGACAATACAAAACTTATACTAACTAACATTAGAAGAACAATAATGGGGTGACACTGTTAGCGTAAGAATAAACACATAACCACCGGAATGGTTATATGAGGTGCTTTATTGCAGCGCTGGGAAACCAGGGGCACTCACCCAAATCTGGCTTCGACCTCGTCACATCGCGTTCGCAATTTATACACTAAAACATTGGTTACTGAATAACTATGGTTAATTGGTTAACATTGGTTACTGAATAACTATGGTACGAAACTACAAACAATACTGCAAAATTACAGTATTTCCAAAGCCACACTATTGATTTATAAATTTTTCAAATATAATCATTTTTACTATTTATATAGTTATTGTAAAAATTTCGCCCCTTTTCTAACAACACAATGTATTCAGTATGCCAATTGCAGTTGGTGACCGTCCGAAAAGTACATCTCGCCAGTGGTGGCTTGTATCTTTTCCTACCCTTAGTAGAACTCTGCTTATTTCTTCCGTGTCATGATGGACGGTATCAGTTGGTGGGATACAACTGGTGCTGAATATGTGAAGTCACACCCAGTGATCTTAGTAAAATTACAAATACAAAAATTAGAATGATTCTTAACAGTCACAATTTCATTATCATTATCTATCCTCGCAAAAGCACAAGCAGTTCTTAAGCACACACATATATACACTATATACAAGTACAATATATATACAATTACAGTCTGTTGAGTAATGTCTGGATGGATTTCAAAATGACAAATGCCTTGTTCTGTATCAAGGCATATGTCCTTAGTATCAATTGTGTTTCTTCTCAGCCTTTCACAGTTCTAGTTGGAAAGGCTTCTGGCCAATCTGAAAAGATATCCGTTAATGCCAACAAATATCTATACCCCCCTTTTCTTGGGAGTTCTGTAAAATTGATCTGCCACTGTTGTCCTGGTCCCGTTGCCCCTCCCAATTTGACCCGTTTTGGGTTTAGGATTACTTTTGGGGTTTGTTTGGAGGCAGAGATCACACTGGTGAGTTACCTGTTGAATAGTAGCATGCAGAGCTCTAGCTATAATTTTGCTTATCAAATATTTATACAAGGCATCCACTCCCCAGTGTGGGTTTTTTTTTTTCATGTTCATTCTTTACTAAGGACCATAACAAAGAGGAGGGGACAATTATTTTCCCTTGCGGTGTGCGAGCCCACCCCTCCTTATTTAGTATTCCATCCTCATCTGTGATTAATTTCTGATCTTCCTTACTGTAATTTGGCTTACCTTCTAAAGGAATGTTCCCATCAGAAATTAAGGCTCCTTCAATAATTACCTCTCCTTTTGCTGCTTCTTTTGCCTCTCTGTCCGCCAGCTCATTTCCTTCCTCTAATTCTCAGCTCACCTTCTGGTGTGCCTTGATGTGCATAATTGCCACCTTCTCAGGTAGTTGGACTGCTTCCAGTCTCAATATTTCTTGTGCATGCTTAATGTTTTGTGGTTTTTTTCCTCCTTGTGAATTCAACAGTCCTCTCCTTCCAAATGGTACCATGTACATGCACAACTCCAAATGCATATCTTCAGTCTGTATAGACTTGCCAGTTCCAGAGCTCAAGTCATCAGTTCCACCTTCTGTGCAGAGGTGTTTATGGGTAATGGTCCGTATTCTATTACCTAACTGCATATCCAGCATGCCGTTTTCCACTGATGACATAGCTGCTCCCATCAGTAAATCAGGTTTCCGCGTTGTCTAATGGGGTATCTTTCAGATCCGAAAGACTGGAATATGTGGCCTCAGTAGTATCCAGGCAATCGTGGTGTACTGGTTCTCCTTCGTTTCTGCTGAGGAAATAAGCTGGGTTGACAACGTTAGTTACCACTATCTCTACATCATCTTGCTCCACCATGATGGCTTGATATTTCAGAAACCTTTGTGGGGAAAGCCAGTGCCCGCCTTTCACTTCCAGCACTGCAGACACTGTATGGGACACCAGCATGGTCATTTTCTGGCCCAAGGTGAATCCTGGATGTTTAGTACAACTGCTGCAACAGCCCTGATGCATCCAGGCCATCCTTCAGCTGCAGAGTTCAATTGCTTAAAAAATAAGTAACTGCTCGCCAGTACAGGCCCAAGTCCTGTGCTAGTATTCCTAAGGCAATTTCTTGTTTCTCATGGGAGAAAAGAAAGAACGTTTTACTCATGTCTGGGAGTCCTAAGGCTGGTGCCAACATCAAGGCGGTTTTTTAATTGGTGGAAGGCTCAAGTGGCTTCCTTTGTCCACTGAAGATTCTTGTTATAGGGCATATAGAGGCTTAACAATTAGTCCATGATGGTAGATCCACAATCTACACCATCCTGTTATACCGTCCAGGCCGCACAGGCCTCTTCTGTCTGGGTAGCTGTTAGAAAAAGGGGCGAAATTTTTACGATAACTATATAAATAGTAGAAATGATTATATTTGAAAAATTTATAAATCAATAGTGTGGCTTTGGAAATACTGTAATTTTGCAGTATTGTTTGTAGTTTCGTACCATAGTTATTCAGTAACCAATGTTAACAATGGTAGGCTTGGTGGCAAGAGCTAACATAACCATATATGGTGAAGGGTATATGGGTGGATTTAAGAAAGTATTGTGAAAGTCTATCGAAGCAGAAATTATGAACACACCAGGGTAGTCAGGTGAGAATAAGAGAATGCTGGCGTCCACACAATGGTTGGGATATATCCAAAGAACAGAAAGGTGAAAAGGACAGAGAGAGGAAGACTTCTTACTTCATCTGAGGAAGACTCCTTACTTCATCAATGCGACCACCAGAGGGGGCTGCGCAAGCACAGAAGAGGCTGATGTCGTAATAGACTGATGTGGTAATCCTTGATGCATATGTATTAGTTAATGATGTAATCCGTGTTGAATATGTATTAGTGACCAAATTTTTAGTGTATAAATTGCGAACGCGATGTGACGAGGTCGAAGCCAGATTTGGGTGAGTGCCCCTGGCTTCCCAGCGCTGCAATAAAGCACCTCATATAACCATTCCGGTGGTTATGTGTTTATTCTTACGCTAACATAGCTATTAGGATGTCGTCTATGTACTGCAATAACTTCCCTTCTTCCGGTGGGACTTCCCAGGACTCTAAGTCTTTTGAAAGTTGTTCTCCAAACAGGGTGGGACTGTTCTTAAATCCCTGAAGCAACACCGTCCACGTGAGCTGGATTTTGCACCCATTCTTAGGGTTTTCTCATTCAAATGCAAAGATTTTCTGGCTGGCTTCATGGAGAGGGAGGCAAAAGAAATCATCCTTCAAAACTAGAACAGTAAACCAAGTTAGCTCTGATGTTAAGCATGTTAGCAAAGTGTACGAATTTGCTACTACAGGGTAAGGATCCTCAGTTATTTTGTTAACAGCCCATAAGTCCTGTACCACCCGGTATGACCCATCAGATTTACGAACAGGTAAAATAGGGGTGTTAAAAACAGATTGGCACTCTTTTAGCAGTCCTAGCTGTAGGAAATTTTCAGTCATTTGGGCAAAATCCTTCCCTATCTTCCCTTTTCAGGGGGTATTGCTTAATCCTGACTGGCTGTTTTCCCTCCTTGAGCTTATCTGTATTGGGGGTGCATTTTTGGCCCTTCCAGGTATGTTTGTAGCCCATACCCCTGGGAATATCTGATCCAGTATATCTCCAATCTGACTTCTCCCTCGACATGATTAATGATCAAAACAGAATCACAGAATCCCAAGGGTTGGAAGGGACCTCAAAAGATCATCTAGTCCAACCCCCCCACAAGAGCAGGGTAACCTACAGTACATCACACAGGAACTTGTCCAGGCGGGCCTTGAATATCTCCAGTGTAGCAGACTCCACAACCCCCCTGGGAACAACATCTCTATATACTCTTGATCATTTACTTTTAAAGTGATCTTGCCTCCTTTGAAAGTAATGGTCGCTCCCAAGTGTTCTAACAAATCTCTCCCCAAAAGAGCTTTTGGGGAGTTAGGCATATACAAAAACTTATGGATGCCCCATTATTTTCCCAATTGATATTTTAATAGTTTACAATAATAAGCCTTTTCACCTTAGCCAGTAGCCCCTTTTACCATAATATAATCGTCCCCAAAGGCATTAAAGCTTTGTTTAAAGCTGAATACGTTGCGCACATATCAACCAAAAATTCCACTTCCTTCTGATGAAGAGGGTTAACGAACATACAAGGGGGTTAGAGGAATTCACCTGCTTAAACAAAAGTATTGTCTGTTGTAAACACCTATCATGCCTACTAAGCAGAACAAAGGCACAAACTGCTGATAAAGGGAGAAGCAGAGGCCTGGTTCTATTGATAAGCAACTATTGATAAGGAAAAGCAGACACCTAGTTCTATTGATAAGGGGGAGAAACAGATGGTTTATGGCTGACCAAGCCCTAAGGCTATGCGTGAAGATTAAAAGGTAAAAAGTTGAAGAAGAGGAAGACTCATTTACTTCATCTTTAAGACCCCTACTCACAGGAGGAAGACTCATTTACTTCATCTTGAGACACCTGCCCATGACCAGAGGGGGGCACTGCGCAGGCGCAAAGGACCTTCTAGCTCATAATAATACGAAGCGGGGATAGATACTAAATATGTATAGGTGTATCGAGTAATCTAAAGCATATGTATACCTTAAGAGAATAAATGTAGAGGGAAAAACGACCCTGGGGGTGCATACTTTGGAGGAGCTATCCCCATGCACCTCAGCGCTGAATAGAAAGCATACCTACTTTACAACTTTAACGAGTTGTTGAGTCAATCCGCGGATCACTTTTTTTTTTTCTTTTGTCCCCCATCTCCATTATAACCAGTGGATTTGCTAGGGAAGATTACCCTGGTCCCTGTCAGTCTAGTTCCAATTCAGTCACCAGAGCCACCCCACGGCACTCCCCCCCACCAGGGCAGTCTCACTCCCAGCGTCCAAACTCCTCATAGCATTCACACCGATCCGGTTCCACAGAAGAGGAGCCCACTCCCCCACTTCTGCCCGACATTCCTCCTCCACCAGTTTCAAAGTAACCACCGCAGACGTGGCTGTAGCACGACCCAGCTTTTTCTTTTCTACCTGTTCCCGATTCCTATACACTCTCCATGCTTCCTCCTTCACTCCCATCCACATTTATTCAACAACCCCTCAGTCCCCTCTGTCAACATGTCTGTTCCCACTTGTTTGCCTGCCCCAGCAGCCATCTCATGCTCAAACACAGGAACTGTGCGAGCTCCCCTCCTTTCCCCCTTGGTTTTCCCCTTTTTTTTTCTTTTTTTTTTTTTTTTTTCACAGGTGCTCACCCTGCTCTGCAGGGGTTACAGATGCCTGCCTCTGCAACAGCACTTGTGCTTTAACCCTTTCTTGACTCTGAATGTGCTGCTTGTTGCCAGTGACAGCAACTTCTCCTCCTTATCAATATCTGATAGGACAGAGACAGAAGGTGCTCCTCTTGGAGGTACCTGTGATATATAATTTTCCTAATTACTGTCCCAATATCACAGGCTGAATAGCATCTCTCCAGCTTAGCTTCCTGTTTTTCCCTGTCCTTTTCCAAAACCAAAATTAGGGATCTGGCAGAGCTATATTAATTTCACAGTCCTTCTGCCACTACGGGTGGTTTCTTAAAGTGAAAAACATATCTGCATTCATTACTTCATCCCATTTTCCTGGCCACCTCAAAAAGAACATTAATCGTAAAAATGTATTATAATTCAGAGTTCCATTTTTAGGCCATTTTTCCTGATTTTCCAAAGTATATCAAGGCCACCATTGGTTACAATATTTTAATCAACGTTTTCTTGTTTACCGAGCCCCCAGGAGAACCTCCCAGTTGTTTCCAATGTGCCAAAATGTAACCCAGTGGGCTTTTCTTCAGAATTCCCTTGTTTTGAACGGCTCCCATTTCAAACAATCTCTTATAAATCTCTATAGCGTCTCTTTCCTAGTGCTCTGCAAATGCACTTAAAAAAAATATGAGAGCACCTACACACAAGTTTTATGATATTCTCAGGGGGTTCAGTAAAATAATATCTCTGGGTTCTGCAGATCAATTCCCCTGTTGTTAGATCACTGTTTCAGTTCCAGAAAAATTTACACTGCCCTAGTATCCACGGTGATACAGGGTTAACAAATGTAAAAGGGGGATAATACAGGGCAATCCGACTAATATACAGGGGAGTATATAAAGGAGTTAGAAGAATTCGCTTGCTTAAACAAAAGTATTGTCTGTTGTAAACACCTATCATACCTACTAAGCAGAACAAGGCACAAACTATTAATAAGGGGGGAAGCAGAGGCCTGGTTCTATTGATAAGGGGGAGAAACAGATGGTTTATGGCTGGGATACCGACCAAACCCTAAGGCTATGCGTGAAGATTAAAAGGTGAAAAGTTTAAGAAGAGGAAGACTCATTTACTTCATCTTGAAGACCCCTACTCACAGGAGGAAGACTCATTTACTTCATCTTGAGACCCCTGACCATGACCAGAGGGGGGCACTGCGCAGGCACAAAGGACCTTCTAGCTCATAATAATACGAAGCGGGGATAGATACTAAATATGTATAGGTGTATCAGTAATCTAATGCATATGTATACCTTAAGAGAATAAATGTAAAGGGAAAAACGACCCTGGGGGTGCATACTTTGGAGGAGCTATCCCCATGCACCTCAGCGCTGAATAAAGCATACCTACTTTACAACTTTAACGAGTTGTGGAGTCAATCCACATATCAATTTGGCGAGCCAGGCAGGAGGCCTCTGTTAGGCTGCAGGATCGGCTGAGGAGCGGACATCCTAGGCGCCCCAGGCCGCTTGCCTGGAGGAGCTCTGCTTCTCATCCGCTCACTGCGGGGACAGACAACAACCTGTGCCGGCTGCAGAGAAACAGTATGCTTGGAGTTCAGGTACTTTAGGGGGCCTGTAACGCGTACGCATGGCCCGGGGCTGCTGGTAAGGCTCCCAGAGACATCTGGCGCACAGCGAATTTGCCCTTCGCTGGTAGGGCTTGCAAGCAGGGGGCTTGTCGACCGATAGGGTGGCCGCGAACGATCCTGAAGGCGAATTGGGCGAGTCTGGGCTTTCGCTGCATCCCAAGTGTTGGGAGCCAGGTCGGACCTGCTAAGGGATGCAGGTGAAGGGTAGGCGAACCCACCAGGTCTCCGCTGCATCTCAGATTCTGGGAACCAGGACAGACCTGCCACCATAAGAAGCAAGAGAAGGGTAAGCGGAACCATAGTGTGTGGGATCCCATGTGTAAGCGTTTGTGTTTCTGTGTGACTGAGACATAGCATAGCTACGAAGCGAGTGTGGAGTCCTAATCCGCCATTCCATGTCTCCGTGAGGGGAGCAGCTGGAGACGGACGAAGCGTTTATGTTTTCCTGTCTTGTGTCTTGTCTATGTATAATCATTAAGCAGCTTAGAAAGTGGGGGAAGGTCTGGCTACCCCTCCCGCAGTGGATAGCTTTACGAAATACAGGGGCGAGAGAATTCCCTGTGTGCCTTGTGGGAGTATAACTGTATGTGACAGGTGGCATTTCACGTGGATATTGTGGCAGTGCTTTTGGTGTAGATCCCACTTTTATAGCCACTCAGGGTACCGGTGGGGCAGATACTGCTCGGTGTGTCTTAGGAAACACTGGTGGGTGGAAAAGTATAGTTATCCAATCAGTTATTCCCTGGGACCAGAAATAAAAGATTACTTTGTGGAGAAAAGCCACAAAATCTCGGAGGACTTCTGGGAAGTTAAAAAAGGAAAACTGAGGAAGGGTTTGTAAAAGTATCAAAGAAAATTTGAGGAGACGTGGTTACAAGGGAGAAAGTAAAAAGGGAATAAGCCAATGTAAAGAAATATTAAGAAAGAGCCCCTTAGGATGTATTTTGGTACATTGGAAGGAAATTACAGGCCCCGGGGGCACAGAAAATAAAAGAACCCTGATTAAGTACTGTAATCAATGGTGGCCTCTCTATAAATTAGAAGATGGGGCGAAGTGGCCACTTAATGGGACATTGGATAGTGCAGGACTTACGAGCTGTCAACAAAGTAACTGAGGATCTTTGCTCAGTGGTAGCAAATCCATATATCCTGTTAACATGCCTGACACCAGAGCTAACTTGGTTTCCTGTTTTAGATTTGAAAGATGCCTTCTTTTTGCCTCCCTCTCCATGAAGCCAGCCAGAGAATTTTTGCATCTGAATGGGAAAACCCTAGGAGTGGATGCAGAACTCAGCTCACATGGACAGTGCTGCCTCAGGGATTTAAAAAACAGTCCCACCCTGTTTGGAGAAGAGCTGGCAAAAGATTTGGAATCCTGGGAGGCCCCATCTAAAAAAGGGAAAATATTACAGTACATAGATGACATCTTAATCGCTACCCAGACAGAGGAAGCTTGTGTGGCCTGGACAGTAAGCCTTTTAAATTTTCTAGGACTTCAGGGATACAGGTTATCCAAGAAAAAGACCCAAATACTGAAACAAAAAGTAATTTACCTGGGCTATGAGATAAGTGCTGGACAACGAACTTTGGAATGGAACTGTAAAGAGACAATATGCCAAACCCCAAAGCCTCAGACAATAAAAGAACTATGAACCTTCCTGGGAATGACAGAATGGTGTAGGCTGTGGATTTACAACTATGGGTTACATGTAAAGCCTCTATATGCACTCATTGCTGATGGAAGCAGAGATCTTCAGTGGACAAAAGAAGCTACTCAGGCCTTCAACCAACTAAAGGAGGCCCTTATTTCAGCTCCGGCCCTAGGACTTCCAGACGTGAGTAAACTATTCTTTTTGTTTTCTCACGAGAGACAGGGAATTGCCTTGGGAATACTAGCTCAGAACTTGGGCCCATATCAGCGGGCAGTTGCTTATTTTTCTAAGCAATTGGATTCTACGGCTAAAGGATGGCCTGGGTGCCTTAGAGCCGTAGCGGCAATCGTGCTAAATATTCAAGAAGCATGCAAATTCACTCTGGGCCAGAAAATAACAGTGCTGGTGTCCCATACAGTGTCTGCAGTACTGGAGATAAAAGGTGGGCACTGGCTTTCCCATCAGAGGTTTTTAAGATATCAAGTTATCATGGTGGAACAAGATGATATAGAAATAGTAACAACTAACATTGTCAACCCAGCTTCTTTCCTCAGCGGAAACGATGGAGAACCTATACATCATGATTGCCTGAAAACCATTGAGGACACATATTCCAGCCGTCCAGATCTGAAAGATACCCCTTTGGATGACGCAGAAACCTGGTTTACTGATGGAAGCAGCTATGTCATCAGTGAAAAACAACATGCTGGATATGTGATCACCACTTGCAGAGAAGTAATAGAATCTGGGCCACTACCAGTAAACACCTCCACACAAAAGGCGGAACTGATTGCTCTAACTAGAGCTCTGGAACTAGCAAAAGGGAAAAATATAAACATCTCTACAGACTCAAGATATGTGTTTGGAGTTGTGCATGCACATGGAGCTATTTAGAAAGAAAGAGGACTGTTGAATTCGCAAGGGAAAAACATTAAACATGCACAAGAAATATTGAGACTGTTGGAAGCGATCCAACTACCTGAGAAGGTGGCAATTATGCACATCAAGGCACACCAGAAGGTGAGCTGAGAATTAGAGGAAGGAAATGAGCTGGCGGACAGAGAAGCAAAAGAAGCAGCAAAAGGAAAGGTAATTATTGAAGGAGCTTTAATTTCTGATGGGAACATTCCTTTAGAAGGTAAGCCAAATTACAATAAGGAAGATCAGAAATTAATCACAGATGAGGATGGAATACTAAATAAGGAGGGGTGGGCTTGCACACCACAAGGGAAATAAGTAGCATAGTTAAAATGAAGCAGTTATTGATATTAATCCTTCATACCTATACCATGGTCCAAGCCATAGAAAAAGAAACATCAATATTGGGGTCAAACACGAATGTCTGGCTCCCATGGGCAAACAAGACTGGGGTTACTGACTTCTGTCTGACCTTGGCACAGGTGGGAAATCCTTTCCAAACGTGCCTAATTGGTATATCATACTTGAGCCCCTTTGATTTTCAAGGATGGGTAAGGAATGACTCAATTTTAGATCTTACCACACTAATCGAAATGGTCAAGAGAGCCTGAGGGACCAACTGGACAGTTGCATCAGCCCAAATGGGTATAATAATAAAAAACTTAAATCGTTCCACTATCCCAATGCAAGAACTCCAACTCTTGGGATCTGACAGAACTAATGAGAGCTGTATAACTTTTAATACATGGTCAAGCGAAGTCCCTGAGACCAAGGTAACTAGCGGGAAGACATGGTATCATAATATAACTGCTTACTGCTCAGGATGAAAAATGAGCATCAGAAAACACATTGGAGAGTGGATGCCTTACATAAATACTTAATAAACAAAATCATAGCTAGAAATTTATATGCTACTATCCAACAAGTAACTCAACAATGTGATCTTTGCCTTCAAACAAACCCCAAGATTACTCCCAAACTTAAAATAGGCCAAATTGGAAGAGGTAATGGACCATGGCCAACAGTTTGCTTAAACAAAAGTATTGTCTGTTGTAAACACCTATCATGCCTACTAAGCAGAACAAGGAACAAACTACTGATAAGGGGGGAAGCAGAGGCCTGGTTCTACTGATAAGCAACTATTGATAAGGAAAAGCAGACACCTGGTTCTATTGATAAGGGGAAGAAACAGATGGTTTATGGCTGGGATACCGACCAAACCCTAAGGCTATGCATGAAGATTAAAAGGTGAAAAGTTTAAGAAGAGGAAGACTCATTTACTTCATCTTGAGACCCCTGCCTATGACCAGATGGGGGCACTGCGCAGGCGCAAAGGACCTTCTAGGTCATAATAATACGAAGCGGGGATAGATACTAAATATGTATAGGCATATCAGTAATCTGGGGGTGCATACTTTGGAGGAGCTATCCCCATGCACCTCAGCGCTGAATAAAAAGCATAGCTACTTTACAACTTTAACAAGTTGTGGAGTCAATCCGCGTATCAACGGCAGGTTCCACTGTTCAAAAGTTATTATGCACTCATATGTGTGGTTACAAAGTTTATCCTAATATCCCCCGTGGATTGTCCCCAAAAGAGTCACTAATTGTTGTATTCCCATTTTACTTTCTCCTTTGTAACCACGTCTCCTCAAATTTTCTTTGATACCTTTTATAAACCCTTTCTCAGTTTTCCTTTCTAACTTCCCAGAAGTCCTCCGGGATTTTGTGGCTTTTCTCCACAAAGTAATATTTTTATTTCTGGTCCCAGAGAATAACCGATTGGGTAACTATAATTTCCCACCTGCCAGTGTTTCGTATCTGCCTCACCGGTACCCTTAGCGACTATAAAAGTGGGACCTACACCAAAAGCACTGCCACAATATATGCCACACGTCACATACAGTTACACTCCAAGAAGGCACACAGCCACAATATCCACGTGAAATGCCACCCGCCACATACAGTTACACTCCCACAAGGTACGCAGCCACAATATCCACTACGGGAGGGGTAGCCGGACCTTCCCCCGCTTTCTAAGCTGCTTAATGATTATACATAGACAAGACACAGGACAGAAAAACATAAGCAGTTTGTCCATCTCCAGCCGCTCCCGTCGCGGAGACACAGAACGGCGGATTAGGACTCCACACTCGCTTCGTAGCTATGCTATGTCTCAGTCACACAGAAACACAAACACTTACACATGGGATCCCACACACTCACACTATGGTTCCGCTTACCCTTCTCCTGCTTCTTATGGTAGCAGGTCCATCCTGGTTCCCAGAATCTGAGATGCAGCGGAGACCTGGTGGGTTCGCCTACCCTTCACCTGCTTCCCTTAGCAGGTCCATCCTGGTGTAAAGAATACAAGAATGATTCGTGTCAGGAACTTGGGAATCATTGTTACCAATGCACCTGTGACCAGTGTACCATGTATGGGATGTATAAAAATGACTTTGATTATAATAAATGTTGCTGTCAATATAATGAAGGGAGAGAAGAAGAAACAAAGGAATAGAATAGTCTTCTCTTTAATCTTTTTGACTGTTAAAATAATAAGGTTTTGTTTTACTGCTTGAGTGCTTTAAGGAAGGGGTTTGTGAAACCAACGCTTTGACTAAATAACCATATGAGGATAGAACTAGGGCTGTGATTAAGCTTGTGATAAAAGATTCTTTATTAATAAATTACCAAGGGGTTCAGTTCCTCTTCCAAGAAGTTTCTTCACCGAAAGCAGACCTCAGCAACAAGAAAAGAACAACGAAAAGGGGTCCGCGTCAGCATCCGGGTACAGATGAAGAAGGGACTGGCTGAGACCCAAAACCAAGAATTATAAGAGACTGGACCCCAAAGACCCCGGCGTGCGTCTTGGTGGAGCAGAGACTCCCCTACGCACCCAGCGCTGCTTGCTTATTGCCTCTCGATATTAATCAATTGTAATAAAATAATTAAATCAGACTATGGCTAAGATGGAATTTTTATAACACTGGCTCCCAAAGCTTGGGATGCAGCGAAAACCCAGACTCGCCCAATCTGCCTTAAGGATTGCTCTACGAGTCCCCCTGCTTGCAAACCCTACCTGCGAAGGGCAAATTCGCTGTGCGTCAGACGTCTCTGGGTGCCTTACCAGCAGCCCTGGGCCACGCGTACGCTTTACAGGCCCCCTAAAGTACCTAAACTCCAAGCATACTGTTTCTCTGCAGCCGGCACAGTTTGTCTGTCCCCGCAGTGAGTGGAGGAGAAGCGGAGCTTCTCCAGGCAAGCGGCCTGGGGCACCTAGGATGTCCGCCCCTCAGCCGATCCTGCAGCCTAACAGAGGCCTCCTGCCTGGCTTGGATACATGGATTGACACCACAACTCGTTAAAGTTGTAAAGTAGGTATGCTTTTTATTCAGCGCTGAGGTGCATGGGGATCGTTCCTCCAAAGTATGCACCCCCAGGGTTGTTTTTCCCTCTACATTTATTCTCTTAAGGTATACATATACTTTAGATTACTCGATACACCTATACATATTTAGTATCTATCCCCGCTTCGTATTATTATGAGCTAGAAGGTCCTTTGTGCCTGCGCAGTGCCCCCCTCTGGTCATGGGCAGGTGTCTCAAGATGAAGTAAATGAGTCTTCCTCCTGTGGGTAGGAGTCTTCAAGATGAAGTAAATGAGTCTTCCTCTTCTTAAACTTTTCACCTTTTAGTCTTCACGCATAGCCTTAGGATTTGGTCGGTATCCCAGCCATAAACCATCTGTTTCTCCCCCTTATCAATAGAATCAGGTGTCTGCTTTTCCTTATCAATAGCTGCTTACCAATAGAACCAGGTGTCTGCTTTTCCTTATCAATAGAACCAGCAGTCAGTGCCTTTGTTCTGCTTAGTAGGCATGATAGGTATTTACAACAGACAATACTTTTGTTTAAGCAAGACTCCCTCTAACCCCCTTGTACATTGGTCAACCCTCTGCATCATCCCCACAGAGCCTCTCCTTTAATAAAGGAGTTTTATTAAAGATTTCTGTCCTTTTTTTTTAATAATGAGGGAAAGATAAAAATTCTGTTCTCATTACTCCCTATTTTCACAGCCTGCTGAACAAAACCACAAAGCGCTTCTGCTGCTGCCTCTTGCTCCCTGACCCTGCCTCTTTCTCCTATGGAGTTCAGTTAAAGAAAGGTGAAAATTGAAGCTGTTGTATGCAAGCCGATTGCAACATGCATTTTTGACTTTTATGATGGATCTAAACTGCTAAATAAGGCCGTGGAACAAAGGGAGACTGCTGCTTCCTGCTTGTCACAGGCAGCCAGCCACTGCAGAACAAAAGCGCCAGCCATTAGGGGCTCAGCAGGGAGACACATTATATAAATGATTTTGTTTCTCTGCCCCGTCTCCCCCATGGGGTGCTCTTGAAGCACGGAATCAGACTCTACAACTCAGAGAGAGTTATAAAGCAGGTATGTTTATTACAGCACAGGGTGCAAGGGGATCGCTCCTCCTAACTTTCACACTGAGGGGTTAAGCAAGCAGATATTTATTACACACAAACATGCATATTCATTAGGTTCCTGAGAGTTCGGCAGGGGGATATTACAATTAGTTTAGGTACTCATTATCATAAGTCTCCTCCCTTTTGGCGCTTGCGCACTACCCTCCGATGATCGTGGGCAGGGGTCTTCAAGATGAAGTAAGCAGTCTTCCTCACGGTGCAATTTTCACCTTTGGCACAGCTGGATAGCCCAGTAATCACAAATTAGCTGAAACCAACTGTATCTGCAAGTTTCTGATAGCTGGCAAAGATTTAGAACAGTGTGACCTTCATACAAAATTTATTGCAAGCAGAACAGGATGGGCAGACAAGGAGTATCCTAAGCTAGCAGATGTTCGGGAATCACTGTCTCCAAACTAACCAATAATTAGAAGGATGGTAAGAAATAATTCACTCATTAGAAGTGTCATAAAAATTTCGTCTTAGCCATGATCTGATTCAATTATTTTATTACAATTGATTAATATCGAGAGGCAATAAGCAAGCAGCGGTGGGTGTGCCGGGGAGTCTCCGCTCCACCAGAGACGCGTGCACTGGGGTCTTTGGGGTTTAGTCTCTTATGCTTCTTGGTCTGGGGTCTCAGCCAATCTCTTCTTCTATACCCGGATGCCGACGTGGCCCCTTTCCATTATTCTTTTCTTGTTGCTGGGGTCTTTCTCCGGTGAAGATGTTGCTGAACTTCTTGTTAATCCATTAACGGGGAGATGTCTTTTGCATGCAATTAACCACCATCTTAGCTCCATAAATTTCATTCTTTATCTGCTTACTTATCCTGTAACAGGATGTATCTATCTCTTAGTTATGTAACACCCTTAAAGCATTCAAGCAGTTAATCAAAGCACTCTTTAAACAACAAAGCCATTCCAAGCAGTTAAACAAAGCACCCTTTGAGCTTGGGACTTGGGAAAAAATCGCTAAGGAAGAAGTCTCTGTTTTATGGATGTTTTCAGTCCTTAAGGTGAAGGGAGCAACCTTTAAAGAGACAGACTTAAATTTAATGTTGAAATGGTTGAAGACGCATTATCCAGAGACTGATGAGTCTACCGTATCTGAGGTCTCTTTGTGGAATGGTGCACGAGTTAAGTTGTGGGACGCAGCCACAAAAGGCAGTGACACTGTGAAACATTTGTTAGTAATTTGGAGAACTATTTTAGAGACGTTAAAGTCAAAAAGTGAGATCGTGGAACTCAGTGTCTCCCCCACCCCTGGCCATCCCTGAGCCTCTGCCAGTTGCCGCCGCGGCTGCAAAGACTGAGGACAGAGATGAAGACAGTCTTTTTGGCCCGGGCCCTATTGACCCCAAGAAGGAGCCTGTGCATGCTCATCAGGCTACTGTTGCTGCTCCTGAGGTTCTGACGCCTGTTAATTCTGATGCTGACCTGGATGGGCCTTTTGACATGGAGCCGGAAAAGAAGCCTGATTTATATCCCCCAGATCCTCATGATAAATGGGCAGCTCTAAAGGGAGAAGCGAGATGGGTGGGGGATGCAGATATATTGTGTGCTTTCCCTGTGATGTATGTGCTGGATCAAGACCCGCGGTGGGAAGGTCTCTCGTATGCCCTTATCAGGAGTATCGGGTGGACTGTGGCCGACCGTGGACTTGGGGTCCCATATACAACTCATTTGATATAGTCTCTCTGTGATACTCATGTACTAGAAGTTAGCAAATATGTCTATGATTCTATTGATGCTTGGAAACCTTTATAGATATTGCTGGCCACTTCTTCTGACATAGGCTGGCCACCTGTGTCAGAATGAGTGTGCATTTTGGTCAGTATATAAGCCCAAGCCTCATGCAATATGGGGGAGGCAGAGCCTCTGCGGGGACGCTCGCTAGGGCTGAGCCTGCCACCTCACACTGCGATGATGCTTGTTGGAGCTGATTTCCTGATAGTCTTCACAGAGTCCTTGTGCCACGTTCTGTACGTGGGACTGTGTAGTGCGAGTAATGATTGTCTGGATTTTGTGTTTCATATATTGTTCCAAAGGATGCGTGAAGTGTGCATGTGGGATCCCATATGCATACGTATGTGTGTGTGTGATGAGGGCAGATGGTGTTCTATGTATTTTTTTTTTTTGTTATCATGTTCATGTAAAAGTTTTTAACAAGTAGCAGTTTAACATTTCAGGCAAGAAAGGGTTAATGCAAAAGTGTGGTTGCTGACAGGTATTTATGGTTGCTGCTGAAGAAGGCAGGCAGCTGTAGCTGCTGCCGAGCAGGCTGCTGTTTGTAGCCGTACAAAACAGGGTGAACAACTTTAGAAAAAAGGTAAAGTTGCAGAGCAAGGGTAGATAAATGCGAATTCAGATGATAGATTGGAAATCTATTCAGAGAGGAGCTCTGTCAAACAATGATTTTGATTGTTCACAGGCTTTGCAGGAAAAGATTCTGGCCTTTCCTGTTAAGTACCAGATTAACGCTCAAGGTCAGGCAGTAAATGCTGAAATGTCTCCCTTAAATTGGAAATTGCCATCTCAGTTAAGGCAAACTGTTTTTTCTACAGGCATTCAGTTTGAACCCACTAGGCAAATGTTGCCATATATTTGGGGAACAGATTTGCTGTTATATTAAAAGTATTGTGAAATTAATCCTCACCCCTTCACAGTTGTTGTTATGGAACATGTATTGGCAGGAAGCCTGTCAAGAGGCGGTTGCAGTTCAGCGAGGCCAGGGAGATCCCCTGATTGGGGTGCAATTATAACACCAGATGGGAATTGGGCAGTTCTCCACTAAGGAGGCTCAAGTCCAGCTAGGTCCAGAATTGTTAAAAGAATCTATGAGACTAGCCTTGCGAGCTCTATAACAGATTAAAGATACTAGTGCAGCTCCTGCCTACATGAAAGTGACACAGAAAAAGGACGAGTCCTTTAGTACCTTTGTGGATAGGGTAGCTGATGCTATAAGGAAGTCAGGTACTCCAGAATACATGCATGGTATTTTACTGCGTCAGTGTGCAATACAGAACTGTAATGATGCTGTAAGGCATATACTTGTTCTGTTACCTGCAAATGCCACTGTAGAAGAGATGTTAGAACGAATGGCACGGGCACCTATGGGGCATCAGGCAATGTTGGTTGAGGCAGTAAAAGCAGTGGGAGAGGCAATTCAAAAAAGTCATTTGCAAGTATTAGCGGCCTTGGCACCTTTGCAAGCCACTGGTATGGTCAAGGATCCTCGATGTTTTAGATGTGGTCAAAATGGGCACATGAGAAAAGATTGCCACCACTCGGTTTGGTGCCCTAATTGTCAAATGGATAACCATTGTGCTGCTACCTGTCGATGCAAACAGAACCGGTCGGGAAACAGGCAGCGGAGCGCCAAGACCCATCACGCGATGATCCCAAGCATGGGTACTACAGCCCCTGCGCCTCAACGTGTGTACGCAGCAAATCAAACTCCATCACCCTGCAACCAGCCACCGCCGACAGCCTCGGAATGGACTTGGCAACCACAGCAGATACTACCTTATATGATAAGACCGTGTCATTGCTCTCTACCAGAATGTATGTTCCTCTGACTTTAAATAACAAGCCTATAGGAGCCTTGCTACTGGGGAGATCATCATCTGCGTTGAAAGGACTATTCATTGTTCCAGGTGTCATCGATGCTGATTATATGGGTGAAATTAAGATTATGGCAAAGACTGACTATCCTCCTCTGCATATACCAAAAGGCACACGTATAGCACAACTTGTGCCCATTTCGCAGTTAATATCAGGAGCACATCAAACCGTTCGTGGCACCGGTGGTTTTGGATCTACCAGAGGACTCGCCCTATTTTCTCTATCAATGGCAACTCGCCCAGAGATTACAGCAATATTAACTTGGGGAAATCACTCAATAACTTTGACTGTATTGCTTGACTCTGATGCTGATATTACCATAGTTTCTCAGAGTAAGTGGCCATCCGCTAGGACATTAAAAGAAACATTCAGACATAATAGATGTTCAAGAGCGGATTTCCTTAACATTGTATACGTTAAATTATCTATGTATCTTTGGTGATGAACAAACTCCAGCGGTTGTTAAGTACTTTGTATAAACAGAAGCGCAAAAGATAAAGCCTTCTTTTAAGGCGTACTATCGCGATCCTAATACGGGTTTGTGGCAGGGACAGGCAGAAGTAGTATATCTGGGCCGTGGTTACGCCTGTGTTTCTGCTCCCGCAGGACCCTTGTGGGTACCATCGAAGTGACTAAGACCGGCTGCTGCAGAAGCTCCAGTGATGGCGTCTCAGAGCTAGTGTATGGACCTTGACTTGCAGGCCCGGGAGGAGTGTCACTTGCGCCGAGCGCTACAGCCCCTAATAGAAGAACTTAACTCCTTAATCAACACAGAGCTTTCGTTGAGCATGGTCGCCCTCCTAGATCTGGTCCATGGCCACAGACATATAGTGGTACAACTGAAATTGGTGATAAAACAAGTGCTTCAATAACTCTGTAGTTTTTGTCATCAGTGTGACCCTACAGTAGAATTGTATTGTGGTGGTTGTCAGTCTATAAGATATCTTCACCAGAGTTGGCTGAAACAAAGACTTTTTGTATAGTCTGTCAAAATAACTTTTATGTAACCCGCTTATAGCACTTCGGAAATATTTAGCTGATTTTAGAAGTACAGATTTTGAATTACTCAAGTTATTTGAAAATCGAGGTTCGCTTCATAGAGCTGCATATACATTTGCTTTACAAGCTGCTTCGCCGTTATAGGCCTCATAATTATAGGGGGTTTGTTGCTTTGTTGTGCTTTGCAATGTTGTTCTGCTTGTTTACAACGACTCCTGACTCAGTCCTTATTCCTTCATAAAGAAAAAGGTGGAATTGTGGAGAAGTGGCTAACAGAGAAAGGTCATGTTCCCATCAACGAGCTGAAACAAGACATCTGTGTAGAATGGTGCAGACTTACTAGCACCAGATAATGAGGAACTGAAGGACACCGGCAAACAGCAACATGCTATGACCAATCACAGCCAAGGACACTAAGTGATAAGTTCATGAGAAAGAGGATGGGGGGGGGGGGGGGTGCACGGTGTAGCTGCAAAAATGTAGAGCTTACGCAATGCCTTATTTGTGTCAGAACCAATCAAGTGCCTAGTATTTGCATATTCACTGTTATATAAACCAAAGGTAGAAGCCCAATAAACTAATCGTGCTTATTGATCACAATGGTCGTGTTGATTCCTCCCTGCTGCAACACCTATACATACTTAGTATCTGTCCCCGCTTCGTATTATAATGAGCTAGAAGGTCCTTTGCGCCTGCGCAGTGCCCCCTCTGGTCATGGGCAGGGGTCTCAAGATGAAGTAAATGAGTCTTCCTCCTGTGGGCAGGGGTCCTCAAGATGAAGTAAATGAGTCTTCCTCTTCTTAAACTTTTCACCTTTTAATCTTCATGCATGTCTTTAGGGTTTAGTCGGTACCTCATCAATAAATCATCAGCTTCTCCCCCTTATCAATAGACCCAGACATTCGCATTTCCTTGTCAATAGTTGCTTATCAGTAGAATCAGGCCTCTGTCTCCTCCCCTTATCAGTAGTCTGTGCCTTGTTCGCTTGGTAAGCATGATAGGTGTTTACAGCAGACAATACTTTTGTTTAAGCAAGGGATTCTTCTAACTCTCTTATACAATCCCCTGTATTTTTCCTTTGTACATTTCATTAACCCTGTATCATCACCATTGCAGTTTATGTGGAATCATAGAATCATAGAATAGGGTTGGAAAGGACCTCAAGATCATCTAGTTCCAACCCCCCTGCCATGGGCAGGGACACCTCACACTAAACCATCCCACGCAAGGCTTCATCCAACCTGGCCTTGAACACTGCCAGGGATGGAGCACTCACAACCTCCCTGGGCAACCGATTCCAGTGCCCTTGTGACCATTGTACCTTGTGTGGGGCTATAGGAATGATCATGATTATGATAAATGTTCCTGTCAATACAATGATGAGAGAGAAGAAGAAACAAAGGAATAATCCCTCTTACTCAACCGCTTTGTTTTGCAAAGGGTGCTTTGTTTAACTGCTTGGAATGGCTTTGTTTTTCAAAGGGTGCTTTGTTTAACTGCTTGAATGCTTTAAGGGGGTTATGTAACTAAGAGATAGATACAGCCTGTTACAGGATAAGTAACCAGATAAGGAATGGAATTTATGGAGCTAAGATGGTGGTTAATTGCATGTGAAAGACATCTCCCTGTTAATGTATTACCAAGAAGTTCAGCAACATCTTCACCGGAGAAAGACCCCAGCAACAAGAAAAGAATAATGGAAAGGGGCCACGTCGGCATCCGGGTACAGAAGAAGAGATTGGCTGAGACCCCAGACCAAGAAGTATAAGAGACTAGACCCCAAAGACGCCAGTGCATGCGTCTCTGGTGGAGCGGAGACTCCCCAGCACACCCAGCGCTGCTTGCTTATTGCCTCTCGATATTAATCAATTGTAATAAAATAATTGAATCAGATCATGGCTAAGACGAAATTTTTATAACACAAGTGGCACTCAGGTGACACTGGCTGGACGTCCCTTAGCAGGTCAGAGAGAGCTGCCTCAGCCAAGTGTTGGTGCAGCACCAGCACTGTGTGAGGACACATGGGCAGTGCCAGACAAGACTGCCTTGAGGTCCCATGGATGTCCTCACACCACAGAGCGGCATGTGCCAGGCATGGTGCAACAGCAGATGGGAGGGTTTGTGCTCAGCTGCTCTGATCTCTCACTTGCAGAAACCACCTTTTGTGTTTAGTAAGAGGCATTCGTTAGGGAGGCTTCAGGCAGAAGATCTGCAATTCCTCAGTCTGCAGCGGAAGGTACTTGACAAGGGCAGGATCTGGTTAGGATCAGTCTGGGTCAGGGAATAGGTTTCTGCTCGTTCCTCAAAGCTGGCGCAGAGAAGAGCTGTGAGGCTGCACATGGCCCTCTACAGGCAGCCTCTCTGCACGGGCAGGCACTATGTCCCAGCCTGATGTACTTTGGTGATCTGGGAATGACCTTCCACAACATGTCTGAATGATGGGCATCTTCACAAAACACTCATGTCCCCAGCACAGCCCCCAGCTATCCATGGCCTGCAATGTTACGGGGGCACGATGGGGCACAAGGCTGCCCATCCCACCTGTCCCAGCCCCAAATGTGAGCCATGGGATGCCTTAGGAGGATCCCAGCCACAGCTGGTGTGTCATGGCCACCAGCCTCTGAAACATTTGAGCCAAGGTGGACCTGAAGGGTTGCTGCAAATAGCTCCTCAAGTCCTGTGGGCACAGTAGAGGCTGCCCATGTCATGCTGGTGGCCCAGAGGGCTTGGGAACCACTACTGTCCTGCTGCAGGGGAAGGGCTTGCGGCTGGCGTTTGCTCCTGTCTGCTGTGTGAGCGGCTCTGGCTGTGCTGTGGGGTACTGGAGTGTGGAGAGCTTTGCAGAGGACTGGCTGCGTGGCAGAGGCCATGCAGATGGTGACATGCTGCAGCTGGTGCAGATCTCAGATGGAAAAGTACAAGGGAGCAAGATGAGCGCGCCCTGGAGATAAACCGCGGCAGAAGCAGAACGATAATTAAGCTTGTGACCTTCAAGTTGCTTAATGTTTATTTTACTAACCAGACTCCTTATCCCTGATTCTATTTTGTGCCCTGTTTTGCTGGATTCCTTTACTGTACCTTAAGCCAATAATACTGTAACATGTAGAAGCTATAAACCAATAATCTTATAACATGTAAAAGCTGTAAGCCAATAATCTCTCTGTAACCAAACTATAAACATGCAAGCAAGGTATATAAGTATCCATCTGCCTAGCAATAAATGAGACTTCTAAAGCAAGTTATGCTCGTGTCTCCCAGCTCTTTGCGACACTGGAGGGCTGCTTGAACTCATCAACTCCTGCTGCAGATGTGACATACCACTGGAGAAAAGAAAACAACTGGCCTGACTAAAAACATGTTTTCCCTCTCTAACACATTCCCCAGGTCCTCTGCCTGTCATCTTCCCCTCTGCATTGCTCCAGGGAATTACATGTTCCAGTAACAGTGTCTTAATGGATTTCCCCTACCTACACCTCTGTGCTTTTGAGAGCAAGAAGGGCTGCATGCCACCATGCCTGCTGCCTCTGGCTGTGCAGGGCTGCCAGCCATCCTGGAGCTGCTGTGGGGTGATGGGCACCAAGACCCCACCACAGCCCTGGCGTCCTGCCCTACCCAGCACCACTCTCCGTTGGCTGCTGAGGATGGATGGGGACGGATGGGATCATGCCTCAGTTTTGCTGGGAGAGCATTGGCAAGACCTGCAGCAAGGGAGCAGGGATTGCTTGGGGAGTCTGTCCCAACTAAAACTCTGGGCTGGCTGGGAGGAGGTGGGAAGGTCACTGTCCAGAGACAGACCAGCGGCATGCAGCTGCAGGGAAGTCTGCTTAGAGACTGGGAGAAAGCTGGGAGCAGCCTGAGAGCCAGAGGGGATGGGTTTAGCTCTGTAAAGTTTTATTTCCATGACCTCTTTTGCTGCTGTCAGCTGCTCCCCCAGTGCCACTCCCAGCACTGGGTCAGGTTGTGTTTCCCCTGCTAAGGAGCTAAACTGAGATGCTGTGTGTAAGAAATGGGAAGTGACAAGATATGACTGAAGCATTGGAAATCAATCCAAACTAAACGTACTTCTTAACTATAAGTGAACAGTTGCAAAAAATCCTCTTTTACAGCCATGGAGATAAATACTCTGGTTTTATTAGGAAAAAAATTGCTTTGGACTGAATAAAATCGTTTGATTAACAAGTCAAAGCAGATGGTTTATTGATGTTTCAGAAAGGAGTTTTACTGCTGAGTATTTCATCCCCATTTGGTTTATTATGATAAAATATTGGGGCAGGGGTAACCTATAGCCTCATTGCAACATACTGTATCAACCCCTGACCCTGAGAATCACAGAATCACAGAATCCCAAGGGTTGGAAGGGACCTCAAAAGATCATCTAGTCCAACCCCCCCGCAAGAGCAGGGTAACCTACAGTACATCACACAGGAACTTGTCCAGGCGGGCCTTGAATATCTCCAGTGTAGGAGACTCCACAACCCCCCTGGGCAACCTGTTCCAGTGCTCTGTCACTCTTACAGTAAAGAAGTTCTTCCTGATGTTAACGTGGAACTTCCTATGCTCCAGTTTACACCCATTGCCCCTTGTCCTATCACTGGATATCACTGAAAAAAGCCTAGCTCCATCATCCTGACACCTACCCTTTACATATTTGTAAACATTGATGAGGTCACCCCTCAGTCTCCTCTTCTCCAAGCTAAAGAGACCCAGCTCCCTCAGCCTCTCCTCATAAGGGAGATGTTCCACTCCCTTAATCATCTTTGTGGCTCTGCGCTGGACTCCTTCAAGCAATTCCCTGTCCTTCTTGAACAGAGGGGCCCAGAACTGGATGCAATATTCCAGATGCGGCCTCACCAAGGCTGAGTAGAGGGGGAGGAGAACCTCTCTTGACCTACTAACCACTCCCTTTCTAATGCACCCTAGGATGCCATTTGCCTTCTTGGCCACAAGAGCACATTGCTGGCTCATGGTCATCCTCCTATCCACCAGGACCCCCAGGTCCCTTTCCCCTTCGCTACTTTCCAGCAGGTCAACCCCCAACCTGTACTGGTACATGGGGTTGTTCTTCCCCAGATGCAAGACTCTACACTTGCCCTTGTTAAATTTCATCAAGTTTCTCCCCGCCCAACTCTCCAGCCTGTCCAGGTCTCGCTGAATGGCAGCACAGCCTTCTGGTGTGTCAGCCACTCCTCCCAGTTTTGTGTCATCAGCAAACTTGCTGATGGTGCACTCAGTTCCCTCATCCAGGTCATTGATGAAAATATTAAACAGCACCGGTCCCAGCACCGACCCCTGAGGAACTCCACTAGTCACAGACCTCCAGCTAGATTCTGCGCCATTGACCACAACTCTCTGCCTTCTTCCTTTCAACCAGTTCTCGATCCACCTCACTACTTGATCGTCAAGCCCACACTTCTTTAGCTTATCTATGAGGATGCTGTGGGAGACAGTATCATATGCCTTACTGAAATCAAGAAAAACTACATCTACCGCTCTACCATCATCCCTCCACCTAGTCACTTCCTCATAGAAGGCTATAAGGTTGGTCATACATGACTTCCCCCTCATAAAACCATGTTGGCTGTTCTTAATGACCCCCTCATCCTTGATATGCCTAGTGATGGAGTCAAGAATAAGTTGTTCCATCACCTTTCCAGGGATAGAGGTAAGGCTGACCGGTCTATAATTACCCGGGTCCTCCTTCTTGCCCTTCTTATAGATTGGTGTGACCTTTGCCATCCGCCAATCCTCAGGCACCTCGCCCGTTTCCCACGACTTACCAAAGATGATGGAAAGTGGCCTAGCAATGACCTCCGCCAGCTCCCTCAGCACCCGTGGGTGCATTCCATCCGGACCAATCGATTTACAGATATCCAGATTGCATAGCTGATCCCTAACCCAATCCTCATCTACCAAAGCAAACTCCTCCTTTGTCCTGACTCCTTCTGGGGCTATAGAAATCCGGGGCCCTCGGAGAGAGTCTGCAGGAGTAAAGACAGAGGCAAAGAAGGCATTCAGCACCTCTGCCTTCTTTATATCCTCTCTCTCCAGGGCACCCACTTCGTTCAGCAGTGGGCCTATATTGCCTCTTGTGTTAGTTTTATTTGCTATGTATTTGAAGAAGCCCTTTCTATTGTCTTTAACCCGACTAGCAAGATTGAGTTCCAAGGAGGCCTTAGCTGTCCTAATTGCCTCCCTACATCCTCTAACAACTGTCCTATATTCCTCCCAAGTGGCCAGCCCCTCCTTACATAATCCATAGATTCTCCTTTTCCACTTGAGTTTGCCCAGCAGCTCCTTGTTTAACCACGCCGGTCTCCTAGATCCCTTACTTGATTTCCTACTCATTGGGACGCTCCGATCCTGAGCTTGGAAGAAGCGGTCCTTGAATGCTAACCAACTATCTTGAGCCCCTTTACCGCCTAGTAAACTTTCCCATGAGACTTCCCTTAGCAGTTGACTGAAGAGGCCAAAGTTGGCCCTTCGGAAATCCAGAACTGTGGCTTTGCTAGGTATTCTATTCCTCCCACACAGGATCCTAAACTCCACCATCTCATGGTCACTGCAGCCAAGGCTGCCATTGACCGTCACCACTTCGACCAAACCCTCCTTGTTGGCGAGTACTAAATCTAGCAGCGCTGCTCTCCTAGTTGGTACGTCCACCATTTGCATTAAGAAATTATCATCAATGCACTCGAGGAACCTCCTAGACTGTGAATGACTGGCTGTGTGAGTCTTCCAGCAAATATCGGGGTAGTTAAAGTCCCCCACGACGACTAAGGCATGTAGTCGCGAGGCTACTTCCAGTTGCCTGTAGAAAGCCTCATCAACTCCTTCGTCCTGATCAGGAGGTCTGTAATAGACCCCCACAACTGTATCACCCGTGCCAGTCTGCCCCTTGATTCGTACCCACAGACATTCCACTTGCTCCTCATCTGACCCCGGACAGAACTCAATACATTCTAGTTGCTCTCTCACGTAAAGAGCAACTCCACCACCTCGCTTCGCTGACCTATCTTTCCTAAAAAGGACATAGCCATCCATGACCTCACCTGACAGCAAACCTATATATTAGATTCTTAATTTGTCTTAATCTAGCAGGATCATCTTTCATGCTGTAATTATTTTCCAAAGGTGATGGTGTGAGCATGGGAGTGTGTGTGAGATGCAGGTGAAGGTGGGTCACTTTGTCTATTGCGCTGGACATACAATTAAGCTGCTGAAGACAAGAGGTTGCAGTAGGAACAATGCAGGAGCATCAATGTCCTGTGAAGTATTGAGAAATAGTAAAATTACCAGGTGCTGTAAATTACTCTCATAAAAAAAAAAATACCATGAGGCCCTAACAACATCTGGAAGTATGCACAGATCTTGACTGGAAATGCAGGGAAATTGAGAAAAGATCCTTTCTTTTTTCTGAAGGTTATCACAATTGCTTTGTACCCCCATGCCCAGGGCCACAGCAGTGTCCTGCAGGCAGCTTAGGGACTAGTAGCTGACACAAGCAGCTTTGGATCCATGGTGGCTGAGTCTTCACATCTGATATTCCAGGATTAAAATGCAGTAATTGCATGCTTCTGTGTCAGAGCAGCAGTGTATTAGACAACAGTTTAGGCATGTGGACTGTCATCTTTCATACTTTGGGGCTAGCACACTGGCTGTAATTATAGGCCAGTCTCAGAGCTCAGAGCAGTTGAATCAGGCTGGCTGCATGTCCAGGAGTGATTGTTCCTGTGCCTATGCCCAGGTAACAACTACTGACTCCTGAGAACACGTTCAGATTTCAAACACCCTCAGCCCAGGGTAACATGCAATTAATTGCATGCGATGTCCATCCACACTGCAGGCAGGCACTGCCTGCTGCTCTGCCACAGGCCTGGGCAGGCAGAGTGGTGCTAAGCCCTGCCAGTCAGAATGTTGGTGAGGAGAACCAGGAAGACAGACTCCAAATTCCCCTCCATTTGCTGAAGCAATTAGTTCTGAAGACTTTATGTGAAACCTTTACTTCCTCCTCTTCTTTCATACCTGTGTCCACACTGGTGCTCCAAGTACCTTGGAGTGATACAATGGGGTCTCTGCTGGATGAGAGAGAAGCCACTAAACCTGCGGTGTAGAGATGTGATTGCTGTGGGCCAAAGCCAACTGAGCTGAGCTCCAGAGACAGGTGTTTTAGGATTCTGGGTTATATCAGAGACAACAATGCCATGCTTCAGCCCTGAAGTGCAGACTCCCATGGGTCTGGCAGAGGTTTGGGACCTTGCTCTTCAGGGTGGTGTGTGGGCTAGGTATGTCTGTCCTAAGCTCCTGGCACATCCAGCTCTGCAGCATCCCAGTGGCAGTGAAAGTACAGCATTGGAGTGAGCACTCCAGTTTTAAATAAGCTTTACCGATGGGGTGCATGTGGGTACCCCAACTCAGCTGACACCACTCCAGTGATGGGGAATTGATGACACTGCCTGATCAAGCCAAAGGATCACTTTAGCTGTACAATCAATATATTCTTAAGAAAACACTGGAGAATTTTAAAAGTCATTATAAACACATGCCCTGAATTCATGCCATCTTTGCTGTGTCTTGCAGCCATGGTGGCTTATTCCTTCCTTTGCATTAGCCCTGTTTCACTCCTAGCATCCCACATGCTCACAGCATGAGGGCTTGCTGCCCTGTGCAGCAGTTCTTGGCACACTAGCACCCTGGTAATGCAGTGGAAGCCTGACCCATAATGTGGGCCCTACATGCCACCAGAATGCAAGCAAGTCACACCAGGGAAAAAATATCATGCATTATATAAATAGTACACTGACAGAAACAAAGCATTTGTGTTAGTAAGGGGGTTTTTGGTTTCTTTTATCTTTTATTTTTTTCTCCTTCATTCTTTTTACTTTCAGAGAATGGCACTACTGAAACATAAGGACTGGTGTTGTTGGCCTTAAAGTGGTTAACGTGGTAGTCTAATTCTAGGCTCCTAAATGCAGTAGCCTATTCTCACTATTAATCTGTTCTTTTACTTTGCTAGTTGTATATTGTCTAATTGTGATTTACTGCATATTTTTCACGTAAATTACTTTAATGGTCTCTGTTTGGGCTACGTTGCATGGTAGAGAGTGCTATGAGGTGTCATATGAATATGGTTATAGGAAAGATTGAAAAGACTACAAACTACTATGTGAGATGAGGAATAACTTGTGTTGTAATGATGCAGACACAGAAGGGGCAGAGTTAAAAGGTGTGTGTACAGTCTTGACTTCATAGCATTTCTCACCCTCAGTGTGATTGCAACCCTAGCATTTTTGTAATGGAGTGTTTTCTAATGGAGTTTGAGGGGATTTTGTTAAAAATGAAAACCAGTAAGATTCTGGAGCACTACAGATGAGGCAGGGGGAGAGGTGCTCAAAGCATGATCCATCCTGAGCTGTGTAAATGAGTCAAGTGCTCGCTCATCCCTGCTGGTGTGCAGCCTGCAGACCCATGGCTCTTCTGACTGCTGTGCAAAGACAAGCCCCTCCCACACCCTGCAGTGCTGCAGAGTCTCTACTACGGACCCACCATGGTACAGTCCCTGTGGGGAGTTATCACATGCCACAAACAGGTTTCACCAGAGATCTCTTAGGAGACTGTGCTCAGCACCAGCACAGCTGGGCACCTTTTCACAGCTGGATTAGCAACATGTGCCAGTTTGTGCATCCTGCACCCATTAGTGGGGAAGAAAGGCCCATGGAGTATGCACAGGGAGAAATAAGCCTGGCAGGCAACCTAGCAGCTGCCAAGGTTTTCTCTCCAAGCCCTCCAGCACTCATGGGAAGCTCCCTGTCCTTACCTCCCTGCTGTCCTGGCCAGAGGTGCCATGGTGGCTGCTAAACCTTGCAGCTGGGCTTGGTCATATAGCAGTGGATGAGGCTCCTTCAGCACCAGGAGCAGGGGACAGCTGTTTGAGAGCTCAGGCTTAGCAAGCATTCCCAGCACATGCCTTGGGACTGTCCAAAGAGGGTTCTGCCTCCAACCTGGGCAGACAGAGGAGTGACGGACAGGGCTTGGTGTGTTTTTCATTGTCTGTCAGCCCCTCCTCTGCCCTGCTTGAGGTCGGACCAGCTGGTCTCCACACCTGCAAGCTTGTTATGCCTCAGTGAGGGGACATCGTGGCAGTGGAGTCATGTCCTTTATGGCAAACAGCCAGCACTGTGTGTCATCTGATTCTTGCCAGCGCATGGATTTCTGTTGCTGGCTAACAAGTTCATCTGACAGTTTGCTGCGGTTATTGTAGGACTTCTCCAGAAGAGTGTCTGGCAGGCTGGTCGAGATGCAACTCCTGTTGACAACCTGTTGGATGACTCTCTCCAGCAGAGACAGTTTTGATGCATTGTCCTGGCATCCTGCCATTTCTCCATGGTCAGGGTCTATTTTATTAACATTGCCAAGACTGTAGCTCTAGGAGGATGAGAATCTTCTCTTGATTCATTGACTGGGAGCAAATCACTTACTAGGAAGCAATTTCAGTTTGAGGATCTGGCTTGATTCCAAACTATGATGGGTCTTAGTCTATTACTCTCTATAAAATAAACTAGGAGTTGGCCTCTGGCAGGCTTCCTTACACCCTTGCTTGGACACATCAGGCTCTGGTTTGACATCAGGCAAAAACAGAACAGGGCACACCCATGGTGCATTTCTGCAGACTTGGTTGAATTAATGTGTCCTTGAAGGAGAAAGAAAAGGATCTTCCCTGACCGAGGCATTAGCTACATCAGCTAGCAGCAGATGTCCCTGACTCTCTTAATCAGCTTAGTAAAAACAGTCTGAATTTCACACACTCATGAATGGTGAATCACAGCCAACTTACACACAGGCATGTTTTGCTTTTTGTCCTGGGTTCAGCTGTAGCAGTCATTTTTCTCCTTCTTAGTAGCTGGTGCATTGCTGTGTTTTCAATTTTAGCCTGAGAACAACACTGATAACACCTATGTTTTTAGTTGTTGCTAAGTAATGTTTACTCTGACCAAGGACTTTTCAGTCTCATGCTCTGCCAGTGAGGAGGGGCATGGGAAGCCAGGAGGAAGCAGAGACAGGACACTTGACCTAAACTAGCCAAAGGGGTATTCCATACCACAACATGTCATGCCCAGTATATAAACTTGGGGGAGTTACCCAGAAGGCCCAGATCGCTGCTTGGGTCAGGCTGGGTATCAGTTGGCGGGTGGTGAGCAACTGTATTCTCTCCCCTTGTTATTTTCCCTTATCATTATTATTATTGGTGGTAGCAGTAGTAGTTTTTTATTATACCTTAATTACTGGACTGTTCTTATCTCAACCTGTGGGAGTTACATTCTTTTGATTCTTATCATTATTATTGGTGTAAAACTCTCTCACTTCACTTTTAAAGGTATATACCACAAAAAATTCAAAAAGCATGCTCAAAGACCGGTGATCTCACTTTGGAGGAGGGTAGCATTAGAGATGGAGGTGTGTTTTTGTATTATAATATATTAAAATGCATTATAATGAAGCAAAGTTCGCACAAAGGACAGCACTTTGTCAGAAGATTGACAGACTGTTGGCTCAGGGTAGCAATTAGGCAGCTTATCAGTTTCTAGTACCACCTAGTTCCCATCTCTGCTGGTGTTAGGACAGCATGGCTGCAGAATCTCCACTCTGCTCCATCCTCCGTCAATGTTGCCATGGAAACCACTGTGGAGTGCACATTCCTGGCATACAAGGTGTAGCTGCATCTTCCCCTGAAAATCCATTTTTCCTTTATGTGTGAACAATGCTACATTTTAAATATAAGTTTAATTTCTAATTATTCCACATGGTCCATTGAACTTGGGTCTTTTGCTTGGCCTTATGATGAGCTAGACAAAAAAATTTAGAAGTTTCTTCTGCAGTAGAAACTGCCTCATTATTTCATTGCATCTTGTATGCCTGAGGCTAGTAGGATTAGTGAAGGATTACTATGCATGCACTCATAGCTTATAAAGCTGCTTTGATTACAAAGTCAAAAAAAGGATATTAAATTTTTATTACAAAATTATTTGTTTTGCTTCTTTCCTCTTCAAGTAGAAGAAAAAGTTCCAAGCATTCTTGTGCTTTGCAGTCACAGATCAGTTCAAAAGAAGGAAAAGGAAGTGAATTTCCATTGCTATTTTTCTTTACTAAGATCACAGCCCAGTTCTTTTGTCTGTTTCCCAGTTCCATGAGCAGTCCCCTGGACAAGCAAAACTTCATCCCGCTGACAAGGAGCTATGCCTGGTAGGAACTGCAGCTCCATTGTCATTATTAATGCCTTTAGGATTTCAGTCAGCCTGATTCATTCCCTGCCTCTCTGTCAGGAGTGCTGGGACAGCCTGGCAGTTCCTTGCCTCCTGTGATTTAGCATTTGTCTGTACATTTTTCAATTTTTGCCTACAGCAATTGGGCTTTCTCTGTGGTCTCATGAACAAAGGTCTCAATCATGCAGGTTTCCCACCTCCAAAACTTGGCTTATACGTCACCTGTGCGAATGCCATCTTTTTCATCCACCTTTCAATTTCTGAAACTGGCTGCTGTTGGTACAAGAGAGAGTGAACCATTCTCGGCATCTCCTGGATTTGGATGCTTTCCTCTCTCTAGAATTAGTGTATGGCTTAGAGGCAGCAGTAACTCCTTCAGCTGATTGTCATAGGCATAAATCAGGTGCCTGCTGTGGAGCTCTGGCTTCTTTTGCAGCCCGTGACACGGATGTGAGGCGGTTCGGAGCAGGACCAGGGAGGGTCCGGGCGCTGCTCTGGGAAAGCCTCGGCCGTGGGACCGCGGAGGGCAGCGCCGCCTATCCCCATGGTAACATGACGCTCGCCCGCCTCCACCGAGCTTGGTTGGAAGCCCTTCCCCATTTCCTCTGCTGTCCAATCGTCGACACGCACGGGCGGAAGGCTGAGGTAAAGGCGGACGGATGGCCAAGATCCTCTTGCTTTCCTCTCTTTAGGGGAGGTTGGAGGGAGATAGATTTCCTTTCTCGAATTCGTGCGCTGCGGACAAACTCTGCTCGATCCTAGTCTGGGTCGGCCGCGCTTTTTCTTCAGACTTCTCTGTGGCTGTTTTGAGGAAGGTGATGGCGGTTGCACCGCTGCGTATACGGGAAAGAGCCTCTGCGCTGCCAAGGATCTAGAAAAATCTAGCATTTGCCAAACTGTGTAACAGGTTAATGCTCGGGGGTATTCCGTCTAGCCAAGAAGCTTTCCAAACTCTTTGTTGGCAAGAGTGGTTTTAGCAGTTGGGTGCAAAACTCTTTCTTCAGGCTGGCTGTGCTGCAAAGACAGTGGGAACTATGGACTGGTCTGTTTCCTCACGGTAAACAGACTTCTGGGATTGTGATAAACACATAAATATATTGGCTTTCGCAAATCATAGGTGTTGCTATGTGGACATAACTGTATGAGTTTGCAGTAATAGAAACAAAGCTCGCTAAGGACACAAGATTAGACAAGTTGAAAATGGCCAGAACTCTTGAGCAAAATGGAGTCACATAGCAAAAGAATTTGTAAAGCTAAAAGAAAATGGGGGGGGGGGGGGGGGGGGCTTGATATGAGGAAAGCTAGTGCCTGGAAAACATAGGGTTAAAGTACTTTTAGCTTAACTTAGGTCGAAGATAAAGAACAATGTTTGTGTTGTAAGTCTGTGGTGAGATAACAGGATTTACTGGCCCCACTAAACATGAGTGAATTATTTCACACCATCCTTCTACTTATCAGTTAGTTTGGAGACAGTGACTCACGAACATATGCTAGCTTCGGATACTCCTTGTCTGCCTGTCCTGTTTTGCTTGCAATAAATTTTGTACAAAGGTCACACTGTTCTAAATCTTTGCCAGCTATCAGAAGAATTACAGATATGGCTGGTTTCAGCTAGTTTTGTGATTAGTGGGGCATCCAACTGTGCCAAAGGTGAAAAGTACACCATGAGGAAGACAGCTTACTTCATCTTGAAGACCCCTGCCTGCATGAGGAAGACTGCTTACTTCATCCTCAAGACCCGTGCTCACGATCACCAGAGAGCAGTGCGCAGATGCCAAGAGGAGGAGACTTACGATAATAAGTTCCTGGAGCTTGTTATAATATTCCCCAACTTTATGTGGGAATTATGAATATGTATATGGCTAATGCAATAGTGAAAGTATATAAACCTGTAACAAATGCTAATCAGTGCGCCTCTGGCTAGAGTCACGCACCCAGTGCTGTTGCTTTTGCTTTATTGACTTTGTCCCTCAATAAAACCCTGTTATCTCGATTAGAGGAGTGAGCTTGTATTTCACAGGATCAAATGTATCTATGTAGTTTCAAATAAATGTATGCCAGATCTGTTATTAAACACCTTCCAGAATGGAGATTTCAACTGAAACACGAAGCTGCTAAAAGCTGAAGTGAGAAATGAGATAGGTTCCTGTTTATGTTGGTCCTATTTGACCTCCTTGATTACAGAAACAGAATCGTTAGGGTTGGAAAGGACCCTAAAATCATCTAGTTCCAACCCCCCTGCCATGGGCAGGGACACCTTACACTAAATCATGTCACCCAAGGCTCTGTCCAACCTGGCCTTGAACGCTGCCAGGGATGGAGCATTCACAACTTCCCTGGACAACCTGTGCTTCACCACCCTAAACAGTAAAGAATTTCTTCCTTATATCTAAACTTCCCCTGTGTAAGTTTTAACTCCTTACCCCTTGTCCTACCACTACAGTCCCTAATGAAGAGTCCCTCCCCAGCATCCCTGTAGGCCCCCTTCAGATACTAGAAGGCTGCTATGAGGTCTCCATGCAGCCTTCTCTTCTCCAGGATGAACAGCCCCAACATTCTCAGCCTGTCTTCATACAGGAGGTGCTCCAGTCCCCTGATCATCCTTGTGGCCCTCCTCTGGACTTGTTCCAACACTTCCATGTCCTTTTTGTGTTGGGGACACCAGAACTGCACACAACACTTCAAGTGAGGTCTCACAAGAGCAGAGTAGAGGGGCAGGATCACCTCCTTCGACCTGCTGGTCACGCTCCTTTTGATGCAGCCCAGAATATACCGGTCAGCCTTACCTCTATCCCTGGAAAGGTGATGGAACAACTTATTCTTGACTCCATCACTAGGCATATCAAGGATGAGGGGGTCATTAAGAACAGCCAACATGGTTTTATGAGGGGGAAGTCATGTATGACCAACCTTATAGCCTTCTATGAGGAAGTGACTAGGTGGAGGGATGATGGTAGAGCGGTAGATGTAGTTTTTCTTGATTTCAGTAAAGCATTTGATACTGTCTTCCACAGCATCCTCATAGATAAGCTAAAGAAGTGTGGGCTTGACAATCAAGTAGTGAGGTGGATCGAGAACTGGTTGAAAGGAAGAAGGCAGAGAGTTGTGGTCAATGGCGCAGAATCTAGCTGGAGGTCTGTGACTAGTGGAGTCCCTCAGGGGTCGGTGCTGGGACCGGTGCTGTTTAATATTTTCATCAATGACCTGGATGAGGGAACTGAGTGCACCCTCAGCAAGTTCGCTGATGACACAAAACTGGGAGGAGTGGCTGACACACCAGAAGGCTGTGCTGCCATTCAGCGAGACCTGGACAGGCTGGAGAGTTGGGCGGGGAGAAACTTGATGAAATTTAACAAGGGCAAGTGTAGAGTCTTGCATCTGGGGAAGAACAACCCCATGTACCAGTACAGGTTGGGGGTTGACCTGCTGGAAAGTAGCGAAGGGGAAAGGGACCTGGGGGTCCTGGTGGATAGGAGGATGACCATGAGCCAGCAATGTGCTCTTGCAGCCAAGAAGGCAAATGGCATCTTAGGGTGCATTAGAAAGGGTGTGGTTAGTCGGTCAAGAGAGGTTCTCCTCCCCCTCTACTCAGCCTTGGTGAGGCCGCATCTGGAATATTGCGTCCAGTTCTGGGTCCCTCTGTTCAAGAAGGACAGGGAATTGCTTGAAGGAGTCCAGCGCAGAGCCACAAAGATGATTAAGGGAGTGGAACATCTCCCTTATGAGGAGAGGCTGAGGGAGCTGGGTCTCTTTAGCTTGGAGAAGAGGAGACTGAGGGGTGACCTCATCAATGTTTACAAATATGTAAAGGGTAGGTGTCAGGATGATGGAGCTAGGCTTTTTTCAGTGATATCCAGTGATAGGACAAGGGGCAATGGGTGTAAACTGGAGCATAGGAAGTTCCACGTTAACATCAGGAAGAACTTCTTTACTGTAAGAGTGACAGAGCACTGGAACAGGTTGCCCAGGGGGGTTGTGGAGTCTCCTACACTGGAGATATTCAAGGCCCGCCTGGACAAGTTCCTGTGTGATGTACTGTAGGTTACCCTGCTCTTGCGGGGGGGTTGGACTAGATGATCTTTTGAGGTCCCTTCCAACCCTTGGGATTCTGTGATTCTGTGATTCTGTGAATATAGTTGGCTTTCTGGGCTGCAAGCTCATGCTGCCGGCTCATGTTCAGTTTCTCGTTGGCCAACACACCCAAATCCTTCTCTGCAGGGCTGCTCTGAATCTCTTCTCTGCCCAATCTGTAGCTGTGCCTGGGATTGCTCTGACCCAGGTGTAGATCCTTCCACTTGTCATAGTTAAACTTCATAAGGTTGGCATCAGCCCACCTCACAAGCGTTTCAAGGTCCCTCTGGATGGCATCCCTTCCCTCCAGCATATCAACCGGACCACACAGCTTGGTGCCACTGGCAAACTTGCTGAGGGTGCACTCAATCCCACTGTCCATGTTGCTGACAAAGATGTTGAACAAGACCGGTCCCAACACTGATCCCTGAGGGACACCACTCGCTACTGGTGTCCAGCTAGACACTGAGCCATTGATCACAACTCTTCCCATGTGGCCATCCAGCCAGTTCTTTATCCACAGAGTGGTCCATCTATCAAATTGATGTCTCTCTAGTTTAGAGACAAGGATGTGATGTGGGACAGTGTCAAATGCTTTGCAAAAATCCGGGTAGATTATGTCAAGTGCTCTCCCCCTGTCCATCAGTTCCATAGCCCCATCAGGTCAGACAGGATTTCCCCTTAGTGAAGCCATGCTGGCTGTCACCAAGAGCCTTGTTGGTTTTCATGTGACTTAGCATGCTTTCCAGGAGAATCTGCTCCAAGATTTTGCCAGGCATAGAGGTGAGACTGACTGGTCTGTAGTTCCCTGGGTCATCCATTTTCCCCTTCTTGAAAATGGGGGTTATATTACCCTTTCTCCAGTGGTCAGGAACTTCATCTGACTGCCATTATTTTTCAAATAGTGGCTTAGCAACTTAATTCACCAGCTCCTTCAGGACCCGCGGATGGATTTAATCAGGTCTGTCATGGTTTAAACCCAACCACAAACCTCGTTCTCTAACTTCCCCCCCCTTCTTGCCCTCCCTCTACCCCTGGAGGGACGGAGAGGAGAATCAAAAAGAATGCAACTCACACGGGTTGAGATAAGAACAGTTTAGTAACTAAGGTATAACACAAATCACTACTGCTACCACCTATGATAATAATGATAAAGGAAATAACAAGAGGAAAGAATACAACACCTCAGCACCAGCCGACCAATAACTCGCCCCACTCCCCCCATCCAAGCACCGACCGATACCTCCTCCAACCCTGCAGTCCTCCCATTCCTTCTGGGTAACTCCCCGTTACATCCTGGGCATGATGTGCTGTGGTATGGAATACCTCTTTGGTCAGTTTTGGGTCAGGTGTCCTGTCTCTGCTTCCTCCCTGCTTCCCCTCCTCCCTGGCAGAGCATGGGGCTCAGAAAGTCCTTGGCCAGACCAAACATTTGAGCAGCAAATAAAAACATCAGCGTTATCAGCTCTCTTCCCAGGCCAAAAAATGAAAACATAGCACTGCACTAGCTACTAAGAAGGAGAAAAATGACTGCTACTGCTGAACCCAGGACAAGGTCTTATCGACTTGTGCACGTGCAGGTTCTTAAGATGGTCTCAAACCAGATCTTCTTCTACAGTGGGCCTAAAGTCTTCATTCTCACAGTCCCTGCATCTGCCTTCCAAGGCTTGGGTGGTGTGGTCAGAGCATTTGCCAGTTAAGACCGAGGAAAAGAAGTCATTAAGAACTCCATCCTTCCACAAATCCAGGGTAGCCAGGTCTCCTGATAGCTTCTGAAGAGGGCCCACATTGTCCCTAGTCTGTATTCTATTTGCAATGTAACTACAGAATCCCTTCCTGTTATCTTTCACATCCCTAGCCAAGTTTAATTCTAACTGGGCCTCAGCTTTCCTAATCTGGTACCTAGCTTCCTGGACAACATCCGTATATTCTGCTCACCTGTCCCCAGACAGAGTTCCATACTCTCCAGCCTATCCCTAACATAAATAGGAATGCACCCTCCCCGCCTGCCGGGCCTGTCTTTTCTAAAGAGCCTGTAGCCTTCCATTCCAACATTCCAATCATAGGATCCATCCCACCATGTTTCTGTGATATCTATTATATTATATCTCCGTACACGTGCACGCATCTCTAATTCCTCTTGTTTGTTCCCCATACTACGGGCCTTTGTATAGAGGAATTTGAGCCAAGCTCCAAATGAAGCCATCTCATTGGCTGGAGCGGCTGGATTACCTCTACATTGCTCCAAGCATTTATTATATTTGCTGGCAACTGACTGGGTTTGTTGGGATGGAATGATGCCCCCCTCCCTCAACACATCTCTTTTAAAGCTTTCTTGACCAGCTTGGCAAGCCTCCTACCAAAACCGCTCTTCCCCTTTGTTTTCAGACCACCTCCACCAGCTTCCAGTAGACCTGGTCTCCCAAATTGAGTCCCATGGTCCCATGTTCTAGATACCCAAACCCCTGACTATGGCACCACTCTTCTAACCATTTATTAACCTGGCAAATCCTCCTAGCCTTTTTAAGGTCCTCCCCTTTATCCTGGAGAATTGATGAAAAGTCTATCTGAGCTCCAGAGCCCATAGCCACCTCTCCCAGGGCTCTGTAGTCCTTCTTAATATTCTCTGGACTACTGCTGTCTATATCACTAGCACACACATGGACGACTAGAAGTGGGTAATAGTCAGTGGGGCTTACTAGACCAGGCAGCCTCTCTGCAGCATCCCTGATCCGAGCCCCTGGTAGGCAGCACACCTCCCTTGAGACTGGGTCTGGCCCACAGATGAGTGCCTCTGTGCCTTTCAAAGTAGTGTCCCCTACTACTATGACCTGCCACTTTTTCCTGGCAGCACCAGTAGAGATCATCTTTACCAGTGCATTAGCTGGTTGTTCATGTTTTGAGTGTGTTTCCTCGTTAGCCCCTTGCAGAACAGCAAAGCTGTTCTGGGTGGGGACAACAGATTTAGGAGGAAGCCCCTTGCTTTTAATTGTCCTCCCCCTCCTTTTTTTTTTTTTTATTTTTTACTATTTCCCAGCTTCCTGGGTTCACAGCCTCCTTCTTTCCTCCATGAGCTACAATGGATGCTTGAGGCCCCTTCACAGTTTGGGCCTGGAGCAAGCAGTCCTGCTTCCTCTCAGCTTCCCTGTCATCTTTTAGCCTATTGTCAGCATCCCGCAGCTAGGCCACCTGCTGCAGGAGGACCTCCACTAGGGCGCACTGAGTGCAGCCCTGACCATTGTGCACCCTCCCCTCAAAGAGACCAGCGAAGGCACTCCCTACACCCCAAGCTCTGCGCTGCAGCCTCCCCTCTCATCGGCTCTATCTGGGTGCCTATGCTGGCCACTGCCGGGGCAGCCAGAGCAGAGCTCTCAGACCAGGCCCTGGTCATTCAAGACATTAGTTTATTTTTACATCACTAAAGAGAGATTAGAGGTAGGGAGTTGCTTTTACTGAATCGGGGGGGGGGGGGGGGAGACGAGACACAAATTACTTGGGAAACTAAATGCACAGTTCATTAACTTTTAGCCACATTCCTTGTGTCCAAGTTCTCCTAGCCCCACTGGTTGCATTTAACAGGATGGAAGAAGAAAGATGTGTATCTATCTTTAGCATTGGTTAGATCAGGTGCTGCTGAACATCAGCTGGTTTTGTTTCTAAATGGAAAATGATGCAATTGTGTTTTAGAAATGCCTGCATTCAAGAGCAAAGAATGTGTTCTATCCTGAAACCCTGCATGCCAGATCAGTACACAGCTCCTGGTTCCAGGCAGAGGGGAGTGACTTGGCAATCTGATTATTTGCACCCTGGGGACAGGAGCAGCAGCTCTCCTGTGCTGCTACAATGTTTATTACACAGAATTTAGTGTAGGTCAACAAATCAGTTGCTATTGCAAAACACTTTTTTTTTTTCTTTTTTTAGTTGATATACATCAGATAACTTAGAAAATCATCTGATTGTTTTAAAAAAAACAAACATGAACTTGAATATGTATTTACTCTTTTGATTACAACAATCATGAAAGAGCAACTCTGAACTCACTGGTATGTGATAGTGAGAAAGCAATCCGTATTAAACTGTGAAATTTATGCAGCTTTCCTCAGAAAGCATTTATATTCCTGTTATACTGCCTTCAAGAAAATATTCCAGTCTTTACTTTTATAAGTTGTGTGGCTTAAAACTAGGTGAGAACTGAAGTGAATGATTAGCCAGAAAGACAGCTTCAAATTCAGTTCAGAGTCTGATATTTGTTTTATTAGTAGAAATTTCTCTGGAGTGAACTCATTCCCTTTCCTGTGGGTATTTGTAAATAAATGAGCTATAAAGTGTGGCTAAATGTGTCCAGGGAGTCCAAGCTCGCCTTCCATTCAAGCAGAGCAAATGCTTATGCCAACCTTATGAAGTTTAACTATGACAAGTGGAAGGTCCTACACCTGGGTCAGAGCAATCCCAGGCACAGCTACAGATTGGGCAGAGAAGAGATTCATAGCAGCCCTGCAGAGAAGGATTTGGGTGTATTGGCTGACGAGAAACTGAACATGAGCCGGCAGTGTGAGCTTGCAGCCCAGAAAGCCAACTATATTCTGGGCTGCATCAAAAGGAGCGTGACCAGCAGGTCGAAGGAGGTGATCCTGCCCCTCTACTCTGCTCTTGTGAGACCTCACTTGAAGTGTTGTGTGCAGTTCTGGTGTCCCCAACACAAAAAGGACATGGAAGTGTTGGAACAAGTCCAGAGGAGGGCCACAAGGATGATCAGGGGACTGGAGCACCTCCTGTATGAAGACAGGCTGAGAATGTTGGGGCTGTTCATCCTGGAGAAGAGAAGGCTGCATGGAGACATAGCAGCCTTCTAGTATCTGAAGGGGGCCTACAGGGATGCTGGGGAGGGACTCTTCATTAGGGACTGTAGTGGTAGGACAAGGGGTAAGGAGTTAAAACTTACACAGGGGAAGTTTAGATATAAGGAAGAAATTCTTTACTGTTTAGGGTGGTGAAGCACAGGTTGTCCAGGGAAGTTGTGAATGCTCCATCCCTGGCAGCGTTCAAGGCCAGGTTGGACAGAGCCTTGGGTGACATGATTTAGTGTAAGGTGTCCCTGCCCATGGCAGGGGGGTTGGAACTAGATGATCTTAAGGTCCTTTCCAACCCTAACTATTCTATGATTCTATGCAGTTCCCAGTGCCCTTCCCTTTATGAAGGGCTGGAGCACTTGAAAAGAATTGGATGATTTGTAGACAGTTTCTGTCCCAGGCCTCAGAGTGCTAGAAAAGGGTAGGTGAGCTTTTTTCCCATTTCTGAAAATCAGAACCATTATGTGCAATTCAACCACATTTGATTCATCAGTCAGTGGTGATTTGGGGATAAGTATGACCACTGGTGAGGAAAATGAAGAAGCAGATCTGACCTTGGTGATAGAATCCCACTTTAGAAAGCCAGAATATTCATCATGTTTGTAAGAGGTATTTCTTGGTCAAAATATGTGGGTTACAGTGAAAATAACTGGTGGAAGTGATGAGCAGTTCAGCTTATTTTCTGGATCACTTCACTCATGGTATTAGGGTGAAGCAGAGCTGGGATTATCTTGTCCAGTGTTCCTGATTTTCCAGTAAGCTGTCTGCTGTACTGAGGTATATAACCCTAATAACTTGTTGTATGCTATTAAAAGGTGTTGTGCATTCATAAAAGAATGTCATTTTGATCAATGCTTTTAAAAGAATTATTGTCTTGACACAGAAATCTTTCCTGCTGCAAATTTAAAAATATGTCTTTAAAAGCTTTTTATTGAATACCTTTGCATTCCTCAGAAATGTGCTTTTTTTGGCACAGGGCTGCTCTGAATTATTCCATGTTATAACTTAAATGTAAGATCTCTTTACCATCCGAAGGGAGTGAGGTGAGGCAGGTGTATTCACTTAACTACTGTCATGGGGATGAAGGAAAAGCACCTTGAGCTACTTGCATGCAGTCTAAAAATAAGAACTCCTCATTTCTAGAGTCCGAAATAATTTAAAAGCTATTTGGTTTTGGTTTTCCATTCATTCCTCTCTGTCCGTCCAGCTTTGTTTCAGTGTCCCTTTGGACTTTGAAGCTGTGTATTGATGTTAGAGGGAGGCAGGTGGTAGATAGAAAACCACAAATTTCTTTATTGTAGCTGGATCCTGGCTCTTGGGCAGATGGGCTGTGTCGAGAGAAACTTGTTTTGGAGATGTCTAGGTGGTCCTGTTGTGATAATGTTTCTTGTAGCAGAAATTTCCCCTTAGTGTTATTAAAATATCTTGTATCAGAACTATTGTTTAATCACAGCTGCTGAAGTAATGTTGTACGTGGCTTGAGTGTGGCTGGAATCATAGCTAAACTGTTCAACAGTTCTGCTGTAACTATTGCTGACAGCTGCTGTCAGATGGGGACCTGAGGAATTCCATCTGTGGGCCGCATGCTGATGGAGGTCGCATCTCTCTTCCCTGCTTGGAAATTGTAACACACTCCATTACATCTGACTGCTTTAAACACAAGTGTTAAAGCCCTGGTTTGGTAAACTGGAGGCAGGGGTGTATTTCCTCAGCTTTGTCATGCTCCTTACATGTCCTCATGCATTCTATATGTTCCTTGAGTTTTTCTGATCAGGTCTTCAGTGTTTTTAGCTCTGTGTGATGTACTAAATGCAACTTTGTATGAAGATGGAGGGATTAGCTGAAAGAGCATGGTAGGATGGTTTTTGATATAAAGAGATCCTAGGCAAAATTTTCTGATATTTTTTCTTCCTCTCCTGTCTATATATTTATGATGAAAACAAATAAGTGGATGTTCTGGATGCATTTAGTATGCTTCATGTCTTGTCATGGGATTGTCAGCAGCAGCAGGGTGGGATCTAAGAGTGCTTACTAAGTAGGTTTTGTAACAGGTAAGATCATAACATATAGTGGTATTTCTATACATCAGATGAAAAAAGCTGTGAAATTTATTGCTGGAACTTCATTGCTGAAGAAAGAAAAATGTTTACTTGTACCACATATAAGTAGTTCCTCTGATGTACAGCTTTTCAAGTAATTAAATTTCTTTCAGGAAAAAGAAATATTAGTACTCTACGTTATCTGCAAAGGCAAGGTACAAAAACAAGAAGCAGGAGAGCCTGAATACATGTTATTGGCATGTGAGAATGTTACTCGGAGAACTGTGATTAGAGTTAAGATGCATACTGTCGTGGTTTAAGCCCAGCCAGTAACTCAGAACCACGCAGCTGCTTGCTCACTCCTCCCCCTTCTTCCTCCCCCTGCTCCCGGAGGGATGGGGAGAAGAATCAAAAAAATGTAACTCCCACAGGTTGAGATAAGAACAGTCCAGTAACTAAGGTATAACACAAAACCACTACTGCTACCACCAATAATAATAATGATAAGGGAAATAACAAGGGAAGAGAATACAATTGCTCATCACCCGCCAACCGATACCCAGCCCGGCCCAAGCAGTGATCTAGCCCTTCTGGGTAACTCCCCCCAGTTCTATACTGGGCATGACATGCTCTGGTATGGAATACCTCTTTGGCTAGTTTGGGTCAAGTGTCCTGTCTCTGCTTCCTCCCAGCTTCCCCTCCTCCCTGTCAGAGCATGAGACTCAGAAAGTCCTTGGTCAGAGTAAACATTACTTAGCAACAACTAAAAACATTGGTTCAGCATTGTTCCCAGGCTGAAAGTCAAAACCACAGCATTGCACCAGCTACTAAGAAGGAGAAAAATGACTGCTACTGCTGAACCCAGGACACATACCATCATAACTGCTTCCTAGTTGTCTTTCAGATGCTTGAGTTTTGTTCGATTTACCCTTCAAGGAAGGTATGAAAAGTGCAAATACTTCCTTACATCTGTTTCAATTAAACTTTTGGTAGCTTTCTAGGGGAGGGGGTTGGTTTGTTTTTTTTAACTGTGTGAGTTTATATTGAATTTCAACTGTAACTTGCTAAAGCTGATGTCAAGCAATTTCAAAGTTCCCAACTCTGAGTTTTGTTATAATGCTGTGGGAATAAGGTTCATACCAGCAATAGCAAAGGCTGACATGAGGCAGAGAATTTTAATGTGGTAGGTGCATGGTAACTTGAGAAACTTACTTTGAGGTGCTAACAGGAACTTGAAATATATGAAAGGACACAAGGAGGTGTTTTTTTGTTTATCGTATACTGCAACATGGTGTTTTCCACCAGTGGTTCCAGTTTATTTGCCCATTTTGGGCCAGGACTGAAGCAATTGGTGCTTTAATAGTCTTTGTGTTTAAAAAGGAAAATATGCTCCATGTGTTACTGACAGTAGCTTTAGATGATTACTTGCTTATTTTCCAAGTCCTGTCTCCTTCAGAAGCTACACACTCAGACCTTTAACTGGGTCATTCCATATTTTTTGCCTTCATGGTTTAGGTCAGTCCCCAACACCACCCCCCACACCACCACCACACCCACCCTTCACTCCCAAATAGTATATTCTTTAACTGTGTCTTTCCTGTGGTGTGTTTTGGTTTGTTTTTTCTCCTGAGGTTTCAATTTGCATCCAGATGCTATGGGGAAAACTAGAGGAAATTAGAACCTCACAGAGTCAGCATTCCCCCATGTATTTGCTTGTCCTTGGAGGGAGAGAGGGCAGAGCGCACATCAGACTCATGCACTTGATTATTGCCCATGCCAGCCTCCCAGGTCCTCTTGCACCTTCTGTTCAGCGTGTGGTCCTTTCTGCTACCAGCTGTTGTCTGCTGTTTTCCAACTAAGCCTCACTTGTGTAATTTTAGCTTTGGAGGAAATTTGAAAGCAAAATTATCTCCATAGTTGTGTTTACCCACAGTATCTCACTGAATCTCCCTTTGAATGTTTATTTACATTGACCTTTATAGAATACCTACTTTTCAGGATAGGCTTCCAACCAGTAAGTGTAGCTTAGGCATGTTTTCTTATATTTAGCTGTATTAAAAGCTATGATCTTTGCTTGACTCTTCTTTACCAGGGAACTAAATGGTTTTCTATCACCGATCCTTTTTTTTTATCACTCTAATCTGTAAATTTGTTTGGTAATCTTCTTGTGCTTTTTTTCAGAGCATAGGCAAATCTGCTGAATAACATAGGGTCAAGCTCTTGAAGGTGGGATAAAAGAAACCATTCCTTTTTGTGTTTATATTTAATTGATATAAGCTGTAAGCATTTATTTAGTGTTTGGCCTCATCTGCAATTACATTTTGAAGCCTATTAGTCTCTAGCCCACTTGATGTGTCATATTGATTTTAAGTTTCTTAATCAAAAGTCAACTGCCTCGCAAAAATCTGCTATATCCGTGTTCTTAGTTAGCAATAAACTTACAATTAAAAATCAAGCTAGTCCAAGAATGTTTTCTGAAAATTCATGTCATTAATATTATATTACCCTCTCCATTTCTTTCTAGCTAGAGTCTTGTATTGGCCATTCTGTTTGAGATCTGTTGCAGATTGACAATATTATAGTTACTCCAGTCACCAGATTTAGAACCCCCCCCAAACCTATTGTTGTTTCTCTCTGTCCTCTCAAATATCCCATGTTTTCCAAAGGATACTAAAAATGAGCATTAATGGTCCAAACAGCATTTCAGACAAGCTCTTCTAATCGCTATGGAAATTGAAACCTAGATCTTAACTCTTTCCCATTTGACCTAGTTCAAGCTACTCAATTTATAAATGTCCTAGCAGAGTCATGTTACTTCCTGTGGGACTTGAGCTCACATTAATCCTTCATCAGTGTGATGTTTCCTAGAGATCCTCTGCTTAATAGGCCAGATCGATAGTATTAAATGGTTGATTTTGGCCTTTTCACTGTTTTTGGCATCTGTGGCTAGATAGAAGCTGAGGGTCTAAATTTTTTGGGTTATTATTTTAGGTGAACTGCATTGCTTTGGTTTAAAATTGATGAATATTTTGATGTTAATCTTTGCAGCTGTGAAATATGGAAATTCAGCAAAATTTGACAACTAAAACCAAATCTATAGAAATTGATCATACAAGCATAATATTGTAATCAATCTACCCAGCATCAAGGCCAATTGTTTGATGCCAATATCTAGATCATGTAGATCTTAGATGTCAGACTTATTGATATTGCTTTAAGAGGACTGGTGGGAGAGGTTCTTTAGGCAATGGAGGAAGGTAATCCACTTTTTTGTATAATGGCTTTAAAAATAAAACTTCTGTGTTGTCTGATGTTTATGGCTGACATGCTGTTGGCATATGTATAAAACATGTAATTTTGATACTTCATATGTGTAAGACAATTGCAAGGAGAATAAAATGAGAACCATAACTGAAGGATGTGTATTATAGTAAGAGGAATAAAGGGTGTCATAGAGCAAAATGGTTTCCCTTCATGGGAATATTTAAGAAAAAGTTTGATAACTTGACTGGGAAATAAGATGGGTGATTGATACCAATTTTATTGATCTATTTATTCCCAAGAAACATTCAGCGGGTAAGATGACACTAGGACAGTATGTGTTTTATTACTTGCTGAAGTCATGAGAAACACCTTTATACATGTGAAAAGGGCAAATTCTGAAATCTGGAAATCTCTTGCAGAGTTTTCCTTACATTGTACTGAAGGTTTTGAGAAGTAAATCAATTAGTAGCTCAAAGTAAGGTTTTCTTTGAAGTCTAGAACTTTGATTGCTGTATAAGAATATTTTCTTGTTATGGGCCTTGCCTGAAGACTAGTATGCATGGTGATGCTTTAGTGAATTGCCTATCGAAAGAAGCTCTAGTTCATTATGCTTCCCTTGTAGTTTTAGAAGCACAGTTTGTAGGATGTTTTCTTCATAGCTCTAGTGTTTGGGCTATAGGGATTTCAAATCTATTGGAGGAAGAAAGCTTCAAATTCAGTTCAGAGTCTGGTATTTGTTTTATTAGTAGAAATTTGTCTCCTGGGTTTTTCCCATTTTTGATAACCTTTTCTTGTCATCTAAGAAATTAATTTCTTTGTTGGAATCATTGCAAGTAAACTTGATAGCAGGAATGCTGTTATTGAGGCAGCTTACACAGTGATTTGCTAAGTACAGCCTCTTCATATGATGTGATGCAGAAGTCAATTTATTGACCACTACAGGAATCTGTTGAACAACCTGGTTTTTATCATTCTCTCATAAAATTCACTAATTCACTATTGAATGTCTTTGTTGTTGTTTTTTTTCATGTGACATCAGACCCTTGAAGGCTTTTCCTGAAATACTTTCCCATGCAGGAAGCCACTGAGACTTATCTAGGCTGTGAAGATGCTGGCTCTGTAGCTATGTTGCCAGTCCTCTCTGTAGAAAATATTTCAGTTGGAGCAAAACATTACAGAAAAGCCAATTCTACCATGAGCACAGTATTGATTATGCATCTCATCTGTAAAATATAATCTGCCACTTTTCTGAAATACTAAGAAAATATTTAAGTATGGAATTAGTTTGTGATAAATGCTGTATATTCATCATGCTTTTTTACAACTTCCTGCGAACATTCTTCTCTAAAGTAAGGTGTATGTTAGGAATGAAAACTGGTCTCTCTCCAGTTGGTAATCTGTAAAACATAGTTTAAAAAATAGAATCCAAGTGAACTGTATAAAGTGAAACCCTAACTATTCTATGATTCTATTCTATTCTATGATTATTGATTCTCAGGGATGAAGAAAAAAATGCTTTCTGTTAAGTTCTTTTCATTGTTTAGGATTTTATATTAATATCTGGAGGCTTGTGTGTGTGTTTGATTAACAGACACTAATGGAGAAATCATCTTATCTCTGCTTCATCTGCTAGATTTCTGACAACTCTTCCCAGTCACTATTGCATATAGGATACCAGAGCTGATGTACTTGGGAATGGTAACTGGAATATTTATAAATTATGGTATACAGCAATAAAGGCCTCAACATTGTATATGTTTATCTTCTGTGAGAGGGGTAACTGCTATGTGATGTCTGACCGCAGCATGACACTGCCTGGAACTGAGGGGTCTGTTACGAAAATGTCCAGAGGGCTACTAGAAGCATTAAAAGTGAAGAGGCAAGTTAGCACAGAACAATAACTAGGATGGGTCAGATTGTTACAACCAGCTAGAGGGGAAGGCATTGTGAGTGAATTCTGATGCTATATCCACAATGCAACATCTGCCGGCCAAATGCTTAGGTGGGCCAAGCCCATCCAGTTATGTATTATGGTTAAAAGACCTTATTTTTGTTATTACTTATGCAGAAATTTAATTAATGAAAGGAACCAAATTAGTATTTTCTGGACTTCCTCCTTATGTTTGCCTTACGTATTTATTTTGGGGAAACACCTTAGTATTTCTGATTAACTTAACTGCTGGATTGTGAGAGCTTTTTAGCTGGTTTGGCTGGTCCCAGATTGTTTCTTTTGCTGTCAATTACAGATTAGTGAGACTCAAAGGGGTGCAGAAAATTTCTTGTTCAGAAATAGGCTTCTACTGGAATGTATGGTATGATTGTCCTCCACATGGCCAGCTTAATTTTATTTCAAAAATATTTTTCCATTTATAATCTAGATAGAAGCTCTGGTCTCTGAAGGTGAAAATCTGGGATATCAGTCTGCCTTTGCAATTCAGCTTCATGTTAAGTATTGAACTTCTGTCTGCATGCTTAGTTGTTCCAGTCAGAGCCCAAACTCTGTGTTTCACTAATGCTTTGTCAAAGAGCTGTCCTCTTCAGAGATACTGAAATGAATAATAGTCTTTTGACACTGCTGGCAAGTGGCTTTTATGGTCCATGGTGGATCTAATGAACTACAGCTGCCTGGTTGGAAAATTCTGCTTTTGATTGTCTGAAATGACTTCTGAAGTCTCTACTTGGATTCACTGATTTTCTTAGGGCTTTTTTCTTCTCTTTGAGAAGTAGATGGGGAAAGCACTATTGGAAATTCCTTCATAATTTATGTTCACAAATGCCATATTTAGTGCTTTTGCACAGGAAAAATGGCAAAGTTTACAGACATTACAGACATGCTTGAAAATGGAAATACAGTTAAACATGCCCATTTGCAGTGGGAAGCAGGTGCATAAACCAACTTCCATGCTCTCAACAAAGATCCCCTGTGAACAGATATTTATGCCATACATGTGGCTGCGTCTTCAAAAGCTTGGAATCTGTAACTGGGCCAGATACTGGAAGATACTGGAAGGCTGCTATGAGGTCTCCATGCAGCCTTCTCCAGGATGAACAGCCCCAACTTTCTCAGCCTATCTTCATACAGGAGGAGCTCCAGTCCCATGATCATCCTCATACCCCTCCTTTGGACTTGTTCCAACACTTCCATGTCCTTCTTGTGTTGAGGACACCAGAACTGCGCACAATACTCCAAGTAATGTCTTACGAGAGCAGAGTAGAGGGGCAGGATCACCTCCTTCAACCTGCTGGTCACGCTCCTTTTGATGCAGCCCAGAATATAGTTGGCTTTCTGGGCTGCAAGCGCATGCTGCCGGCTCATGTTCAGTTTCTCGTCAGCCAACACCCCCAAGTCCTTCTCTGCAGATCTTCTTTGAATCGCTTCTCTGCCCAACCTGTAGCTGTGCCTGGGATTGCTCCGACCCAGGTGTAGGACCTTGCAATTGTCATGGTTAAACTTCATGAGGTTGGCATCAGCCCACCTCACAAGCGTGTCAAGGTCCTTCTGGATGGCATCCCTTCCCTCCAGCATATCAACCAAACCACACAGCTTGGTGTCATCAGCAAACTTGCTGAGGGCGCACTCAATCCCACTGTCTTTCATCTCAATATGAAGAAGAATGTCTTTATGTTGAGGATGGCAGGGCATTGGAACAGGCTGCCCAGAAGGGTCCTGGAGTCTCCCTCTGGAGACATTCAAAACCCACCTGGGTGCATTCCCATGTAACTTGCTCTAGATGACCCTGCCTTGGCAGGGGGTTTGGACTAGATGATCTCCAGAGCTAATGATTCTTTGATTTGCATTCTTAAACAAATAATATAACACAGCACTTTTGTTTGGGTAATGTAATGACACTGTAGTAAATGGCTCAGTGCCTGTGGCTTTCCTATTGAGCAAGGAAAGACTACAGGGTGACTGCATTTGCAGTTTGGAAGGATGAATTCTCATCCAGCTGATGGCTGCTGGGAAGTACCTGGTGCAGAAGAAGTCTGCATTAATTTTTATACTACTTCTAAGAATTAAATATAAAAATTAGGCTCCAGACTAGGAAATATAAATGCCCAAGGGCTGCTTAAGGCTATCATTTGTGAGAAGTTGTTCTCCTGAATTCTGATGCTCCCATAGCTGTTTATTTGGGAACTACTAGCAATCTAAACATACATGGGTATGTGAGTCTTAAAGGTATACTTGTGCAGCAAGGACCTCAAGATCATCCAATTTAAGTTCCCCTGTTTAAGTTTGAACCCGTTACCCCTTGAACTGTCACTACAGTCCCTAATGAAGAGTCCCTCTCCAGCATCCCTATAGGCCCCCTTCAAGTACTGGAAGGCTGTTATGAGGTCTCCATGCAGCCTTCTCTTCTCCAGGCTGAACAGCCCCAACATTCTTAGCCTGTCTTCATACGGGAGGTGCTCCAGTCCCCTGATCATCCTCATACCCCTCCTCTGGACTTGTTTTCATTTGTTTTTTTTAGTTTTCATTTTCTCTCTGGTGAACAAAAGTAGTGTGATCTAGCAACTGCAAGAAAGGATGGTGACATGAATGGATGTCCCCTAGGAGACTACAGATGTGGGTGGTTAAGCATGCCACAGAATCACAGAATCGCAGAATCACAGAATCACAGAATCCCAAGGGTTGGAAGGGACCTCAAAAGATCATCCAGTCCAACCCCCCCGCAACAGCAGGGTAACCTACAGTACATCACACAGGAACTTGTCCAGGCAGGCCTTGAATATCTCCAATGTAGGAGACTCCACAACCCCCCTGGGCAACCTGTTCCAGTGCTCTGTCACTCTTACAGTAAAGTTCTTCCTGATGTTAACGTGGAACTTCCTATGCTCCAGTTTACACCCATTGCCCCTTGTCCTATCACTGGATATCACTAAAAAAAGCCTAGCTCCATCATCCTGACACCCACCCTTTACATATTTGTAAACACTGATGAGGTCACCCCTCAGTCTCCTCTTCTCCAAGCTAAAGATACTCAGCTCCCTCTGTGGAGAGTTGCTATGTTGCTGAATGGTTAAAAGATAAAGGTCATAGTGAGATACTGCAGCTGGAGTAGATTTCAGATGAAGAAGTGCGAGGGAGCAAGAAGAATGCGCCCTGGAGATAGTCTGAGGCAGAAGCAGAACGATAATTAAGTTTGTGACCTTCAAATTGTTTAATGTTTATCTTACTACTACTAGCCTCCTTATTCTTGGTTCTATTTTTTACCCTATTCTGATGTACTCTATTACCGCATCACGAGCCAATGATCTTGTAACATGTAAAAGCTATGAGCTAATGATCTCTGTATGCAAAGTATATAAGTGTCCATCTGCTTAGCAATAAGTTGAGACTTGTCAGTCATCATCTGATGAGCTCGTCTCCCGGCGATTCCCACAAATGGTGACCCCGACGCGATCCCTCGAACACCACGGTGGGACGGCGTAAGTTCTGCTCGGGTCCTGATCGCAGCCACAGGACAGTCAAAGCGCCAAGATCTCAAGATTTTAAGCGCCGGACCCCAGGTGACCGTATAGGCGAGCCCGGCCGATACGCGCCGCCGAAACCTGAAGGGGCTGCAACAAGCGTGCAAAGGTATGGAAAGGCAAGCGGCGTATGATTTATTTACTGCCTTCTTACAGAAGCGGCAGGTTAAAGGGATCGACCTGCAGAAGGATCTGCAGGGATTGTTAGCTTATGGACAGTCTAAGGGATGTTTTATAAACCCTCACACTGTCCATGAGCTAGCAGAATGGCAAAAATTTGGGGATAAGATTTGGGAAGCTATATTAGATGATGACAAAAATGCAAAGAAGTTAGGTAAATTATGGCGGGTGGTGCATAATGAACTTTTACAATATCAGGCAGAAAAGAAAGCTGCCGAGCAGGCACTCACGGCTCAGGCAAAAAACAGAAGTTATGAAGTTGACTGGCCTTCCTCTATTCCAATGCCATCTGCTTTTTCACAAGTAATGTTGCCATCTCCACAAAATGCAGATGACACCGGAGCAAGCCCCTCAGTTTCGGAACCAACAGCTCCCCCCACCACTACGACTCTAAAATCAGAAAAGCCCTCTGTTAACCCTCTTTCAAGCAATGAGACTATCCCTGGGGCAGAAAGTGACCTAGTGGAGGCCATAGCTAAAGAAAGAAGGGAGGCTTGGGCAGCGGTGGCTAAGGACAGCATTGAAAAGGGGGACGATGAGGTGGCGACCTCGTTGGCATGCCCGGTGACTTTTCAGCAACACCAGGGTGGTTTGATGGCAACTGTTACCCCTTTAGATTGGAAACTGTTATCACAATTACGAGCGACGGCCAGTCAATTTGGAGACACCAGTGAGCCGGTAAAACAGATGTTAGATTATATCTGGACTGCTCATATTTTGCTACCATCTGACTGCAAGAGTATTGCTAAGCTTATATTCTCACAACATCAGCAGTTACTTTTCAACGCTCATTGGCAAAATCTGGCTCATTGATTCGTAGCTATACAAAGACAACCTGGGGATCCCCTTTACGGGGTAACCCTGGATGAGTTAATGGGTACAGGACCGTTTTTTAGAACCGAGGCACAAGCTTTATTAGGACCCGATAAGTGTAGAGCAGCTATGAATTTGGTATGGCAAGCTATTAACCAAGTTAAGGACCCAGGAGGTGTGCCTTCATATATGGCTATCAAGCAAGGACGAGACGAATCATTTGGGTCCTTTATAGACAGAGCTGCTGCAGCTATTGAGAAAGCAGGCGTCCCAGACTACATGAAGGGAGCCATGTTAAAACAATGCGCTTTACAAAACTGCAACCCCATTACCCGAAATGTTATTCTTACTTTGGGAGCTAATTGGACTATAGAGGAAGCATTAGAAAGAATGGCCTCACAACCAACAGGGCCGCAAGCTATGGTAGTAGATGCCATAAAACAGCTAGCTGAGGGAATTCAGGAACAAGCTAAGGCTTCACAGACTCAGGTGTTAGCCGCTCTTGCACCCCTTCAAGCGTCGGCCGCACTTGCCCAGCGTAACCGCGGCCCTCTACGCTGTTATCGATGTGGAGGAATGGGACATCTCCGCCGAGAATGCACTGTCTCAGGAGTGTGGTGTCAGAAATGCCGAAACAACTCACATAACACCTCTATGTGTCGGCGAGGTTCGGGAAACTGCAACAGGAGCGCGTACACCAACGGCCGCATGCAGAAACAAGTTGCCGCTGCAGCTCAGATGATTCCACCCCCTTGCAACCCGCAACCAGCAGAAGCCTCGGCTTGGACCTGGCAACCTCTGTAGAAGTAACACTTGTAACTTCACAACCTCAAAAGATCCCTACAGAAATTAAGGGTCCTCTTATAATACAAGGACAAGCCATGGGTGCCTTACTACTAGGAAGATCCTCCGCCTCAATGCTGGGACTGTTTGTTCTCCCTGGAATCATTGATGCAGATTATACGGGCGAAATTATGATTATGGCATATACCCTTTTTCCGCCTATTTGTATACCTAAGGGACAAAAAATCGCTCAGTTAATTCCTCTACCACAAATAACAAAGGAAATACCATCGAAAGAGTCTAAACACCGGGAGACGGGAAGTTTTGGTTCAACAGGGGAACTTACCTTATTAACTATGAATCTCTGGGAACGGCCTAAGAAGATGGTGGAAATAGAATATCTCGGCCAAAAAAGAGTCCTTGCGGGTCTTTTGGATACTGGAGCAGATTCTAGTATCATTTGTCCTACTCATTGGCCAAAAGGTTGGCCGTTACAGCCGGCCACCTCTACAGTGACTGGGGTAGGGGGACTTCAGGTGGCTAGACAATCCCCTCCCGTGCAAATCAAAATTGACAATCAGCGGATAACAGTTGTTTTTTCGGTTGTACAATTACCACCTTCGGTTCAATGCTTAATTGGAAGAGACATTTTGTCCCAGTTGGGTGTCGTCCTGACGAATGAGCACCCTTTGGGGTAATGGCCATTGCTTGGACTTTCCCAATTCCCATAACTTGGAACAATAACGAACCAATATGGGTTAAACAGTGGCCTTTAAAAGGGGAAAGTCTTTCACATGCCCATGAATTAGTTAAAGAACAGTATCGCCAAGGACACTTAAGACTATCAACGAGTCCCTGGAACACTCCAATCTTTGTGATCAAGAAGAAATCTGGTAAATTTCATCTCTTACACGATCTACGCGCAGTAAATAAGCAAATGGAACCGATGGGAGCATTACAGCCAGGATTGCCTAATCCAGCCATGATTCCAGTCCATTGGGCTCTTTTAATAATTGATCTTAAGGACTGTTTTTTCACAATAGCACTTCATCCTAATGATATGAAACGCTTTGCATTTACATTACCTGCTCTTAATAGAGAAAGCCCAGATCAACGTTTTGAATGGACTGTACTTCCACAAGGTATGCACAATAGCCCTACAATATGTCAACTTTATGTGGATATGGCTCTTCAACCTCTGAGAACAAGATGGCCAAATACCATCATTTACCATTATATGGATGATATCTTGTTTACTCAGCCAGACCTCTTCAGTGACCACCAAATTAAAGAGATAAAAGAAACACTAGCTAGAGCTTCTCTTATAGTTAATCCTGAGAAAATACAAAGAACAGCTCCTTGGAAATATTTGGGCTGGACCATTACAAATCAAATAATCAAACCACAGAAATTACAATTGAAAACAAAGCTAGAGACATTAAATGATGTTCAGAAATTACTGGGTGATCTGCAATGGCTTAGACCAATTGTGGGGATTCCAAATGAGTTGTTAAATGAACTTCGACCACTTTTACGCGGTACTGACCCTACACAACCCGTTCTGATAACACCACAACAGCAACAAGTTCTGAACGATATTTTAGATTGTGTTACCCACGGACAAGTTCATCGCAGGGACCCAGACCTTCCGTTACATCTAACTATTTGGAATGGCCCATTATACCTCCTGGCTGCTCTCACTCAAACTCTAAAGAAAGCAGAGGAAGTATGGGTCTTAGAATGGATCTCCCCAACTCTACAACAAACAAAAACTCTTGTTCAAAAGATCAAAGTCATGGCTAATTTGATCAAAAAAGGCCATGAACGAATGATTCAAATAACTGGTCAGGAACCTTTAGTCATTAAAATACCGATGAAAAGAGACGTATTAGAATGGTATCTAAAAAACAGTCCAAAATTACAAGAAGCACTTCTCGGATTTGGAAGCAATATAGAAACAGATAAATTAACACCCCCACCAATTCAGTGGATGGCGGCTTGGGACTGGATGACGAAGCCAATGAAGAACAACCGGCCAATAGCTAACGCTATTACTGCTTTTACGGATGCGGGGAAAAAATCTAGGACTGCTGCAATCACTTGGAACGAAAATGGTGTTTGGAAGCATCGAATTCTACCAGCTGAAGACACCGACAGCCTACAGACTATGGAATTACTGGCTGTTGTTTGGGCAGTGATAAATTTGAAGGGACCCTTGAATGTTGTATCTGATTCATTATACGTGACAGGAATTGTTGATAGAATTGAAGATGCTTTTATAAGAGAGATACAAAATAGGCGATTATTTGAATTGTTAACTCAGTTAAAAAGGGCTACAAGATTGAGGCAACACCCTTATGCCATCATACACATTCGAAGTCACAAGTGGGAGCAGGGTCTAGGGGAAGGCAACGCTAGAGCAGATAAACTAGTTTCCATTGTCCAAAAAACACCGTTGTCTAAACACAGGATAGCTAGAGAAGCACATTCCATTTTCCATCAGAATGCCAGAGGTTTAAGCCGAGAATTTGGCATACCCTTAGCAGAGGCTAAGGCAATGGTGAAAGCGTGCCCTACCTGTAGCAATCATAATGGAGGTTTAGGGTTGGGCCTAGGAGTAAATCCACGAGGGCTACACTCAAACGAATTATGGCAAATGGATGTCACCCATGTTTCAGAATTCGGTCGATTGAAATATGTACATGTTACAATTGATACTTATAGTAAATTCATATGGGCAACCGCACAAACTGGAGAAAAGTCCCTCCAGGTAGAACGACACCTCCTTAGTTGTTTTGCAGTTATGGGGGTCCCTGAGAAAATTAAAACAGATAATGGACCTGCCTATATAAGTCATAGAGTAAAACGAGTTTTTCAGGATTGGGGAATTGAACATATTACTGGAATTCCACACTCCCCCACAGGTCAAGCAATAATTGAAAGGGCTAATGGCACTCTAAAACGATATCTAGGAAAATTTAGGGAAATTCAAGATCCTTATTCTCGATTGCTGAAAAGTTTGTTTGTAATTAATCACCTATGTGTATTTGGGGAAGCAAAACATCCCCCAGCTAAAGAACATTATGGTATTGGTACAAAAGGCTCTAAGGAGGAAATGTGGGTAAGATATAAAGATCCACAGACGGGAGTGTGGCAAAAACCAGCAGAAGTTCTATATTGGGGAAGAGGATATCTTTGTGTTTCTGCTCCTACAGGTCCGTTGTGGATACCAGCGAAGTGGGCAAAGCCTGTGATTAATGATACGATTTCTCCCAACCACAGACAGGGGGAGGATATACCAGAAGATACGATTGACTCTAATACCCTGATTACAGAACTTGAAGGGGTATAACAAACAACTGGATCACGACATAGAACATTGTGAAACACTCATAGATTATACTGACCTTATAGAATCGCTACTAACTCTTGAGAAAAAAGGACCAGCATCTGAGAAATGCTTGGACTGTAAGCTTGGAAACTGTTCGGCCTGGGTGGCTTTACTGTGTGGCAAGTGTCATTTAACGTTCTGGGTAGAGCAATCATTGTTATCTGGGTTTTGGTGTCAAAGTTGTGCCTTTAACTATAACCTTGAAGGTTGGCAATCTGAGTTACGGAATCAAACAGGGCTCACCCTAGATACGGCCTTATTACTATTTGAATCTTTAGAGCAGCGTGTATTGGCATATTATAGGTGGGAACTCAATCACATAATTTCTCAAATTAAGGCTCAAGAAGGTTCACGTATTTTGTCAGCCAGGTGCCGAAAAAAGGTACCTTTTGTACATTGTCCTAGTTTGGGACCCATATTAGGAAATCCTGACCAAGAATTGGGTAAGTGTGTAAATTCATTTAGAAGGCTGAACCTCAACAAGGCTCTAGTTTCAGGAAGAAAAATTATAAGAAAAAGAAGAAGAGAAGAAATCACAAAAAATGAAATTATTACCGATACTAATACTTTGTAGTGTCAGCTGTAAGGCGATTGACCCTTCCCTCTTTTCCCCCAGGACCAATCTTTGGGTCACCTTATCCCAAAAATTAAATCAAACTAATTTTTGTGTGTCCCTGGCTCAGCCGGAATCTCCCTTTCATACATGCTTGATTGGTGTTCCCTTAAACGATTCAGACGCTAGTATTTTAACTACTGAAATAAAGGGACAACTAAAAAGGGCCAAGTGTAATGCATCTATGATCAATTGTATTGAGCATTACGATATGTGGGATGATTCCCTGCCTTATGGCCCACCGCCCCAAGAGTTAAACATCTTAGGTTCGCTACATGCTCGATCCTGTTTCTTTGTCAACTCATCTGAATGTAATGAGGCCAATGGAGCATGGTGTAATCTTACCAGAACCACAAAAGTTACACCTATTGGAGAATTTTGGCATAACGCGACCAACTGGTGTCAGCATATAGGAAGACACCAGAATCACTCCGCACCAGGTACCACTATTCCTCAAAGGTTACCCCCTGGAATATTTTATTTGTGTGGAGACCGAGCATTTACTGGAGTTCCTCAGAGGCCTTTGGGGGGCCCCTGTACGTTTGGTCGCCTCACCATTACCTTGCCATCCAAGTTAGACCTGCAAACAGCAGTAATTAATTATAGCACCCATGTTAGAACACGCCGAAGCATGATGGATTCATCCTGTGATGATCAGGTGAAACTTTTTAATAGACCAGAACGAATAGTAGCATCTCTCTTTTTGCCTGGTTTGGCTGCTGGCCACGCTTTATTTCAATTAGAGAAATTTCAATGTTGGGTAGCTAAACAAGCAAATGCTACATCAGAAATTCTAACTCTTTTAGCAGCAGATGTCGACAGTATCAGACACGCAACACTCCAAAATCGTGCAGCTCTCGATTTCTTACTCTTGGCCCATGGTCATGGTTGCCAAGACTTTGAAGGGATGTGCTGCATGGATTTAGGAGAAAAGTCAGAATCAATACATAACAAAATTCAAACACTACAACAACACATACAGTTGTTGAAACAAGATGACAGTTTATTTGGATTCAAATTTAATACTTGGGGTATCACCGGATGGTTAAAAGGTCTTTTACAGATGATTCTTATTTGTATAACTGTTATCTGTGTACTTCTATTAATAGTGCCTTGTATCTTTAACTGTTTGCAAAAAATGTTACAGCGAATGATACAACAGATGTGGCAAGCAAATCTTGTGAGTGTTAAAGAAAACGGGGGAAGTGTGGAGAGTTGCTATGTTGCTGAATGCTTAAAAGATAAAGGTCATAGTGAGATACTGCAGCTGGAGTAGATTTCAGATGAAGAAGTGCGAGGGAGCAAGAAGAATGCGCTCTGGAGATAGTCTGCGGCAGAAGCAGAACGATAATTAAGTTTGTGACCTTCAAATTGTTTAATGTTTATCTTACTACTACTAGACTCCTTATTCTCGGTTCTATTTTTTACCCTATTCTGATGTACTCTATTACCGCATCACGAGCCAATGATCTTGTAACATGTAAAAGCTATGAGCTAATGATCTCTGTATGCAAAGTATATAAGTGTCCATCTGCTTAGCAATAAATTGAGACTTGTCGGTCATCATCTGATGAGCTCGTCTCCCGGCGATTCCCACATCCCTCAGCCTCTCCTCATAAGGGAGGTGTTCCACTCCCTTAATCATCTTTGTGGCTCTGCGCTGGACTCTTTCAAGTAATTCCCTGTCCTTCTTGAACAGAGGGGCCCATAACTGGACGCAATATTCCAGATGCGGCCTCACCAAGGCTGAGTAGAGGGGGAGGAGAACCTCTCTTGACCTACTAACCACACCCTTTCTAATGCACCCTAAGATGCCATTTGCCTTCCGCTTGCTTCATTTTTATCTGGCTTCTGATACAGGCTGAGGCTAATTTTGGCTAAATAGTACTTGCTAAAGTGCTTGTGAAAGATGTGAAGGGTATTTGAGGTGTGCCAGTGAAGGACATAAAAGTTATTTGAGATGCACCAAACAGTGAGTATCAGCTGCGGGAAGTCTGTGGTTTTCTACCCCAGCTGGAGCATAATGTTTTGATGCCAAAAGCATCTAAAACTGATAAAGGTGGTGTTGATAATGCAAAAGTTATAAGCATAAATTTCTTGGTGCCAACTCTGTTACCTATGATATTGGTATGTCTAAAACTTAAGAAACAAGAATTAGAAAAATATTAAATTGTTGGAAAATATTGCAAGTCTAAGTAGTATTTTTAAACAATGTCCTGGGTGTCCATGGAAGGAAAAGATGATTAAAGCTGCAATACAACAACAATTTGACTTAAAGTGAGCTGGGAGGGTAAAGTCAATACCAGGGAACATTCAATTCATATTGTAGAATTATAGAATATTTAGGTTTGGAAAGGACCTTAAGATCATCTAGTTCCAACCCCCCAGTTATTTTCACTGTAACCCACATATTTTGACCAAGAAATACCTCTTACAAACATGATGAATATTCTGGCTTTCTAAAGTGGGATTTGTTGTGGTTTAAACCCAACCACAAACCTCGTTCACTCACTCCCCCCCCGTTCTTGCCCTCTCCCTGCTCCTGGAGGGACGAAGAGGAGAATCGAAAAGAATGCAACTCCCACGGGTTGAGACAAGAACAGTCCAGTAACCAAGGTATAACACAAATCACTGCTGCTACCACCAATGATAATATTGATAAGAGAAAATAGCAAGAGAATACGATACCACCGTCGAACGAGTTCGACCCCCCCAAAGAGTGATAGCCTGCCCTTCCGGGTAACTCCCCGTTACATCCTGGGCATGACTTGTTCCAGAAGTTCCATGTCCTTTTTATGTTGAGGACACCAGAACTGCACACAATACTCCAGATGAGGTCTCACAAGAGCAGAGTAGAGGGGCAGGATCACCTCCTTTGACCTGTTGGTCACGCTCCTTTTGATGCAGCCCAGGATATGGTTGGCTTTCTGGGCTGCGAGCGCACACTGCCGGCTTATGTTCATTTTCTCATCGACCAGCACCCCCAAGTCCTTCTCTGCAGGGCTGCTCTGAATCTCTTCTTTGCCCAGTCTGTAGCTGTGCCTGGGATTGCCCTGACCCAGGTGTAGGACCTTGCACTTGTCGTGGCTGAACTTCATAAGGTTGGCATCAGCCCATCTCACAAACTTGTCAAGGTCCCTCTGGATGGCATCCCTTCCCTCCAGCATATCAACTGGACCACACAACTTGGTGTTATTGGCAAACTTGCTGAGGGCGCACTCAATCCCAGTGTCCATGTCAGCGACGAAGATGTTAAACAAGACCGGTCCCAACACCGATCCCTGAGGGACACCACTCGTTACAGGTCTCCAGCCGGACATCGAGCCATTGACCACAACTCTTTGTGTACGGCCATCCAGCCAGTTCTTTATCCACTGAGTGGTCCATCCATCAAATTGATATCTCTCCAATTTAGAGAGAAGGATGTTGTGTGGGACAGTGTCAAACGCTTTGCACAAGTCCAGGTAGATGACATCAACTGCTTTACCCTTATCCATCAATTCTGTAGCCCCATCATAGAAGGCCACCAAATTGGTCAGGCAGGATTTCCCCTTAGTGAAGCCATGCTGGCTGTCACCAAGCACCTTGTAGATTTTCATGTGCCTTAGCATGCTGTCCAGGAGAATGTGCTCCAAGATTTTGCCAGGCACAGAGGTGAGACTGACTGGTCTGTAATTCCCCGGGTCTTCCATTTTCCCCTTCTTGAAAATGGGGGTTATATTTCCCTTTTTCCAGTCGTCAGGAACTTCACCTGACTGCCATGATTTTTCAAATACGATGGCCAGTGGCTTAGCAACTTCATTTGCTAGCTCCTTCAGGACCCGCGGATGGATTCCATCAGGTCCCACGGACTTGTGCGCGTTCAGATTTTGAAGATTGTCTCGAACCAGATCCTCTCCTACAGGGGGCCCGAAGTCTTCATTCTCACAGTCCCTGCATCTACCTTCTAAGAACTGGGTGGTGCAGTCAGAGCCTTTGCCAGTGAAGACCGAGGCGAAGAAGACATTCAGAACGTTTGCTACGTACCTGTAGAATCCCTTCCTATTATCCTTAACATCCCTGGCTAGGTTTAATTCTAACTGGGCCTTAGCCTTCCTAACCTGGTCCCTAGCTTCCCGGACAACATCCCTGTACTCTGCCCAGGCCACCTGTCCTTGCTTCCATTTTTTATAAGCCTCTTTTTTCCTTTGAATTTTCCTCAGCAGCTCCTTATCCATCCAAGGAGGTCTCCTGGCCCTCCTGCTGCACTTCCTTCTAGTTGGGATGCAGCACTCCTGAGCTTGTAGCAGGTGATCCTTGAATATCAACCAAGAGTCTTGGGCCCCCCTGCCCTCTAGGGCTATATCCCATGGAACCTTACTAAGCAGGCTCCTGAAGAGGCCAAAGTCTGCTCTTTTGAAGTCCAGGGCAGTGAGCTTGCTATATGCTCTTCTCACTGTCCTGGGGATCTCAAATTCGACCATCTCGTGATCGCTGCATCCAAGGCTGCCCTGGTGTACCACATTCTCAACAAGCCCTTCCCTGTTGGTGAGCACAAGGTCAAGCATGGCACCTCTCCTGGTCGGCTCCTCTATTACTTGCAGAAGGAAGTTGTCTTCCACACAATCGAGGAACCTCCTGGATTGCTTGTGCCGTGCAGTGCCATCGTTCCAACAAATGTCAGGGTGGTTGAAATCCCCCATGAGATCAAGGGCCTGCGAGCGTGAGGCTTTTCCTATCTGTCTGTAGAGTGCTTCATCCACAGGTTCTCCTTGATCAGGCGGCCTGTAACAGATTCCCACAGTAATGTCTCCCACGGCTGTTTTCCCTTTAACCCTGACCCACAAACTCTCTTTTAACTGCTCACCTGCCCCCAGAGTTCCATAGTCTCCAGCCTATCCCTAACATAAAGGGCAACTCCCCCTCCCCGCCTGCCAGGCCTGTCCTTTCTAAAGAGCCTGTAACCTTCCATTCCAACACTCCAGTCATTGAGCCATTCCACCATGTTTCTGTGATGCCTATTATATCATACCCCTGTAGATGTGTACACATCTCTAATTTCTCTTGTTTGTTCCCCATGCTACGGGCGTTTGTATGGAGGCATCTGAGCCGAGCTCCAATTGAAGCCGGCTCGTTGGCTGGAGCAGCTGGAATATATCTACATTGTTCCGAGCATTTATTATAGGTGCTAGCAACTGATTGGGTGTGTTGGGATGGAATGATGCCCCCCTCCCCCAACACATCTTCTTTTGACCTGCTGGTCATGCTTCTTTTGATGCAGCCCAGAATATAGTTGGCTTTCTGGGCTGCGAACGCACACTGCCAGCTCATGTTCATTTCCTCATCAACCAACACCAAGTCCTCTTCTGGCAGGCTGCTCTGAATCTCTTCTCCACCCAACCTGTAGCTGTGCCTGGGATTGCCAGACCCAGGTGTAGGACCTTGCACTTGGCTTGGTTAAACTTCATAAGGTTGGTATCAGCCCACCGCACAAGCGTGTCAGGGTCCTTCTGGATGGCAAATTAGATGAAAATAAAAAGCTAAAAAAATAATTGTCTAAGGAGAGGTAAATCTCAGAAATTGCTTTCTTATTGGATTAAGAAAGCAAATGGAGAAAGTAAAAAGAGGGAGTGCATGAGAAAATAGGATTTTCAGGAGGAAGATGAGTTGTGTGGAGTAGCCTGGGGTGGCTGGGGCAGGGTTTGTCACTACTCCCATCTAGCTCTAACCACTCATGGTCTGAAAGAGTCCCAGGGGTATCCTGTGGACTCAGTTCACAACTGTTGTGGCTACCAGAACACAGAGGTGTTCTAGGTGAGGTATACTGAAGAGAAAATATTTTTGTTTTAAAAATAATATATGCAATTCTTAATTACTTTTATTCTCGTTTCTATTTCTGTAGTTGGAATTCTGACTTTCCTGACTCTATAAATCTAACAATTTTATTTTTAACCATTAATCTCTTGTGTGTCAGAGATGTGTACAGATAGCAGTGACGAACTTGGGACACTTGTATCTTTTTGGAGATAATAAATATAAGTAAATCTGTAGACACTCCAAGGAGAAACTTGCCTTCTGAGATAAAGGGGACTTGTGGCTTGCAGTGTGTCTTATGTCAAGCTATAGAAATCAGTCCAAAAATCTGCTGCTACTACTAAGTGCAAGATTGAAGAGCACAAATCGTCACCCTTTCTGCACAGGGTAGGCATCACAGGAATGCCTTCCAGGTCTGGTCACTTCCCTTCAAGTGTCACAACATTTGAATTTTTTGATGTCTTGCAGATATTGGAACACTCTAGTTCTATATTCTCTAGTGAATGGGGATAACTTTGTGTGTTTTCGTAGCCAGATTCTGGCAGTCTCAGCCAGTAGATTGGATGCACTGTCAGTTCCAGCTGATCACCTCCCCGTGATGGGGGAGGGAAAGTCAAAGACAGTTTTGTTGCATCTCTAGTACTTGCAGTAGATGGAATAAGTCATGGAGGGACAACCCATTAAACTGAGTAGTTTGGGATGCTTAGTCATATGGTCTGGGTCCTCTTTTGTGCAGTATTGCTCCTTTTCATGACTGCATCTCTCAGTGCGTTTTACATGCTAATAGTATTCAGCTTTGTCTTACCGCTTTTGTGAGCTGGCTAGTGAAATGGAAGTGTTGGTGACAGTGTGAGGTTGTACGAGAACTGAACAAACCTGGAGTAATGCTGGTAGACTGGAAGAAGCTTATACCAGTATCTTGAAGGGAGCAGGACAAACTGCTTACAACATAAGTTCTTAATTTATTTTTTGTTAGTTTTTATTCTGCTTCTGGGTACTTAACAGCTATGGCATGTGTGCTGGTTTCTCATCTGCTCAAAATGAGACAAGTGGAATTGTATAGTTGCTTTCATATGCAGACCCCAGTTCAGTTGCTCATTCAGGACTAGGCAATTGGAATGAGCTGTAGAGTGCCCAGCATCTTGAGGCCATCTGAAGAACATCTGGAGACTGAGGCAAATTCAGAACGTGACTGCCCAGTTATTTAAGAGTTGAATTTGACACACCCTGGGTTTTTTTCCACGCAGGACTCTAGGGAATACTCCATACATGTTTTTGGTGTTTGTTGGGAGTATTTGTGCACACCTTTGTCTTTAGCAATCTTGTCTAGGTTTATTCAGGGAAAGGGTTGATTTTTTTTTAATTAACTAAAAATTAAAATCTGGCTCACTTGTTCATGTAATTCTTTGTATTTTCAGCATTGATCTGACTGTATGGTTGCAAAACCTAGAAAACTGTTAAAGTGCTGAACCTAAACATAATCCCACACTACAGAGTCCTCTTGCTTTACAAGTGCATTTCTTCAGGTACTGGTACAAGAGTTAATGGAGGAGTATCGGAGAGCATGCCTGTATTAGGAAAATAATGCTGTTGTTATGCTCCCTACCAAAGGAAACAAACTTTGTGTCAGAGATATAATCAAAACCACAAGCAACAAAATGACAAATGCTTTCCCTGAATTACTCTCCAAGATGTTAAAAATAAAAGCACTTAGCTGATAATACAGGATCTGCCAACTAACTAAACTACCCATTGGAAAACTGTCCATCACTGAGATTTGGTCTTTGACAATGAAAAGCACCTTGTCATTCTCTGCAGTTATCCTGCTTAAACCTTCTCTGAAGAAAAGAGCTACTTGCCACCATATATTTTTTCCAAAGTGCCTGTGTCCTGGGTTCAGCTGTAATAGTTATTTTTCTCCTTCTTAGTAGCTAATGCAGTGCTGTGTTTTCAATTTTAGCCTGAGAACAATGCTGATAACATACCAATGCTTTCAGTTGTTGTTAAGTAATGCTTACTCCAATTGAGGACTTTTCAGTCATGTGCTCTGCCATTGAGGAGGGGCACAAGAAGATGATAGGAAGCAGAGACAGGACACCTGACCCAAACTAGCCAAAGGGGTATTCCATACCACAGCACCTCATGCCCAGAATATAAACTGGGGGAAGTTACCCGGAAGGCCCAGATCGCTGCTTGGGTTGGGCTGGGTATTGGTCGGCAGGTGGTGAATAATTGTATTGTGCAACACTTGTGTTTCTTGTTTTCTTTTCCTTTTCACCTTTTGTATTCTCTCCCCTTGTTATTTCCCTTATCATTATTATTACTGGTGGTAGCAGTAGTGGTTTTGTGTTATACCTTAGTTACTGGACTGTTCTTATCTCAACCCATGGAAGTTAAATTCTTTTGATTCTCCTCCCCATCCCTCCAGGAGCAGGGGGAGGAAAAAGGGGGGAAAGCGAGCAAGCGGCTGCATGGTTTTGAGTTACCAGCTGGGCTTAAACCATGACAGCTCTTTTTGACACCCAATGTGGAGCACGAAGGGTTGAGATAACAACAGATCTGACCAGAGCGTGTCGAATTGTATTTGTGATAAGCATTCATTTTTTTGGATTAATAGCCATTTGTCACAATGTTAATTTATTTGCTCTCAGAGTTGTTGTGCTTGATCTCAGAGTTTCAGCATGTCACACCTTACTTGCAGCCAGTATTTGCTGCTTTAGTGTTTATTGGCTTTGGGGCTCTTGTTTTGCTGTACTTTTTGGTAATGACTAGTAATAAAATAGAGTCATAGATCATGAAACTGGGTCTGGCTTGCATTCTCAGCGTGGTCATCACCTCTATACTTTGGAAGGCGTATAATAGGAATTCTTACACTTTTTTTTTTTTTTTTTTCTCCTTGAAGGGTCAACCTATGAAGCAGACATTTCCTCACACCCTCTGCCTCCCTCACCAGGCTATTTGCCTATTATTATCACCAGGCATTTGAGAGTTCTAAAGGTTTTGGATGTCCTTTGGATACCCTCGAAACCTGCCTGCATCTTGTGCTGGGAATCGACATGTTGGCAGAAATACTGCATGTCTTTTGCCCACAGCCATACCACCTTGAGAAGGCCCTATTTTGCCTGATCTCAGAAGTTAACCAGGGTCAGGCTCAGGTCTTGTCTAAGGTTAAATGATGTTCTAAGAGGACCACCAAGAGATTTTCCCTGAGGCTGGACAGTCATGAGTGACAGCGTGTGTGGGATCGTATGGGCAAGTATGTAGGCCAGTGGGCCCCTCCAGTGCTTTGGAACTTCACCCCTGAACAAGTGCAAAATCTGGAAAAACTAGTAAAACACTTAAATGAGGTGTGCTGTTGTCTTGGCAATACCAGAGAGGGACAACTTGCTGCAAAGTGCTGGGGCTTGGCCTATGCCTACAGAGCCCTGCTCTGTAAGGAGCAGGAAAAAGATGTCTCTGGATCTGATGGCAAAGCAACAGACAAGGCAGCTACTCAACCCCCAATCGCAGCAGCTACACCAACCCCAGTGACAGACACTGCAGCCGCTCCAACCTCAGTGACAGACACTGCAGCCACTCCAACCCCAGAGACAGACACTGCAGCTACTCCAACAACAGTGACAGACTCTGCAGCCATGCCAACCAGTGATAGACACTGCAGCCAAACAAAAGGACCAATCTGTGCCAGTATGTTGCCCCTATGAGCAAAGGGAAAAGCAAACAAGAGCCATAGAGAGCAACTTGTGCAGTGAAGGAAGATGAAGACCCAATGCACATACTAGAGGGGCCAGCATCTGAATGAGAGTTATTAATACAGGAATCAGAGGAAGAAGAAGAGGTAACTTCTTAATCCCAGACCTCAAACGAGCTGCAGAATATAAAAAATATTTCAGCCATCTTCCAGGTGAAAACATCGTCACCTGGTTGCTCTGATGCTAGGCCAATGGGGCCAATGGTCACAAACTAGAAGGTAGGGAAACCAAGCACTTGGGATCACTTACTAGGGAAAGGGGAATTGACAAAGCAACTGCAAAAGAGAAAGAGCCTTCAGCCTTTAGAGGCAGCTCTTGGCAGCTGTAAAGGAAAGGTTTGCCTACAAGGACATTATTATGTGTTGCTCAGCCAACTGGACCATGATAGAGAGAGGCATCCAGTACCTGAGGGAATCAGCCATTCTAGGGATGATCTATCATAGGCCAGATGCCAGGAATGCACCATAGATCCAGATGAATTTGAATGTACATGACCCATGTGGCGGAAATTTGCATGGAGTGCGCCATCATCATATGCCCACTCATTGGCATCAATGACTTGGAGTGAGGAAGCAGCACCAACAGCGGACAAAGTGAGTCATCAGCTCTGGGAGACTGAAGATGGTTTCACCCCTTCCATCATTTCAGCTGTGGAAAAACTCCTGACTCAGTTCAAACAACTGAGAGATGATCTATCCAGCTCCCCATGTGTACTGACCCACATCTCAGCTATTAACAGAAGGCACCCTATTGCCTGAGAAGGAAGATATAGGAGGTACACACCACGGGCCACCCTATGGTTTTACCTGTGGGATCACAGAGAAGACGTGAGAAAGTGGGATGGAAAACCTACCTCCCTTCTGGAGGAACGGGTGCATGAACTGAAGAGGAAAACAACGGTCAAGGATGATCATCACAAGAAAGTTGCTGCTCCATTTTTTGTATGAGCAGCTTCCCAGATGGAGTGGAAGAGCTGATTTTACTCCAACTCCTATGGATAAGGAATTCTAATACCTTTGTACAAGAAGTAAGTGGAGAATCTCATGATCACTATTAGAGAGGCCCTGCCTCCAGCCAGGTGGAGGTAGGGGACAATCAGGTTTACTGGACTGTGGGGATCAGATGGCCTGGCACATCAGTCCCACAGGAGTATAAGGCTCTAGTAGATTACTGGTGCACAGTGTACCCTGATGCCATCAAGCTATCATGGGGTGGAACCCATTTGTATTTCTGGAGTGGCAGGAGGATCCCAAGAGTTGACTGTACTGGAGGCTGAAATCAGCCTAACTGGGAAGGAGTGGCAAAAGCACCCCGTTGTGACTGGTACAGAAGTTGTTCCAATATGAACTGGAGTCAAAGGCAGCCAAGTGGGATGCCACAACTGATATTGCCAATGCATTTTTCTCAGTCCCTTTGGCAGTAGAGTGTAAGCCACAGTTTGTTTTTACTTGGAGGGTCTTCCAGTACACTTGGAATCGACTGCCCCAGGGGTGGAAACACAGCCCTACCATCTGCCATGAACTGATCCAGACGGCACTGGAACAGGGGCAAGCTCCAATACATTGCAGGACCTGCACAGGCAATTTAATTTTGGGAATAAAATGGCAAGATCCCCACAGATATGATCAACAAGATAACAGCAATGTCTCCACCAACTAATAAGAAAGAAACACAAGCTTTCTTGGGTGCTGTGGGGTTCTGGAGAATGCACATCCCAAATTACAGTTTGATTGTAAGCCCTCTCTATCATGTGACACAGAAGAAGAATGATTTTATATAGGGCCCTGAGCAACAACAGGCCTTTGAGCAAATTAAACAAGAGATAGTTCATGCAGTAGCCCTTGGACCAGTCCGGACTGGGCAAGATGTGAAAAATGTGCTTTACACTGCAGTCTAGGAGAACGATCCTACCTGGAGTCTCTGGCAGAAAGCTCCAGGGGAGACTCGAGGTCGACCCCTTGGCTTTTGGAGTCCGGGATGCAAAGGATCTGAGGCCAGCTATACCCCAACTGAGAAAGAGATACTGGCAGCCTATGAAGGGGTTTGAGCTGCTTCGGAAGTGATTGGTACTGAAGGCACAGCTCCTCCTGGCACCCCGGTTGCCCGTGCTGGCCTGGATGTTCAAAGGCAGGGTCTCCTCTACACACCATGCAACTGATGCTACATTGAGCAAGTGGGCTGCACTAATTACACAACAAACTCAAATAGGGAATCCCAGTCGTCCAGGCATTCTAGAAGTCATCATGGACTGGCCAGAGGGCAAAGATTTTGGAATATCACCAGAGGAGGAGGTGATGTGTGCTGAAGAGCCCCCACCATATAATGAACTGTCAGAAAGTGAGAAGCAATATGCCATATTTTCTGATGGGTCCTGCTGTATTGCAGGAAAGCGTTGGAGATGGAAGGCCGCAGTATGGTGTACCCTACAAGTTGCAGAAACTGCTGAAGGAGAGGGTGAACTGAGTAAGTTTACACAAATGAAATCCATCCAGCTGGCCTTGGACATTGCTGAACAAAAAAAATGGCCAATACTTTATACTGACTCATGGATGGTGGCAAATGCCTTGTGGGGTAATCTCATCTAGGCTCCTCATCCTATGAAAGATTAGACTAAACCATCTTCTGAGGTCCCTTCCAACCTGGGCTGTTCTGTGGTTCTGCATAATCAAAAGAATAACCAGACTGTTTAGGGGCTGGTAGAAGATGTCTGAAAACATGTTCGTAGAAAGCAGGGGGCGTAAAGAACAGGATCTTCTTGTAACTGGAATCTGCTCTCTCTTTTTCATGGCAAAGCAAGTCAGGCCTCTGAGGACTTTCTATACCAAATGAATTATGGTCTCAAATAGTAATGCAGTATTGCTAATGATTTCATTGACAACCACAGTTGCTGGCAGTAAGGCTAGCGTTGTCATTTCATATCAGATATAGTTTTGAGGTGTTTTACTTATTAAATTGATGGACTCATTTTATGTACTGTTCAAGCTATAATCTTGAATTAATGAATTTGGATAATGTGAGTTAAGGCCTGTGAGCTTATGTTCCTTCTAACCCCCATTTTCAAGAAGGAGAAAATGGAAGACCCGGGGAATTACAGACCAGTCAGTCTCACCTCTATGCCTGGTAAAATCTTGGAGCACATTCTCCTGGATGGCATACTAAGGCACATGAAAAACAACAAGGTGCTTGGTGACAGCCAGCATGGCTTCACTAAGGGGAAATCCTGCCTGACCAATTTGGTGGCCTTCTATGATGGGGCTACAGAATTGTTGGATAAGGGTAAAGCAGTTGATGTCATCTACCTGGACTTGTGCAAAGCGTTTGACACTGTCCTGTTTCTGAATCTGTTTGATTCAGAGCGGCCCGGCAGAGAAGGACTTCGGGGTGCCGGTCGATGAGAAAATGAACATGAGCCGGCAGTGTGCGCTCGCAGCTCAGAAAGCCAACCGTATCCTGGGCTGCATCAAAAGGAGGGTGACCAACAGGTCGAAGGAGGTGATCCTGCCCCTCTGCTCTGCTCTTGTGAGACCTCACCTGGAGTATTGTTTGCAGTTCTGGTGTCCTCAACATAAAAAGGACATGGAACTGCTGGAACAAGTCCAGAGGAGGGCCACAAGGATGATCAGAGGACTGGAGAACCTCCTGTATGAAGACAGGCTGAGGAAGTTGGGGCTGTTCAGCCTGGAGAAGAGAAGGCTGCGTGGGGACCTAATAGCAGCCTTCCAGTACCTGAAGGGGGCCTATAGGGATGCTGGGGAGGGACTCTTCGTCAGGGACTGTAGTGACAGGACAAGGGGTAATGGGTTAAAACTTAAACAGGGGAAGTTTAAATTGTATATAAGGAGGAAATTCTTTCCTGTTAGGGTGGTGAGGCACTGGAATCGGTTGCCCAGGGAGGTTGTGAGTGCTCCATCACTGGCGGTGTTCAAGGCCAGGTTGGATGAAGCCTTGTGTGGGATGGTTTAGTGTGAGGTATCCCTGTCCATGGCAGGGGGGTTGGAACTAGATGATCTTGTGATCCTTTCCAACCCTAACTATTCTATGATTCTATGATTCTATGATTCTTCCTTGGTGCAGGTGAGGACACACAACGGGTTGTTAGAAATTGTTGTTTAGATGACTTTCTTGTATGAATTCAGAAGCCTGAAGTCAGAAGATTGTAAATTCAAGTAGCCTAGGGGCTTCTTCATACAGTCTGCTTCGCTAAAATGCACCCTGCATAGAGCACCAATCTGTTCTTTGGTACCACTCTTTCTATATTTTTGGCCCTAATCTGAATCCAACAGAGCAAATACCTGAGTTAAGGAATAAAGATTGGAAAACTTTGAGCCATTTGAAGTTTTTTGAGATCTTGATTTCTACATTTATGAAGTGTCTATGCCACCCTTTGCAAAGGGATTAAGTTCCCCAAATTAATGTGGAATTTAATTAACCTAAATTAAATTTTAGTGTAATACTGAAATGTGCTGAGCTACACAACTCATTCAGAGCAGAATGTTTTGCAATATGGTCCTCATCTCAAAGTAACTCTTGGCAAAAGGTGGTAATTTTTTTACACAGAAATATAGAATGATACTTGTGTGGTCATGCGTCCTGGGTTCAGCAGTAGCAGTCATTTTTTCTCCTTAGTAGCTGGTGCAGCACTCTGTTTTTGACTTTCGGCGTTGGAACAACGCTGATAACACTGATGTTTTTAGTTACCGCTGAAATGTTTAGTCTGACTAAGGACTTTCTGAGTCTCATGCTCTGCCAGGGAGGAGGGGAAGCCGGGAGGAAGCAGAGACAGGACACCTGACCCAAACTAGCCAAAGAGGTATTCCATACCACAGCACGTCATTCCCAGGATGTAACTGAGAAGGGCTAGTTGACTAGCCCCGAAAGGGCTAGTTGACTGCTCGGTTGGGCTGGGTATCAACGGGTGGTTTTGTAATCTCTTCCCTTGTTATTTCCCTTATCATTATTATTATTGGTGGTAGCAGTACTGGGTTTGTGTTATACCTTGGTTACTGGGCTGTTCTTATCTCAACCCGTGGGAGTTACATTCTTAAACCACGACATCATGGTAGACCTGCTGTTGTCCACTGCCAGATATCAATCTTACAGTCTCTAATGTTCTACTATCTCAAGGATTTTTGACAATCTTGTAAAAATGAGTGTGCTGATAGAAGGAAAGTTGCTCGGCTGGAGCTGTAATTTCTAGTAGACATAGCTAGAGTGCCTGCATTTTACAAAATCATCTTCTGCTTTGTTGGGTCTCTTTCACAGTAACCACAAGAACTGTTCAGAAATTTCATAGCTAAAATTTGCACTGAGTAGTTGCTTCAAGGGTGGTAAAATGCAGTTGTGATCAGTCAGTGTGCTACAATGGCTCTATGTGCATGAACTGAAATAATACTTTTCTTTTTTGTACTTTATTTTGGCGTCTATGAATAATAGTGTAAATCAGAATGTATCAAAGCTTTGCAGTGTCTCTTCCTTCTGGTTAGAAGGCCAGTTGTGACAGATGCTGGACATCCTTCTCCTCCAGAAAAGAAATCTTTAACTGTGTCCTGGGTTCAGCAGTAGCAGTCATTTTACTCCTTCTTAGTAGCTGGTGCAGTGCTGTGTTTTCGACTTTAGTCTGGGAACAGTACTGATAACACACCAATGATTTTAGTTGTTGCTAAGTAATGCTTAACCTGATCAAGGATTTTCTGAGTGTCATGCTCTTCCAGGGAGGAGGCAAAGTCGAGAGGACACAGAGACAGGACACCTGACCCAAACTAGCCAAAGGTGTATTCCATACCATGGCACAGCATGCCCAGTATATAAACTGGGGGCAGTTACCTGGAATGGCTAGATCACTACTCGGTCGGGCTGGGTATCAGTTGGCAGGTGGTGAGCAGTTGTATTCTCTTCCCTTGTTATTTCCCTTATCATTATTTTTATTGGTGGTATCAGTAGTGGTTTCGTGTTATACCTTAGTTACCAGACTGTTCTTATCTCAACCCATGGGAGTTACATTCTTTCAATTCTCCTCCCTATCCCTCCAGGAGTGGAGGGAGGAGGAAGGAAGGGAGTGAGCCAGTGGCCGTGTGGTTCTGAGTTGCCAGCTGGGCTTAAACCATGACACACTGAAACCTCCACTGAAGTCAGTGCACTGAAACAGGTGTAAGCTAGAGAACACTCAAGTTCCATAGTTTGAGATGCAATTGTTTCAGCAATTAAAACAAGCAAACAAACAAAAAAACATTCTGTATTTAAAATGAGTACTAGAGAATGAGGACTTTGCCTGAGTTTTTTTCCTCCTCTCTATAAACAGAAAAATCAATGGGCTTTGTTCTTTTATTGAAGGAAAAAAAAAAGTGTACTTCTTTTCCTACATGGGAGGGTTAATGGGATAATCTGGTCCACAGTGCAATTTCAGATATGAGGGATGTATCCCCATTTGATCTGTATGAATGAAGTCTTCACTTCGCTTTGCATGACTCTGCTGGTGTGCAAAGTTCCACATTCTGTCACTCCTGATATTTTTATAAACACCTGTGGAAACTTGTGCAGCACTACTTGAGTATGGTCCCAAATGAAGGTTCCATTTGGAAGTGACGTTTTTTTTAACTGGCTAAATGGCAAGTGACATAGTAGCACACTTGAATAAATTTGGTTGTGAAGGTTAACTGTTCTGATGACCACTGACAGGTATCTGAGCCTTTCCAGGTTGCTTCTGAGTCACCAACACAGGAAATCTAAACAATAACTGGGTGAAAAATAAGTTAGGTATTTTTTCCTTGATTTCAGGCCAGCAGAATCCAAACCCATTTACTTTGGTCTCCTGCCCATCTTTCTGAGAAATATAAGCACATCCAGTCCTCAGAAATTAGAGGAAATAGGATAACCTTACAACTGCATTGTTCCATGGACATGTCTTCTGCCGTTCCTCAGTATTTTGCCACTTCATGTTTTATTTGGCTCCCCTTTCATGTTAACAAAAGAGACAACAGACCTACCAATTTTTATTTTTTTTTTTTCCTAAAAGGCATGATTGTTTTAGAGCAGGTTTGTCATTTATCTTGCCAAGTATTGAGCAGTGCTAAGTATCTGAGGCTTTTCAGGAAAAGGATAAACAATATTTTTCTTTTTTGCTGCCTAGAATTTAAACAAATACAAAAAAATATAATGTACTAAAGAGGAAGATAAAATAGACTGAGTGCATGGTACTGGGACCTAAATTGTTTTTTCAGCGATGGAGGAATACTGGCCAGCAATCTGGATTGTTGGAGCTACTTATTTGCCAAGCATTCCAGTTACAAAATCTGATTTTTAAAATAAGCTGGTGAGCCCTTATTTTTTTTTTTTTTTACTTACAATGTAATTAAATAATATGCCTAAACTTGGAATGTTGTTTTCTTAATATTGAAAGATAATTGTGAAATTAGGGTATCTCAGAGAAGGGTGCTTAAGGTAACTTGGACACCAAGCTTTCATCTTGGTTTCTTATTTGATTTTCCTAGGATAGTGGGAATCACTGAAAGCTGGATGAACTGTCAGGCTCAGAGGGTTATGATCAGTGGCACAAAGCACAGGTGGAGGCACCCCAAAGCAGTGGTGTACCCCAGGGCTCAGTATTGTGGCCAGTACTGTGTAATGTCTTCACTAATGACCTGGATGATGGGACAGTGCACTGTCAGTAAGTTCACAGCTGTACCAGCCACTTGGTGGTGGTTAGTGGTTGTGCTCCAGTTTTCCAGCCAGCAGGAGAACAGTAGGCTGGAGAGCTGGGCAGACAGGAAACATCATGAAGTTCACTAAAGTGAAAAGCCAGGTCTTGCACCTGGGGAGGAACAACCCTAGGTATTAGTACACACTGGACTGACTAGCTGGAAAGCAGCTTTGTAGGGAAGGGCCTGGTAATCCCACTGAGCAACAAGCTGACCATGAGCCAGTAGTGCCGGCAGTGTGCCCTTGAAATAAGGAAAGGCAGCAGCAACCTGGGCTGAGTGTTGCCAGCAGGTCCAGGGAGGTGATCCTTCCCCTATGCTGCACCAGTGAAGACACAGCAGTTCTGGGCTCCTCAGTATGACAGTGACTAAGATGATTAAGGGACTGGAGTGGGGTTATTAAGCACTGGAACAGGCTGTCCAGGGAAGTGGAGGAGTTACCATCCCTGGAGGTGGTTAAAAGATGTATAGACATGGTGTTTAGGGACATGGTGTTTAGGGACGTGGTGTTTAGGGACATGGTGTAGTGGTGGATTTGGCAGTCCTGGATTAACAGTTGCATATCAGATTAACAGTTAACTGGATAACTGGATTAACAGTTAACTGCATAACTGGATTAACAGTTAAATATCAGATATTTAATGTAAATATCTGATAGTTGGGTACAAAGAAGATGGAGTCAGGCTCTTCTAAGTGGTGCCCAGTGACAGAACCAGAGGCAATGGGCATAAATTGAAACGCAGGAAAATCTATCTAAACATAATAACCCCCTTTTTTAACTGACAGGGTGGTCAAACACTGGAACAGGTTGCCTAGAGAGGTTGTGGAGTCTCCATCCATGGAGATACTCAAAACCCAACCAGGCATGGTTCTGGACAGCCTTTGCTAGCTGACCCTGCTTGAGGAAGGGCATTGGGCAAACCAATCTTGTGAGATCCTTTCCAGCCTCAACTATTCTGCAATTCACTGTGTTTATTTATCTTCAACCTTATGAAGTTTCATTGTTGGAGTATCTCAGCTTTCCTGCTCTGTCTTGCTGGGGAAACTGCTTGGTGCGCTGAGCTTTTGCTATCATCTGCTGTCCTGCTAAATCTGATTGCAACTCTATTCAGTAAGAGAAAATACTGAGCTTGCCCCTTGTCGTGGTTTAAGCCCAGCCAGCAACCCAGAACCACGCAGCCACTTGCTCACTCACTCACTCTTGACTTCCCCTCCTCCCTGGCAGAGCATGAGACTCAGAAAGTCCTTGATCAGACTAAACATTACTTAGCAACAACTAAAACCACTGGTGTTATCAGCGTTGTTCCCAGGCTGAAAGTCAAAACCACAGTACTGCACCAGATACTAAGGAGAAAAATGACTGCTACTGCTGAACCCAAGACACCCCTAAAAACTAAAGAGATGGAAAATATTTCTGGACAATGGTTTAACAGTTAGAAATGCAAATTTAATAACCTGGGGACAACAAATAATTCCTTGAGAGACCATTGAAAGTGGAGGACCTATTAGTTGTTTCATGATGTTATTGTCTGCAGCTGCAACAGAAGTAGGTAGGTCTCTGAGCAGGGTTTTGACATGAGCCCTGTCTTTGACATGAAAGTGCAAACTGCACCTAAAAACTTCAGAAGAGAAGAGGAGTTTTGGGCTTTTTTTTTCTTGGTAGCTTCTTGATAGTATATCAGCATTATTTTTTCTCTCTACTCTCCACCCTTTCCTCCAAGTAAAGATGTGTTTTTGTTAGTAGAGATTTTCAGTTTAGCCAATATTAGAACTGTGTTTTGCAGTCTGTTCTTTATTCTTGATTCAGGACTTACAGTCTGTTCTGCAATGTGGTAATGAGATCTGGGATAATAATGTCAAGCTGTATCTAAACAATTGGATTAAGGGAAGCCAAAGTTGGTGTAACTTACTGGATCATGTGGATGGCTAATAGCCAGTTCCCTAGGGACAAAGTTTTTACCCCGGCAGAGCTTAGCAGCTAGCTTTCAGCTTCTTTCATGATCAGCATTTTGTATCCAGTGTTTTAAAATGTTTGGAAAATGCAGCATAAGGGAGATTGAAGGTGTTTAATTGGACTAACTTAAAAAAATAATATTGAAAAGCTTTCTCCAAGTTTTGTTGTTATTGACCTAATGTGGAAAATAGCTTGTGCTGTTCTGAAGAAGAGGAGGAGGGGAGTACATTTTGCTTTAGGGTTTTGTGCTTTGTTTTTTGGATTTTGGAGGGGCAGAAGAGGTTGGATTCATAGACAAAACTGAGGATGATGTCATGGAAAAAATGGGGAAAGGTTCTATAATTTCCTGTAGCCACTGTTACTTAAAAAAAAGTAATATCTGAGCATGAATAGGAAATATTTTTGAAGCTGTTTCTACCTGTTGGTCTATCTGTGCCAATTTGTTCCTAAATCCAGCTGTGAAAGGGTCTGTAACCAGCTTGTGGATGTTGGTAACAGCATCATCAATTTCCTTTGCCTTGACCCTGGTTTTGAAATATATTCTCTGCCCCACTGCTGTGGAAGCTGAACTCATTGCCACAAGCACAACATTTGGCTTAAGGAACAAGATTGAGATAATAATAAGCAAGAATGGGTACCAGTTTGTCAAGTTTAAACCCAGGAAAGTCTGAAAGGTAGATGGACCTTTATTTTTTTTCTTGGTGAGGTTCTTTTTCTAATCATTGCTAATTATATTGGATATAAAGTGGATACCTTATTGAATTATTGCAATTGCTAGCTTTGACCTCAAAATACTACTTCGTCATTATTGCCTTTTTCTCTCCCTTTCTCCTTGGAAAATTAATGTTAGATAAGAGTGAGGTAGATTCATTTCTAGCTTTTTCATTAGCAGCAGCAGCAATGTTGTTAATTATGTTTTGATTGTAGAGCCAGTATTATGACTGTCCAGAGAACAAAGAATTAGTTTCAGATTTTCATAGCTAGAAAGTGGGAAAATCCTCCTTTGGTTTGCAGACTAAGCAGATTTACTCTGGAGACCATTTAGGCATAATTAACTGCAACTTTAATGCTTTTTCATTATCAGATTGCTTTCAATGCACAAATTTTACTGTGGGAAATCATACAGCCCAACTCTCAGAGGATCCAATTCTCTTCTTTACATACACCATCCTCTGCATGTGGGGTTTTGTTAGTCAGTTGGATATGTTCAGCATTGGAGGAGTGTTTCTAATAACCAAATTTTACTCCTGGTGTCTATATTAAACTCCCTCAGGTCTTCCTTACGATTTCTTCTGAAGAAGTCAGTTTACATGTGTTCCTTTGGGCTTTTTTCATCAACACTTGGTAAGTACTCTGTGTTGACAGAACATGGTAGCCCATTCTGCAAGAATCCCTGAAAGCACACTGCACACATTGCATTGCATGGAAACAGCAAACCATGTTTAAGATGATCTTAAACAGGACAGACCCTTCTCAGCCCTTGATTACCTCGGAATTTAGTGGAAACTTAAATGTCTGATGAGGAATTTGAGGTGGAACATGAAACAATTGCTTTTATCCCCAGTTTAAGTGTTGGTATTAATTTTGTCATTGGTAATTAAAGTGACTTTCTTGGTTTTCTTGCTCTTCCAAATCTGTACCAGTAGGATCTATTGAATAATTGCTCAGAATAATAAAATGGAAGTAGAACATTAGCGCTAATCTCCTTTGCTGGGATATTTGCAAGAGGGGAGTAAAAAGAGAGAAAACTTCCTTGTCAGATCTGCAGTGTCTGAGCCATGTGGAGTCCAACCAGAGGAAAAACAGCTGTGTCTGAGCTTTGAACATGATCAGTTCCTGAGTTCACCCTACGGGGTGTGTGTGGGGAAGCTGCACATAGCAGGAAATATTGGACTATTAAAAATTATGGTAAATTTCAAGGAAACACAAGTAGAGAGAAAAACAGGCAGGGATTTAAACATATCATAACCACATCACAACTAATTCATCTGATAAAGGAAGATACAAGTGATTGATGTAGCTCAATGATTTGATGGTACAAAAGTGCCTTTACTTGAAATGATGAAGGTAAATAGGGTGAAAATCAGAATATTCAGGTTTATTTATGATGTAGAGATGGACAGTAATAAAAAAGGCTGAGTAAATTCTGCAGAGAACTAAAAAGAAATAAGAAACAGCTTATGGGGGGTGGAGTGGGTAAAGAAATCATCACTAAATGGAGAGTCAACCAGTAATCTAAAATGGATGATCTACTGGACTGATTTCATAATCAGCCTTTACAAAGGGGAAAAAGCACAGCAGCAGATAGCCTATTCATAAGTAATGAAGACATTTCAAGATGTGGGATGGTAATAGAAAACTTCAAAAAGATTACTATAAATAGAAAAACAGTTCTATGTATGTGTCCTTTATGTTAAAGAAATTAATTATAGTGTTTTGCAAAATGTTGAGAATTAATTTGGAGGATAATAAACTACTGAGATAGCAAAGGATTACAGGATCCATTCAAGGCACTACTGTGTGTCCTTTTCATCCCCTTAGGAAAGGGATTCAAGTCAGTATTACTAAGTACATAGTAAAATATTGTCAGAATTCTTTTATCTCATTATCTATATTCACAAAAAAAAAAAACCAAACCAAAAACCAACCAACCAAACAAACAAACAAACAAACCCACCAAAAAACCCCACAACCCAAACTCAAACCTCCTAGTATTTTAAGATATGTTTAGTGCTTGAGAGTGAAGAGATGGGCATAGATAGGTTTTTCCACTACAGCTGAGCCTCTTTTCCACCAGCACCGGGGACTAGATGTCCACGCTCTGGCTGGAGCTGTCTTTCTGTGATCATCTCCCCAGAGCAGCCCCAGGCATGTCACTGGCAGCAGCTCCACAGGCTCAGGAACCAACTCAGAGAGGGGGCACAGACACAGGGTACCAAGTCCCTTTGTGCCTCCAAGGCTGTGAACTCCATGATGCCTCCTGCAGAGTGCCTTGCAGGAACCGTGTGCCACAAATTAGCCGGGAACACCACAACAGGGTGAGCTCCTCAAAGTAGGATGCTGGTACACCTGGAAGCATGGCTGTCACATGTGCAACTGCTGAAGTACCTTCTGTGATGAGGTGGAATCCCCTGGATGTTTGTTCTTGCCTTTTTAGTAAATGCAATGACTCTAGGTACTTAAAGAAGTAAAATGACTCCTTGTTTAAGGTATGTAAGTTTGGATTTATTCTGCTAGTGAGTCTTCAAAAGAATTAAAGTCTACTCAGGCACAGTAATGTAAAACCCACTGAAAATATCAGGTTACTTGCATTACATTAAAGAACATGAGTTTTGCACTTACAGGAAGAATTTTTTTAAACACCTAATATATAGTAGGTTCCACACCAAAAATAAATAAGATTCTTACCAGTAGCTTCTAATCAAAGATTATGTTTTTTGACATGCACAAATCAGAAGGGAGAAATAGTGACAGCATCACAGAATTCTGTTAAATTGTATATACATTTCTCAATGAGTTTTGTATTATTTTTTTATGCAATATAACACAGAGATTCAGAAGGAGCTGAATGATGTGAAGAATGAAAATGTGTAAGGTTAACACTACAAACCCAAGATTTTCCCCATGCTACTAGGTAGAGCGCACAGACAAAAACTAAATTGTGGAATTAGTGCAAAGCACTGATAGTTAGAAAAATGATGGAACAGTTGCTGTGAGATTAGTAAATGTGGATCCCAGGCAACACCATTTCTAAAATAATTTGAGTAAAGCTGCTTTTAAGGTCTGGAAGCAATGATTTATGAAGAAATACAAAAATAATTAGGTATGTTAAACTTTGGAAAATAAATAAAGCATTGTACTTGTCCACAAGCATATGAAGAGCATAAAAAGAAATCATAGAGAAGAACTGCTTTGGACAGGGCCTAAGGAATGCAAATGAAAAGTACTGTGATCATAATACAAGAAGGAAAATGTATCTCAGATATCAGGCAATATTAGCAAGATTTATGAGACCCATCATGATAGGAGTATGAAGGAAATGCTGGAAAGTCCATTGACTGAGTCAACTGAAATTGGACTAGAGGATGTAGAACAGTTCAGCCCTGAAAAGGAACTTGTCATATGCCTAACAAACATTTCAGACTGTAGTGAAACCATGGCGCAACTAAGACGTATTTTAAAGTTTTCCCTTGACTTCACTGATGCATAAGTTCTGTCTTGGTGTGAGAATTCATATGTACAGTAGCTGGGCAAATGTGCCTTGTTCAAGTGGGCTTCCATCTCACCTGAAGTTCCACCTGAAGCTTGTAGCGATGAGACTTCACAAATAATACTATGGTCACATACTTCTTCACCCAGTGACTGTCCCTAGAACACTACAGAAACTCTACAGCTCACTTCAGAAGCTCAAGAGTGTCAAGTCTGGTTGACTGGTTGTCGTGGTTTAAACCCAACCACAAACCTCGTTCACTCACTCCCCACCTTCTTGCCCTCCCCCTGCTCCAGGAGGGACTGAGAGGAGAATAAAAAAAAATGCAACTCCCACGGGTTGAGATAAGAACAGCCCAGTAACTAAGGTATAACACAAATCACTGCTGCTACCACCAACAATAATACTGATAAGAGAAAATGACAAGAGAAGAGAATACGATACCACTCGCCGAATGAGTTTGACCCCCCCAAAGAGAGATCGTGCCCTTCCAGGTAACTCCCAGTTACCTCCCTGGGCATGACATACTGTGAAATGCAATACCTCTTTCGCTAGCTTCGGTCAGGTGTCCTGCCTCTGCTTCCTCCCGACCTTCCCTCATCCGCGGCAGAGCATGAGACTCACAAAGCCCTTGGCCAGAATAAAAATTACTTAACAACAATTAAAAACAATCCGTGTTATCAGATCTCTTCCCAGGCTGGAAGTCAAAACACAGAGCTTGCACCAGTTACTAAGAAGGAGAAACGGCTACTGGTAAACCCAGAACACTGGTACTGCTTCAGAAAACTCTGGCTCCAGTTGTCTGGTGATAAGCCTAAGTAGTAGACTTGGAAGGGGTCCCAATCTTTTTCACATTCAGCAACTTGCTCTCAGGAGTCAGTTGCTGCCAGAGCTGAAGCAGACTAGATGGTTTGGCATCTAGCACAAAGTGTTTCTTTAGAACTGTTCCATATCTTATATCATGTGTGCTTGTACAAAGCGTTCAATGCTGTCCCACATGACATCCTTGTCTCTAAACTAGAGAGACATCAATTTTATAAATGGACCACTTGGTGGATAAATAACTGGCTGGATGGCTGCATGCAAAGAGTTGTGGTCAATGGCTCAATGTCCAGATGGAGACCAGCAATGAGTGGTGTCCCTCAGGGATCGGTGTTGGGACTGGACTTGTTCAACATTTTTGTCATTGACATGGACAGTGGGATTGAGTGCACCCTCAGCAAGTTTGCTGATGACACCAAGCTGTGTGGTCCGGTTGATACGCTGGAGGGAAGGAAAGTCATCCAGAGGGACCTTGACATGCTTGTAAGGTGGGCTGATGCCAACCTTATGAAGTTTAACCATGACAAGTGCAAGGTCCTACCCCAGGGTCGGAGCAATCCCAGGCACAGCTACAGATTGGGCAGAGAAGAGATTCAGAGCAGCCCTGCAGAGAAGGACTTGGGGGTGCTGGTCGATGAGAAAACGAACATGAGCCAGCAGTGTGCGCTTGCAGCCCAGAAAGCCAACCGTATCCTAGGCTGCATCAAAAGGAGCATGACCAGCAGGTCGAAGGAGGTGATCCTGCCCCTCTACTCTGCTCTCATGAGACCTCACTTGGAGTATTGTGTCCACTTCTGATGTCCTCAACAAAAAAAGGACGTGGAAGTGTTGGAACAAGTCCAGAGGAGGGCCACAAGGACGATCAGGGGACAGGAGCACCTCCCATATGAAGATAGGCTTGGAATGTTGGGGCTGTTCAGCCTGGAGAAGAGAATGTTGCATGGAGACCTCATAGCAGCCTTCTAGTATCTGAAGGGGGCCTACAAGGATGCTGGGGAGGGTCTCTTCATTAGGGACTGTAGTGATAGAACAGGGGGTAATGGGTTTAAACTTACAGAGAGAAAGATTAGATTAAATATAAGGAAGAAATTATTTCCTGTTCGGGTGGTGAGGCACTAGAACGGGTTGGCCAGGGAAATTATGAATGCTCCATCCCTGGCAGTGTTCAAGGCCAGGTTGGACAGAGCCTTTGGTGGGATGGTTTAGTGTGAGGTGTCCCTGCACATGTCAGGGGGGTTGGAACTAGATGATCTTAAGGTCCTTTCTAACCCTAACTACTCTATGATTCTATGAGCATGCTCAGCACAAAAGAACAATTGAGTATTTATTGAACCGGATAGATCGTCTCTCAATTGTTTGAACTCCTTAGACAATTTTTCCACAGCTGAAATGATGAAATGGGTGATACTGTCTTTGAACTCTCGGAGTTGATGAATCATTTCATCCACTGTTGGTGGTGCTGTCATTCCAGGTTTTTGCTGCCAAGGAGTGGGCATATGATGACGGTGCATTCTGTGTAAATTTCCACCATATGGGTCGTGTACATTCGACTTCATCTGGATCTATGGGTGCATTCCCATCATCTGGCTTGCAATAAATCATCTCTACCATGGCTGATTCCCTCAGAGACTGGATGCTTTTCTCTAGAGTAGTCCACTTGGCCGAACGACTCATAACATTGTCCTTGTACAGAAGCCTTTCTTTCACAGCTGCCAAGAGCCGCCTCCAAAGACTGAGAGACTGTTTCTGTTTTGCAATTGCTTTGTCAATTCCCCCTTCCCTAGCAAGTGATCCCAGCTGCTTAGTTTCCCTACCTTGTAGATCATGACCGTTGGCCACATTGTCCCAGCATCGGAGCAATCAGGTGATGATGCACTCCCCTGGCTGATGGGTAAAATCTTTTTGCATATTCCGCAGTTCGGTTGAGGTCTGGGGTTGAGAAGCTTCATCTTTCTTGCCTCTTTTTTGCTTTTCCCCTTGCGCACAGGGGCAACCGATATTGGCACGAATTGGTCCTCTGGTTTATTGTCATGGTTTAAACCCAGCCACACAGCTCGTTCACTTACTCCCCCCCTTCTCCCTCTTTCTTTCTTCCCCCCCCCCCCCCCCCCCACCGCTTCCCCGCTCCTGGAGGGATGGGGAGGAGAATCGAAAGAATGTAACTCCCACGGGTTGAGATAAGAACAGCCCAGTAACTAAGGTATAACACAAATCACTACTGCTACCACCAATGATAATAATGATAAGAGAAAATAACAAGGGAAGAGAATACGAATGAGTCCAACTCCCCCAAAGAGAGCCCATGCCCTTCCAGGTAACTCCCAGTTACCTCCCTGGGCATGACGTGCTGTGGTATGGAATACCTCTTTGGCTAGCTTGGGTCAGGTGTCCTGTCTCTGCTTCCTCCCGGGTTCCCCACCTCCCTGGCAGAGCATGAGACTGAGAAAGTCCTTGGTCAGTGTAAACATTACTGAGCAACAACTAAAAACATTGGTGTTACCAGTGCTGTTCCCAGGCTGGAAGTGAAAAACACAGCACTGCACCAGCTACTAAGAAGGAGAAAAATGACTGCTACTGCTGAACCATGTGTTCCTTTTCTAAACATTTATTCCGAGGTGTAAAGTATACAAACATTTTGTACATTTGTTTAAGCCCAGCCGTTAACTTAGAACCACGCAGCTGCTTGCTCACTCTGCCCACTTCTTCCTCCCTCTGCTCCCGGAGGAATGGGGAGGAGAATCGAAAGAATGTAACTCCCATGGGTTGAGATAAGAACAGTCCAGTAACTAAGGTATTATACAAAACCACTACTGCTACCACCAATAATAATAATAATGATAAGGAAAATACCAAGGGGGGAGAATACAATTGCTCACTACCCACTGACCAATACCCAGCCTGACCTGAGCTGCTATTATGTGCTATTAGCAAGTCGGGGTTGAGAGTGAATCTTTATCACTTGGTGAGTGTGGGCTAGGCCTGCCTTTGCCTCTGCTATTGATTTGTAGCCGCTTGTCATAATGACATCGGGAAGCAATGAATGGAAGATGTGCTTTTGATAGGACTGAAGGGGTGAAAAGAGGGGAGAAAATATACAGTAAGTTTTCTCTCTCTTCTGCCTGATTAGTTTTTTTTCTTCTTTTAAGAGCTTTAACGTTCCGATAAAAACACGAAAACAGCTCTGAAGCTGCACAAAGAAAGCATATGACAGAGCTCAAAGTAGGATCATAGAATAATAGAATAGTTAGGGTTGGAAAGGACCTCAAGATCATCTAGTTCCAACCCCCCTCCCATGGGCAGGGACACCTCACACTAAACCATCCCACACAAGGCTTCATTCAACCTGGCCTTGAACACTGCCAGGGATGGAGCGCTCACAACCTCCCTGGGCAACCGATTCCAGTGCCTCACCACCCTAACAGGAAAGAATTTCCTCCTTATATCCAATCTAAACTTCCCCTGTTTAAGTTTTAACCCATTACCCCTTGTCCTGTCACTACAGTCCCTGACGAAGAGTCCCTCCCCAGCATCCCTATAGGCTCCCTTCAGGTACTGGATCCAAACCTTTTGACCTCTTGTAGATATACAAGACTGTCCGTCTTCAAAGGCTATCTGTTGTTTGCTTAATTGTTTGATACAGGAGGAAAATATTTTATTGCATGCTGTTAAAACCAGGCCAGGTGTTGTTCTGCTATGATCTCATGTCTGCTTTCTCCATTCTTGGATATAAACCTGTGCTAAACATCACAAGCTGCTATCCTACTGGAGATAGCTACATACTTGCCGCAGAAATTCAATGCAAACTCTTGATGTGTCTTATGCTGCTTTTTTGTTGCAGACAGAATAGAGGGTATTACCACCTGACCTGCTTCTGCTCAAGAGCATCTCTTCACTGTGAATCACAAAGGGTCAGGCTCTTCAGGAATCCATCTTACCTCTCAAGAGCAAGTAGTTTCAGCATGCTTGTACAAACAAAACAGATTATTTCCACAGGCATGAATGAAACTGTGGGAGCCCTTTGCTAGACAGGAAGTGCTGTTTTGGTCCAGTCTTCTGTGGGGTCTGATAATAAGAGAAAAACTTGTTCCTCCTACCACTCATCTCTTAATGCAGGATCCCTCATCTCTAACCAGCATATCAGGTGATGACACATGAAACAAATTATTTGGCTCACTGAAGTGACAGGCACAGGGTCTGGTTTTCAGACGCAGTGGATCTTTGCAGCTCCCATAAGCATCAGCTGAGTTTAAAAAACCCTGGATGCTGAAGAAGTGTTGAGAGCTTTTTAACAATGGGCATGTGAGTGATCCAGGACTCTTGCCATTGGTTAGAGTTTGTAGTAAGGATTAGCGGCCTAGTTCACAGGTTACTTCAGGGCAAAGTTGTGGCCACATATGCGGAAGTTCTGAAGGAGGGAAACAACTCCCAGATGCTGAAGAAGGAACCAATCAGCTATTGTTGCTCCTGGATGTTGAAGAAGGAACCAATCAGCTGTCTTTGCATTATGTGTAGAAACCAATCATTGTAAACCTTAAGCATGTGACCAAGCTTGGAAGCTATAAATGCAGAATGTGTCCAGCAGTAGGCTCCCAAGTTAGACAGAAAGAAGTTTTTTAATAGAGAAACTTATTGGCTTTTTTTTTTTTTTTCCTCCTCCAGCAAAACCTAGGGGTTTCTTACATCTTTTGGATAAGTTTGGAAAAAGCAGTCAGCAGCAAACTGATGCAAACCAGAATGGAATGCAGAAATTTTTTGAGGTGGTCACCACACATCAGTCAACCTACCTGGGGTGCAGAACTCAGGAAATTTGGGTTTCTGAAATCTTCATATTTTACGCTGGAATACTGACTCATTTCCCCTTCGCCATAAGCAAAGACCTTAAAAATATAATTATTCATGCCAAGGTCCTGAGGACTACAGTAATGTTGCTGCCAGGCTCCAAGCCAGAATGATTTCTGCTGGGAGATCATTGACACAAAAATGAGCTCATCTGTTAGTGGCTAGTGAAGAACATCAATGAAAAATGCCTCCATATACCAGCTGGTTTTCATATGTTTCCTGATGCCGTAAGACACTTCTGAAGCACACAACCATATCTCCACTGAAGCAGCTGTGAACTCTTGTCTGCTCCACTGCCTAACTGTGGCTGCAGGCAAGTCATTCTGTAACCTTGTGCTGAGACACTGAAAAGCAAGCAGGAACTTCACTGGAAGACATTCAAGAAAATTCTTATCAATCTATCTTGAGATTTCCCGAGGAAACAAATTCCCCATCTCTTCTCCAAGGAAACATTTGAATTGCAAATATGAGGAAAGTGAAAAATTTGATACACATGGCTATATCATCCCTGCAGTTTATGGGAAGGCTTGTAAAGTTGGGCTGATTATGTTCAATGGAGACCAAGAACATGCAGAAAAAATACAGATGAAGGCTGTGGCTTTTAAAGTTGGTGACTATGCATTTGTGGCTTCCTCCAGGGACAGCTGAGGCATACCTGTCAATATCAAGGACCCCCTGTTATCTTGATGGAGAAATGCACAGCATTTATAAACACTAGAAACCTGTTTAGTGAACATGTTGCAGACATGATGTGGGCCCTACTTCCATGGATGTGGCTTTAGCAAGGAAACAAAAATCAGCTCAAGCCTCCTGGCCAGACTTGATGATCTATCTCCCAAAAAATCACCCACCACATCCCCGGCACTCCTGATTATGCACCTCAGCAGATGCCCTCATGAAAACAGCTCTTCTGAGAGGACAGGGTATCCCAAGTATACACTACCACTTACTAAACATTCCTTTGAACCCCTGTTCCTGTACCCAAGAGAGTTGACTTGTCTTGAGCATGACTTGTGCTGAAATAATGTGATTCAAGGTAGAGAAAACAGATGGGACCTGCAGACTGTTAAATCAGCCCACAAGAAGAAAGCTTCAGGGCAGCACAGTGGAGTGAAGACAAGATGCTGGTTGTACTGGGGCTGCAAAAGGCTCTGTCACAGAATCACAGAATCCCCAAGGGTTGGAAGGGACCTCAAAAGATCATCTAGTCCAACCCCCCTGCAAGAGCAGGGTAACCTACAGTACATCACACAGGAACTTGTCCAGGCGGGCCTTGAATATCTCCAGTGTAGGAGACTCCACAACCCCCCTGGGCAACCTGTTCCAGTGCTCTGTCACTCTTACAGTAAAGAAGTTCTTCCTGATGTTAACGTGGAACTTCCTATGCTCCAGTTTACACCCATTGCCCCTTGTCCTATCACTGGATATCACTGAAAAAAGCCTAGCTCCATCATCCTGACACCTACCCTTTACATATTTGTAAACATTGATGAGGTCACCCCTCAGTCTCCTCTTCTCCAAGCTAAAGAGACCCAGCTCCCTCAGCCTCTCCTCCTAAGGGAGATGTTCCACTCCCTTAATCATCTTTGTGGCTCTGCGCTGGACTCCTTCAAGCAATTTCCTGTCCTTCTTGAACAGAGGGGCCCAGAACTGGACGCAATATTCCAGATGCGGCCTCACCAAGGCTGAGTAGAGGGGGAGGAGAACCTCTCTTGACCTACTAACCACTCCCTTTCTAATGCACCCTAAGATGCCATTTGCCTTCTTGGCCACAAGAGCACGTTGCTGGCTCATGGTCATCCTCCTATCCACCAGGACCCCCAGGTCCCTTTCCCCTTCGCTACTTTCCAGCAGGTCAACCCCCAACCTGTACTGGTACATGGGGTTGTTCTTCCCCAGATGCAAGACTCTACACTTGCCCTTGTTAAATTTCATCAAGTTTCTCCCCGCCCAACTCTCCAGCCTGTCCAGGTCTCGCTGAATGGCAGCACAGCCTTCTGGTGTGTCAGCCACTCCTCCCAGTTTTGTGTCATCAGCGAACTTGCTGAGGGTGCACTCAGTTCCCTCATCCAGGTCATTGATGAAAATATTAAACAGCACCGGTCCCAGCACCGACCCCTGAGGGACTCCACTAGTCACAGACCTCCAGCTAGATTCTGCGCCATTGACCACAACTCTCTGCCTTCTTCCTTTCAACCAGTTCTCGATCCACCTCACTACTTGATCGTCAAGCCCACACTTCCTTAGCTTATCTATGAGGATGCTGTGGGAGACAGTATCAAATGCCTTACTGAAATCAAGAAAAACTACATCCACCGCTCTACCATCATCCCTCCACCTAGTCACTTCCTCATAGAAGGCTATAAGGTTGGTCATACATGACTTCCCCCTCATAAAACCATGTTGGCTGTTCTTAATGACCCCCTCATCCTTGATATGCCTAGTGATGGAGTCAAGAATAAGTTGTTCCATCATCTTTCCAGGGATGGAGGTAAGGCTGACCGGTCTATAATTACCCGGGTCCTCCTTCTTGCCCTTCTTATAGATTGGTGTGACCTTTGCCATCCGCCAATCCTCAGGCACCTCGCCCGTTTCCCACGACTTACCAAAGATGATGGAAAGTGGCCTAGCAATGACCTCCGCCAGCTCCCTCAGCACCCGTGGGTGCATTCCATCCGGACCAATCGATTTACAGATATCCAGATTGCATAGCTGATCCCTAACCCAATCCTCATCTACCAAAGCAAACTCCTC